>NC_134852.1:27036071-27340000 GCF_049852395.1 Peromyscus maniculatus bairdii | reverse complement strand
ATTCTGATTGGCTCGCTTCTAGGGACTTCTAGAAATTACTTCTAAGGGAAGTAATGGTTGCCCGCCACCATTTCTCATTGGCTGCCCTCAGGTGGGGGCATTTCTGTGGTCAGTTACCCTGGAAACCAGGGAGAGGACATTCCATAGTCTGGCAGGCATTACCTCATGACTATCTTGTGACTCTGAACTTCTATACTTCCTTGTTTCTGGAATCCAAACTGAATGTTTTCAGTAACTAATGGCCTATTCCCCAAAGGAGAAATCTTAGGCCTTAATTTTAGGGTGAAAGCATTTTGGTCTTATTTCTAAGATAGCTCATTTTGGTCTCACACTAATCAATTATCCAGCCACAAGTACTCAGCCCCCAAACCATATACATACAAGCAACATTAAATGGACGCAACAGGTAGTGATTACATAGTTGTACATATGTATGTAACAGTAATAACTATAGAAAAGGATCCCACACATTTGACTGGGATTAATGGGGATGTGTGAGAAGATATAAAAGGGTACACCAATGGATGTAGGGCCCTGGTCTCCTCCCATATTGGGTAAAGCCATTTTCTGCTTGCTGACCTTGACCAGATGTCCTCCCTATGCTAATTCCCTGCCAGTATCCACCCTCCTGAATGCTTAAGGGAAGTTCCTTGTTTGTGTATCCTGCATATTGGGCATTAACAGCTTAGATGCAAGAATGTAGAATGTTCTGTAGCGAACTTCTGCCCTCTGGGGTTCTCCCATTGTGCTGTAAGCCTATTTTTAAAGTTTCCTCCCTCTTTGAATAAGCAGCATTTGGCATTCTGCTGTGGCAAATGACTTGCTCTCTTTGTCTCTGTTTTTTCGATCCACAGCCCCTCGCTCAGACATGGTGAACGGGTGGTGGTATTGCGAGCGTTATCGCTACAAATGGAGACTTTGCTGAGGAATACAAGGAGTCAAGTGATAAAGTTTCATGATGACTATAATTAAATATTATGAAGAAAGATACAAATTATAAGGAAATTTTAGATTATGTTGGAAATTATTCCAGAATCATATTATGTCTTAAATAGCATAATCACTCTATCCCTGATCATAGGGAAGCACATGTACACTGAAGGATAAGCTTATCAGATATGATAATAACATGTTGTTGGTCCATATCCAGCATCACTCTCTCCCCAATGCATGCATATTTTTTCAATGACAAGTAAACTGAATTAGGAGAAACAACTCATCTTCATATTAAAAATTCATACAAACATAGACTGACAGCTATGTTACTCCTGTGAAAAGAGGTAACACACTTATTTTGAGCCATCTTATCAATGAACTGGTCTATCCTGGCACTTCCTTCCATCTTCTCACTGTTTCTGACAGTGTATGTATGCTGTAGAATATAGATGTCTAAAGAATCTGGCTCAGGAATAGTCACATAAGAACAATGTTGAACAATGGGGAAAAAAACTCATTGAAATGATTCTAATGATAATCTGTTATATTTGTAGACTGGAGTCTAGCACAATCATCATCAGAGAGGCTTCATCCAGCAACTGATGGGAGCAGGTGTAGAGACCCACAGCCAAACATTAGGCTGAGCTCAGGAAATTCCTCAGAAGAGGGGGAGGAAGGGTTGTAGGAGCCAGAGGGGTTAAGGATACCAGAAGAACACAGCCCACAGAATCAACTAGCCAGGGTTAATAGGAGCTCACAGAAACTGAACCAAGAACCAGGGAGCCTGCATGGGACTGACCTAGACCCTCTGCATAAATTTTACAGTTGTATTGCTTGATGTTCTTTTTTTCTTTTTTCTTTTATCCCGGCATGATCAGACACCAGATGGCCTGGGAATTGAACCTCTGGAACATCAGTCAGTGCTCTTAACTGCTGAGCCATCTCTCTCCTTAGCTTGGTGTTCTTATGGGATTCCTAACAATGGGAGTGGGGGCTATCTCTGACTCTTTTGTCTTCTTTTGGGACCCTTTTCCTTCCACTGGGTTGCCTCATCCAGCCTCGTTATAAGCAATGTGCCTAGTCTTATTGTAACTTGTAATGCCATGTTTGGTTGATAACCTTAGGAGGGTTGCCCTTTCTGAAGGAAAATGGAGGAGGAAAGCATCTGGGGGAGAGGAGAGGGGGAGGGGGAACTGTGGCTGGGATGTAATATATGAGAGAATAAATAAATAAATAAAAATAATTAAAAAAAAGAACAATGTTGAGTATAACAATTTATTCTAACACCATGATTGTTACATGCCGTGGCTTCCAATTCTTTCACATACATAGTTATTTCTAAGAAAAGGGAAGATGAACGTGAAAACAGAGCACAAATTTTGTAGCTCAAAAATTTTGCTCTCATTAAGAACAGAAATGAGATACTGCTCCCCCCCCCCGACTTCCCTTCTGGACCAGAGCTCCCATCCTGCCCTGACTTCCCTTCTGGACAAGAGAGGGCTCCCATCCTGCCCCGGACTTCCCGTCCAGATAAGAGCTTCCATCCTGCCCTGGAGTTCCCATTTGGACAAGAGAGCTCCCATCTAGACAAGAGAGAGAGACTTCCTGAATCTGTCAACTGTGTCTGAACCAAGTGTGCTGGTAAGACCAAGTAGGAACCACAAAGAGATGGGCAGACATCAAGGCAGAAGTACATACAACAAAATGAAGAGCAATACAGCATCACCAGAACCTAGCCCTCCTCCAACATCTAGACCTGAACATCAAAAATTGGAAGAAGCAGAGGAAAACAGCCTTATGAATAACATCATGAAGAAGGTAGAGGCTTGTGTAGAGGAAAAGACAAAAAAAATAGGAAGAACTCTATAAACAACTAGAGGAAAGGGCAAACAAATTAGAAGAAAACAATAAAGTACTGAAAGAAAATCATGAAAAAGCAATGAAACAAATAAAGGAAACAGTCCAAGACCTGAAAAGGGAAATAGAAAAAATGAAGAAGACACAAACAGAGGGAATGCTGGAAATAGAAAATCAGAGTTTTTTTTATACAACTCCTGACCTCCTGACAACTCTTGGCAATGTCCACAGTGGGCAATTCTTCAGCTGTGGTTTCTTCTCTTCTGTTCACTCTAGTTTGTGTGAAGTTGTCAGAAACCAGAAGCACAGTCATGGACTAAAAGAATACCTCCAATGGTCAACATGTTTTTAGAATAATTGCCTGATTTCATTATTTTTCATGGTAAAACATGTCATAACAAGTGGGAGCAATCATTTCTCCCAAGTTATAATCTTACTGTTAAAGGGATTAGGTCACACATACTGATGATGGTGTAGAGGAGGAGGAATCTCTTGTACAGCTGCTATAGATTATTAACATCATCACTAAGAAACATGCACGTTCATGACAGCTAGTCCACTTCTCTGGATATCAAAGAAGTTGATATTGATATAATAGACTGTCTCCTGATCAGCAGAATACATACAACTGCCATTTAAACACAGCACTCTGGATGGACTAGTGATTTCTACATGGGAGGGACTGTGAAGACTGGAGGGTAAACTTAGTCTGGAGAGTTATGATGCAAGCACAATTTGAGTGAATAACAATATCTAAACACCTGCATTGTACATCATCTACTTTATTACATATAGTGGATAACCAATACAGGTGAGGACCTCAAATCTGCAAACACAAAACAATGATATGGATATTGACAAATCAACCAGACTTGAGCATTATATTTAAATCCTGCTTAGAAAATATCATATGTCATAAATACATACAACTATGAAATAAATGAAGATTTTATTTTAAAAGGAGATATTTATTAAGTGCCATTATTTAATCATTGAATATTCCATAATCTGCTGGATTATCATCAGACATAACCAAAATAAAAATATCTTTCTCTGGGTATCCTGGAACTTGCTCTGTAGACCAGCCTGGCCTCCAACTCAAAGAGACCTGTTTGCCTCTGGCTACAGAGTTCTGGGATTAAAGGCCGGTACCATCACCCCTGGCATATATTTTTATTTATTCTTCTCATACAATGCATCCTGATCACAGTTTCCCATCTGCTTACTGTTGATGTAACCGACCATCTTATTAAATAAGAAACACAGAAACAATGTAAAAGAGAAAGCCGAGATGTCAGAGCTCAGAGCTAAAATCTCACCCTTCCACCTGCGGTGTCCCAGCTTCCCGAAAGAGAGCTACTTCCTGTCTTTATGTCTTTTTATAGTATTATTGTTCTGCCTTCTCATTGGTTGTAAACCCAAACACGTGACTGCCTCGTCACTGTCTGAATGTACAGACCCCTAGGTCTTAAAGGCATATGTCTCCAATGCTGGCTGTATCCCTGAACACACAGAGATCTATGGGATTAAAGGTGTGTGCCACCACCGCCACACTCTTGCTATGGCTCTAATAGCTCTGACCCCCAGGCAAATTTATTTATTAACATACAATCAGAATCACATTTCAGTACAATCAGATTACCACCACAGCTTACTCCTCCCAGCCCCCATCTCCTCTCTCCACCAGATCCATTGCTCCTCTGATTCTCTTGAGAAAAGAGCCTCCCAAAGATATCAACTGAATATGGCATGAAAAAATTCAATAAGACTAGGCACAAACCCTCATAGCAAGGCTGGGTGAAGTAACCCAGTGAAAGGAAAAAGATCCCAAGGGCAGACAATAGGGTCAAAGACATCCCCACTCCCAGTGTTAGGAGTCCCACAAAAAATACCAAGCTAACAAGCAAAATTAAAATGCAGAGGACCTAATGCAGGGCCATGCAGACCTCATTATTGCTGCTTCAGGCTCTCTGAGCCCCTATGAGCCATTCTTAGTTGATTTTTGGGCCATGTTATCCTCCTGGTATTCTCGGCCCATCTGATTCCTACATTTCCTCCTCTCCCTATTCTTCAGGGTGCCCTGAGCTCCAACAGGAGAATCCCAGTGGAGGTCTCCAGTTTAGGTTCTGCCTAATGTTTGGCTGTGGGGGCTGGTGGCCATGTGAGGGGAGCATCAGGTGGCCATTAAGTTTCAAGAGATTAGCCCACCAGGAAGGAAGGCACTGATGGGTGAATCTTACATAGGCGAGGCCCTGAGGGCTTTGGCTCTGGACTGTCTCTTGCTATTGCTGTGCCTTTACATGGTTGCTGCTCTTCTCTGGTCTTCCATTTTTCTCTGGTATCTGGCATGATGTAAACAGGTTTAGGGAGATCTCCACTGCCTTTAATGTAGTGGGATTGGAAATATTCTGCTCTACTTGGCATGTTTCCTATGTTATTATGAAGATGATTTCCTCTTAAGGTGTACTCTTTAACTGAAGCAGTGATTTTATACTATAATAGTGTTAGTGTAAATGGGATTTGATGACTAAGAGTTTTTGATAAATATAGTGAGGGACTGTGATAGAGGTCAGCTGAGTGGGAAATTAACATAGGTAAAGGTAGGATTAGTGTTGCCCAGCCCTGACAATACAGGGGCTGCAGAGGATAGAAAATAAGAACAAGGAAGAGTCACACAGCTAAGACTCATGAGTTTACCTTGAAGAGCTATATAGATTGTGGGTTTGGTTAGGGATTAAGAAAAACAATTGGGTCTCAGGAGCCAGGCTGGCTCAAGTTCATTTAATCTTGAATGTGTTCATGATTTTCAGTGGGCATCATACCTGAAACAACGGTTTCAATAAGGACTTCATGTAACTACAACACAAAGAATTGAATGGCTAGTTAAGATAATTGGGCAGGACTCTAAAAAATATGAAAAGTGAAACTAGTAACTTTCCCTCCATCAGGACAAGAAACCCAAGGGCACAGTAGTGCAGGTGTTCAAGGAGCAACTAAAGCAGGACGAAGAGTCTATGAGGTAAAAGCTCCTCCATGATTGCTCCTTTGCACACTGCAGAGGCCTAAACACAAGTAAATGGTGGCCCCAGCCACCCTAGTCACTGCAGAGTATGCATGGGGAGCAGCCACACGGGGAGAGCACCCCACTCTACACCCTCCCACTGCTATGTGTCTGGGCAAAACAATCTGAGCTCTCTGGTGGGGAGGAGCCTACAAATCTTTCTGGGCCCACCCCTCTCAGTTTTTCCTCCTTTTCCACTGGGAGAGCGGAGAAAAGATCTATAAAAGGAAAGCGCAGTGGGTTCAAGCAGCCCTGCCAACACATGGACAGCTCCACCAAACCAAGCTCCTTAGGAAAGGCGTCCAGGACAGGTGGTAGGGACAGACTTTCTGGCTATACTGAGTCACCCTATAGCAACCTGCCACGAGGCAGACACTTGGACCCTGCAACAGTGTATGAAAGTCGATGGTCAATATGTCTGCCTTCAGGGTTCGTGGCTCCCACGTGTGGCTGCCAATCACCAGTCTAACCACTGCCTTGCTGGCTGCGGATCCAGACCAGGGCAGACTTGAAGCGGGCTCACTCCAAGATCAGCCAGGAGTAGATCCTTCTGTTTTATTATTTTTGTTTGTTCGTTTTGTTTTTGTTCTTTTGTTTCTCTTTCTTTCTTTCTTTCTTTCTTTCTTTCTTTCTTTCTTTCTTTCTTTCTTTCTTTCTTTCTTTCTTTCTTTTCTTTTTTTTTTTTTTTTGGTTTTTCAAGACAGGGTTTCTCTGTGTAGCTTTGCGCCTTTCCTGGAGCTCACTTGGTAGCCCAGGCTGGCCTCGAACTCACAAAGATCTGCCTGGCTCTGCCTCCAGAGTGCTGGGATTAAAGGCGTGCACGACCACCGCCCTGCTGTTCTTTTGTTTTTCAAGACAGAGTTTCTCTGTGTAGTTTTGGTGCCTGTCTTGGATCTCGCTCTCTAGATTTGGATGGCCTCGAACTCACAGAGATCCGTTTGGGACCCTTCTGTTTTAAAGGAATGGGATCTCAGAGCTGCCACTGCCACGGCCCACCCCCTTGACGTCCTGACATCACGGGCTGCACATAGAGAAGGAGGCCTGCCAGGCTGGAGAAGGGGCCTTTGTTGGCAGAATCTCTGGCGGTTTCAGGCTGAAAGAGAAGCCAATGCCATATTTCAATTTCTTCCAGCAGTTTCCCTTCAGGGCCTGGTGCCAAGGTAAGGGAGAACCCGGGCCTCAGTCTTTTCCTGCACAGGGATGTGGGAGGACGGCCAGGAGCTAGGGGTGGTGCTGGCCAGTTTGGCAGTTTGTTCCAGAAACTGTGGACAGGGTTGTGGGGGAGGGGTGCGGAGGGGGAGGGAATAAACAGCGAAGAGGAAACTCCATTGCCAGTACTTGGAAATTAGAAAGGGGCTGGAGTGTAGCTCAGTTAGCTTAGTGCTTGTTTAAGACTCACAGAGTCCTGGAGTTGATCTCCAGATCCAGGACATGGAGGTGCATACCTGCAATACCAGCACGTGATAGGTGAAGATAATAAGAGCAGTTCAAGGTCATCTTTAGGGACATATGAAATGCGAGGTCACTGTGGGCTACATCTTGTCTTAAAAAAAAGTGAGCAAAAAAGAAAAAAAATGGCCTTTCTAAATCAGAGCAACACTGGCTGTCTTGGCTCTAGGCCTGTCCTTTAACTTCAGCCCTTCTGAGGCCGAAGGGTTCCTTCTCCCCCTTATACCCAGGTCCACACTAGGGCCATGTTCAACCCCTAGACCCAGTCTGCCAGCCTCCTAGCCTGTCCAAGGGGTTAAGCATTGGGAGGTCACAGGAGCTGGGGAGGGGGAAAAGTTTATTTAATCAGCGAGTCTCTGAAGTTGTCTAGTTTCCATCACAGAGAACAGGCATACAAGAAGGAAGGGAGAAGGAACATCATCAGATCACATACACCAGTCAGGCCTGCCACCTCCACCCCCATCCTTGTGATAGGCAGAGAGACAGCTCTCTCTCAGCCTAGGAGCTTCTTGTGCTTGGCTTAAGCAGAGATCAGTCAGAGCTGTGCACCCTTGCCACTCTGACCCCCCATTGACAAGTCCATCTGCAGAGACTCCCTCCCTGGGACCCAGATATCTGAGCCCAGCACAGACCGGAAGAATGCAGAAGTCAGCTAGAAAAGCAAACATTTGGACCTCTGCTCATTGACCCCGGAAGAGAAAGTAAAGAGCAGAAAGCAGGCAGACAATACAGTCCTGTCCCCATATGGTCACAAAACTGCCCTTAATAAGAATATTGTTCCCATAGCCAGGCCTAGAAACAGAAAGAAGGCTGTGATGACTCACACCACCTGAGAGCTATTTTCTTTTAGTACTCTAAGTATAATTTACCACGCTCTCCTCTCTGTAGAAATAGTGACAAGACCTGGTATCACTTGGGTGTTTGGATTACTTCCTGTGGTATGACTTTGTCCATAACACACATAACACAGTTTTAGTTTTTGTAGGTTTGTGCTTTTTAAACGTTGATGTGAAATGTGAACAAGAGTTCTGGTCTTTGTTCCAGAGACAGAAACTCGGAGAAGATCAACAAGGAGATTGGCTGTGTATCCTGTAAATGAGCCGCAGGTCAGTGTTGTGTCCGCATATTTCCTTGCAAATTATTTTGATATTGAAGTCATGAAGACTTTAGTACTCTGCCTTGGACAATTTCATCAGATGTGTTTATTTCCTGTGATTTTTTTTCTTTTTTTCTTCTATGGTTATCAAAATTGTCATTAAACCATGTGACCTACATAGCACAGCCTTGTTCTATTTCATATTCTCTCCATTACTATTGTGAAGCAACTATTTTTCATAGACTTAAGACCTGCAGTTGTGAAAGAGAGTCCATTGTGAATGACGATCAATGACATATATTGGTGCCCTACAGTTCCTACAGAGGATGGATCTGTGTCCCTATATATTAGTGATAAAGGAAAGTCTGATGTGCTGCAAAGGTTACATTTCAGGAATGGTCAGGTTTCCAGAACCAAGATTATAAATGTGGCCATGCAAATACATGAAACTCTTTCCTTGTATCACAGAAAAGATTCACTGTCTAAATCCTAATACCGAAAGTTTCAGCAGTGTAGAGTGGGCAGATGAGAGATGGAATGCTCTGCCTTGCTCTTGCCATGAAACTGATGTTTCTGTGAAGAGATGCAGATTGCAGTATACTGGTTTTTCTCATTGGCATTTGATATCATTCAGTGATGATGTGCCTCTAGGTGTTTGTTTGTTTCTTTTTCAGCTTTTTAATTCCGATTTATATTTTTCTCACATACAACACATCCCAACCAACTGTGGTTCCCCTCCTGCCACTCCTCCCAGTTTCTTCCCTCACTTCCCCACCTCCCACTCTGTACTCCTCTGGTTCCTTTCAGAAATGAACAGGCCTTGTGCTCTGAGGGCAGGGACCTCATGGGGATCTCCAATTTGGACTCTCTCTATCTAATGTTTGGCTGTGGATCTCTGTATGCTCCCATAAGCTGCCAGAAGAAGCTTTCCAGATGAGAATTAGGCTAGGCACTGATCCATGAGTATAGCAGAATATCATTTGGAACACATGTTTTTTTTTTGTTTGTTTGTTTGTTTTCTATTACAGGTCTCTGGGTTTTCCAGCCTCTGCTTCCTGGTCTTCCTGGCAGTGTTGGGCGTGGACTTTTGTACCCTGGGCCTCAATTTAGACCACTCAGTGGCTGCCCACTCCCAAAAGTTCTACACTTCCATTGTCCCTGCATATCTTGCAGTCAGGATAGATTGTAGGTTGAAGGTTTTGTGGCTGGGTTGGTGTCCCAGTCTCAACACTGGGAGGTGTCTGGTTAAAGAATATGGCCAGTTCAGACTCTATTTTCTCCATTACTAGGAGTCTTCCCTAGGTTTACTCTCATAGTATTGTGGAAGTTTCCACTGCACTAGGGTTCCATGTAGCCCCCCAAATGTTCTCGAATTCATTAGGCTCTCTCCCCTGTACTGTCTTCCTCCACCCCTCCCCTACCACTTGATCCCTCCTAATCCATCTGGAAAATCAATTTCTCCTTCCCAGGGAGATCCATACATCCAGCTTTGAGCCCAATTTGTTACTTATCCTCTCTGGGTCTGTGGGTTGTAGCATTCTTAACCTTTATTAACAGCTAACTTCTAAGTGAGTACATACCATGTTTGCTATAATGGGTTACCTCACTCAGGATAATTTCTTGTAGTTGCATCCATTTACCTGTAGAATTCATGATGTGATTATTTTCAACAGCTGAGTAATACTCTGCCCCTGCCAGTGGGGTCTTCAACAGGGATCTGAAGGGCGGGCCAGTGAATGAGAGGGACAAGGGACACAATGAATGAGAGCAAGACAGGATGTCTTATCAAGCTCCAAAATCTTACTTTCCTCTTAAGGCATATATAGGGAGGGGCAAAGGGGGATGCAAGCAGAGAGGGGACTTTAATCATGGGTTATTCTGCCAGCCGTGAATGTTGCTATGAGGATTATCTATTCTTGCCTAACTGCCTAACTGCAGTGCGGTCACCTGATTTCTGAGAAGAGGTTCTGATATTTATGAGAAGAGGTTCTGGTGCTATGGAGACTTAAGCAAGGCCTAGATCTAGGAAAAGAGGAGAGAAGCCTAAATGTGGTGGCATGTGTGTCAAGGATCACTTAGGCTTTTGGCTCCCGTCAACACTCCATTGTGTAAACACCCCACATTTCCTTTATACATTCTTTGACTGCAGGACATGAGTTACCAGTTTCTGGCTATTGTGAATAATGCAGCTATGAACCTAGTTGGGCAAGTGTCTTTGTGGTAGGATGGAGCATCCTTTGGGTATATACACAAAAGTATTAAAGCTGGGTATTGAAGTAGATCATTTCTCAGTTTCCACCTGCCCCTAGTCCACTGGCCAAAGCTATTCTATTTCCCCTTCCCAGGGCAATCCCTGCATGGGAATTCTTTCATCCATGTGTTGGATTCTCCTGGTGATGCTTGCATCTTTTGTTCCTGTTTACTTACATCATTTTTTTATTTCCAGAATTCCTTCAGTTTGTGTTTTCTTTATTGTTTTTATTTCCATTTTTCGGTTTGAAAAATTTTATTCATTTCCTTTAACTGTTTATTCTTATCATTCTTTAAGAGATTTATTAATTTTCTCTGTTTTTGTTTGTGTTTTTCTTGATTTCTTTAAGGGATTTATTTATGTCCTCTTTAAGGACTTCTATCACCTGCATAAACCTGGTTTTAATGTCTTTATTTTTTTGTGCTTCAGTTGTGTTGGAATATTCAGGACTTGTTATAGTAAAATAGCTGGGCTCTGGTGGTGATGTGGCCTTGACATTTGTGGATTGTGCTCTTGGGCTGGCATCTAGGCATCTGGGTTTGTGGTGGTTATAGGTGCAGATGTCAGTTTCTGACTTTATCTTTGTTGGAGGGGTGTTTTTGTTTTGTTTTGGTTTTTGGTTTTTTGGGGTTTTTTTGGTTTCTGTATTATCTCTGGTCTCCAGGTTGCTGTGGCCTGTGGTTGAGCATGTGTCCTTCATTCATGTTGAGGGCTGAATTTCTGGTGGCTGGGAAGGCATCTGGTCAAGCAGTGTTTCGCCTGAGTTGGAGGTTCAGACATAGTGATGAGGTGTTGTGGGTGAATTGAGAATGGGAAGTGCACTGAGTGTATGTGGGGCGTATTGTTGGCGTGTAACCTTCTTGGTCTTATGGTAAACAGCATGGCTTCTGGTCAAGCAGGGGGTCTCTGCCTGAGTCATGAGCTGGGACAAGGTAATGAGGAGGGTAAAGAATGATGGGGGTAGGTTGGGCAGGCACTGAGAGAGTGGAGGTGGTCTGTGGTGGGTGACCTATCTAGATTTCTGGTGGCCAGCATAACATCTCGTCAAGTAGGTGGTCTCTGTCTGAGTTGTGGGCAGGGACATGACACCGTGGTGAAGATGGGAGGGGCTTGAGAGCAGAGTGGTCAGGTGACTACAGAGTGAGTGAATGTCCTCTGGCAGATGGCATACCTGCAGTTTTGGTGGCCTGCATGGCCTCTGGTCAGGCAGGGGGTCTCTGAGTTGGGGACTGGGAACACAGGATTTGAATACCTGAAATGTATTTGTCTCAGGAGATCTGTTGCTCTTATCATTCTCTCAATTCCAATGGTCAAGGGTACATTTTCAATAGATTAGTAATTTCTCTTTGTCCTTC
Source organism: Peromyscus maniculatus bairdii (assembly GCF_049852395.1). NCBI lineage: Eukaryota > Metazoa > Chordata > Mammalia > Rodentia > Cricetidae > Peromyscus > Peromyscus maniculatus. The sequence continues at coordinate 27,327,995 of NC_134852.1, read as the reverse complement.
ATTTTGTTTTTCAGACATTGTACCACAGAGCATTTTTATAAGCAAAGCAGGCCCCATATTGATATTGCATCATGTGAAATATAAAGAAAGACTTTTCTAGAAACAGTTGTCTTGGAGCTGTGCATAAACCATCAATTTTCTAGCCTCAGTGAATGCCTCTGTTAATGATTTTTCTCTCTTTTCTTTTGGGGGGAGGAAAGCTCCCCCATCCTATGGTTTTGCTTCCCCAAAGTTACTGTATTACCTAGGTGAAGATTCTGAAGTGAGGTTGCAATGGACAGGTTTCCATTTCTTTCTTTTAAATAAAATGTATTTATATATGTGAATGTTTTCAGCATGTTTTTATATATACTGCATGCCTGCTGGTGAATATGGAGTCCTGAGGTTGGCACCAAACACTTGGCACTGGATTCAGGTACTGTAGTTAGCTACCACATGTGTAGATAGAATTGAACTGGGTTTCCCTGCTAGAACCAATAGCTTCAGCTATTGGTTCATAGTTCATGTGTTTCCATTCGTTTGGCTATTTGTCCCTGTGCTTTATCCATCCTTGGTCTCAACAACTCTCGCTCATATAAACCCTCCTCTTTTTTGCCATTTGGACTCCTGGAATTCCATCTGGGGCCTGGCCGTGAATCTCTGCATCCAGTTCCCTCTCATTGGATGAGGATTCTAGCAAGACAATTAGGGTGTTTGGCCATCCTATCACCAGAGTAGGTCAGTTCGGACTGTCTCTAGACCATTGCGAGTAGTCTATTGTGGGGGTATCTTTGTGGATTTCTGTGGACCTCTCTAGCACTTTGCTTCTTCCTATTCTCATGTGGTCTTCATTTATCATGGTCTCTTATTCCTTGTTCTCCCTCTCTGTTCTTGATCCAGCTGGGATCTCCTGCTCCCCTAAGCTCTCTGTCCCTCCACCCTCGTCCTTCATTACCCCCACTCACGTCCAGATTGTTCATGTAGATCTCATCCATTTCTCTGTCATTGGGCAATCCCTGTGTCTTTCTTGGGGTCCTGTTTTCTGGGTAGCCTCCCTGGTGTTGTGAGTAGCAGTCTAGTCTTCTTTGTTTTACATCTAGTATCCTCCTATGAGTGAGTACATACCATGTTTGTCTTTCTGAGTCTGTGTTACCTTACTCAGGATAATTTTTTTTCTAGATCCATCCATTTACCTGCAAACCTCATGATGTCATTGTTTTTTTCTGAAGAGTAGTATTCCATTGTGTATATGTACCACATTTTATTTATCCATTCTTCAGTTGAAGGGCATCTACATTGTTTCCAGGTTCTGGCTATTACAAACAATGCTGATATGAACATAGTTGAGCGAGTGCCCTTGTGGTATGTTTGAGCATTCCTTGGGTATGTGCCCAAGAGTGGTATAGCTGGATCTTGGGGGAGATTGATTCCCAATTTTCTAAGAAAGCGCCATATTGATTTCCAAAGTGGTTGTACAAGCTTTCATTCCCACCAGCAGTGTAGGAGAGTTCCCCTAGCTCCACATCCTCTCCAGCATAAGGTGTCTTTAGTGTTTTTGATCTTAGCCATTCTGACAGGTGTAAGGTGGTATCTGAGTCATTTTGATTTGTATTTCCCTGATAATTAGGGATGTTGAGCAATTCCTTAAATTTCTTTCAGCTATTTGAGTTTCCTCTGTTGAGAATTCTCTGTTTAGTTCTATAGCCCATTTCTTAATTGGACTGTTGGGCATTTTGATGTCTAATTTCTTGTGTTCCTTATATATTCTGGATATCAATCCTCTGTCAGATGTGGGGTTGATGAAGACCTTGTCCCTTTCTGTAGGCTGTTGCTTTGCCTTGTTGACCATATCCTTTGCTCTACAAAAGCTTCTCAGTTTCAAGAGGTTCCATTGATTGATTGTTTCTCTCATTGTCTGTGCTACTGGTGTTATATATTTAGGAAGTGATCTCCTATGCCAGTGCATTCAAGACTACTTCCTACTTTCTCTTCTAGCAGATTCAAGGAGGTGAATTTATGTTGAGGTCTTTGATTCACTTGGACTTAAGTTTTGTGCACAGTGACAGATATGGATCTATTTTCAGTCTTCTACACATTGATATCCAGTTATGCCAGCACCATTTGTTGAAGATGCTTTCTTTTTTCCATTGTACAGTTTTGGTTTCTTTGTCAAAAATTATATGTTCATAGGTGTGTGGATTAATGTCAGGGTCTTCAATTTGATTCCATTGGTCCACATGTCTATTTTTATGCCAGTACCAAGCTGTTTTTATTATTGTCGCTCTATAGTAGAGCTTGAAGTCAGGGATAATGATGCCTCCAGAGGTTGTTTTATTGTACAGGATTCTTTTGGCTTTCCTGGTTTTTTTGTTTTTCCATATGAAGTTAAGTATCTTTCCAGGTCTGTGAAGAATTGTGTTGGTATTTTGATGGGGATTGCATTGAATCTGTAGATTGCTTTTGGTAAGATTGCCATTTTTACTATGTTAATCCTGCCTATCCATGGACATGAGTGATCTTTCCATTTTCTGAAATCTTCTTCAATTTGTTTTTTCAGGGACTTAAAGTTCTTTTCATATAGGTCCTTCACTTGCTTGGTTAGTGTATTTTATATTATTTGTGGCTACTGTAAAGGGTGATGTTTCTCTGATTTCCTTCTCAGCCTGATTGTTAATTGTATATAGGAGGGCTACTGATTTTTTGAGTTGATCTTGTATCCTGCTATGATGCTGAAGGTGTTTATAAGCTGTATCAGTTCCTCAGTTGAATCTTTGGGGTCACTCAAGTATACTATCATGTCATCGGCAAATAGGAAAAACTTGAATTCTTCCAATTTGTATCCCCTTAATCTCCTTATGATGTCTTAATGCTCTGTCTAGAACTTCAAGTACTATATTGAATAAGTATGGGGAGAGCAGACAGCCTTGCCTCGTTCCTGATTTTAGTGGAATTGCTTTGAGTTTCTCTCCATTTAATTTGATGTTGGCTGTTGGCTTGCTGTAAATTGCCTTTATTATGTTTAGGTATGTTCCCTGTATTCCTGATCACTCCAAGACCTTTATCATGAAGGGGTGTTGGATTTTGTCAAATGCCTTTTCTGCATCTAGTGAGATGATTATGTGTTTTTTTTTCTTTGAGTTTGTTTATATGGTGTATTACATTGACAGACTTTCGTATGTTGAACCACCCCTGCATCCCTGGGATGAAGCCTACTTGTTCATGGTGGATAATTGTTTTGATGTGTTCTTGGGAGTCTGTTAGCCAGTATTTTATTGAGTATTTTTCATCAATGTTCATGAGGGAGATCATTCTGTAGTTCTCTTTCTTTGTTGTGTCATTGTTTGGTTTAGGAATCATGGTAATTGTAGCTTCATAGAAGGAGTTTGGTAGTGTTCCTTCTGTTTCTAATGTGTGGAACAATTTAAAGAGTATTTATATTAACTCTTCTTTGAAGATCTGGTAGAATTCTGCCCTGAAAGCATCTGGTCCTGGGCTGTTTTTTGGTTGGGAGACTTTTAATGACTGTTTCCTTAGGGGTTATTGAAATATTTAAATAGTTTATCTGGTCTTGATTTAACTTAGGTATGTGGTACCTATCCAGAAAATTGTCCATTTCTTTTAGATTTTCCAGTTTTGTGGAGAAGAAGTTTGTGAAGTATGACCTGATGATTCTCTGGATTTCCTCAATGTCTGTTGTTATGTCCCCCTTTTCATTTCTGATTTTGTTAATTTGGATGCTCTCTCTCTGTCTTTTGGTTAGTTTGGATAAGGGCTTTTTATCTTGTTGATTTTTCTCAAAGAACCAACTCTTTGTTTCATTAATTTTTTTGTATTGTTCTCTTTGTTTCTATTTTATTGATTTCAGCTCTCCCTTTAATAATTTTCTGGCATCTATTCTTCCTGGGAGACTTTGCTTCATCTTGTTCTAGAGCTTTCAGGTGTGCTGTTAAGTCACTAGTGTGAGATTTCTCCAACTTCTTTATGTGGGCATTTAATGCTATGAATTTCTCTCTTAGCACCTAGTGTCCCATAAGTTTGGGTATGTGGTATCTTCATTTTTGCTGATCTCTAGGAAGATCTTAATGTCTTTCATTATTTCTCCCTTAACCCATTGGTGATTCAGTTGAGCATTATTTAGTTTCTATAAGATTGTAGGTTTTCTCTAGTTTTTGTTGTTGTTGAAATCTAAATTTAAACCTTGGTGGTCTGATAGAGCACAGGAGGTTATTCCAATTGTTTTGAATCTGTTGAGATTTGCTTTGTGGCCAAGTATGTGGTTGATTTTAGAGAAGGTTCCATGGGGTGCTGAGAAGAAGGTATATTGTTTTTTGTTAGGATGGAAATTTCAGTAGATATCAATTAAGTCCATTTGAGTCATAACATTAGTTAAGTCCTTATTTTTCTGTTAAGTTTTGATCTGGCAGATCTGTCCAGTGGTGAAAATGGGGTGTTGAGATCTCCCACTATTAATATGTGGGGTTTTATATGTGGTTTAAGCTTTAGTAATGTTTCTCTTACATATGTGGGTGCCCTTGTGTTTGGGCATAAATGTACAGAATTGAAACTTCATCTTGGTGGATCTATTCTGTGATGAGTATGTAATGCCCTTCTTGATCTCTTTTGATTGATTTTAGTTTGAAGTCTGTTTTGCTGGATATCAGGATGGGTATACCCACTTGTTTCTTAATACCATTTGATTGAAAAGTCTTTTCTCAGCCTTTTATTCTTAGGTTGTGTCTATCTTTAAATTTGAGGTGTGTTTCTTGTGTGCAGCAGAAAGATGCATCCTGCTTTCATATCCATTCTGTAAGCCTGTGTCTATTTATAGGTGAATTAATTCCTTTGCTATTAGGGGATATTAATGACCAGTGATTGTTGATTCCTGTTATCTTTTAGTGGTAGTGTGTGTACTTCTCTATGCCTGTGTTTTTGAGAGTGTATCTGAATTCCTTAGGTTGGAATTTTCCTTCCAGTGCTTTCTGTAGGGCCGGGTTTGTCATGTGGGTGCTGGGATCTGAATGGGTGACCTCTAGAAGACCAATTAGTACTCTTATCTTCTGAAACCATTTTTAAAACATCCCCAGAAAATGTTTATCTAAATGATTAATGGGCATGGATCTTTTACATCCCAAAACAATCTTTTTCCTTAGGTCTCTTTTTCTTAGGAATGTATTAACCAGTAGCACATGGTTAATGAATAATTTTGCATTAGAGGGTCTATGGAAATTCAGGGATGTGGCTGTGGACATCTCCCAGGAGGAATGGGAATGTCTAGGGTCCTATTAGAGTGACTTGTGCATTGATGTGATGTTTGAGAATTACAGCAATCTATTTTTTTGTTGCTAAGAATTCTCTTCTTTAGTAATATCTGCATCATCCATGGTATTTACTTGCTTTGTAAACAACCTAGAGACTATCAGAAATGGGGAAAATTCTGGTAATAAACATAACTTTGTTATATTTTTTCCATTATACTTTTCTTTGTTCTCTGAAAACACAACCAATGCTACATACTGTGTGGTCTGTATACTCCTCTTACCTAGTATTTAATGAAAACTACAAATTTTAAGAATGTTGAATTTTCAGAACAAGGAAATGCATCATAATATACTTAGTGATTTGAATGCATTGATATTAATGTCAGATTAAACCTCTTTCTGAATTTTAAGAAATGTAGAGTGTTTTTAAATAGAGGAAAATTTTTTAAATGAATATTTTTCTGGTTTTATTCAATTCATTTGTTTATTTATTTTTGAGGTATTGTCTGTCTATTTAATCCTGGGAGCACAGGACAGCATAATTTTAATCTTAGCCCTAGGGGGGATGAGGTAAGAGGATATGGTAAGTTCCTTGCCCATCTGGTTACTTAATGTGTTCTTAGATGACCCAGTCTGTACAGTGTGACCCTCTCAAAAACATAAACAGTAAGAAAATAAAAACCCACCCACATATCTTACAGAGAGCTCCATTTTTAATGCACTATTGCTCAATAATCTATTTGTCCCAACTTCTACAAGGTTTGCATTTTATATAAAAATGAGGTGGCTACTATCAGTCCTCAGTGTTTGATGACAATTAGATTGGTTCTGAGCATGCATCTAATAATAGTGAAACACAAATGGCCTCTGCTGAGAGCTCTGTTTTTAAGAATTTCTAGGTAATTTGTCTTATAGAACTTAACAAAACATCAGTATTTGAATCTGTAAATATTCATCAATCCCTATAAGCCATATTTATACTCATTTTCTAGAGAAATACCATATATGGGGGAAATATATGAATATCTTGAATCAAGGATCAAAGCACATGGTCTACCATCCTGTGACTTTCCAAGAGAAGTCTCATAAATTTAATGAGATTGGCAAAATGGCCCAAAAATTCTCTCCATGTATACCTAATAACACAAGTAATCTTACAGAGAACTACAACAAGTATGGATGTGGTAACCACAGGAATGCCTCTATTGAATCAACAAACCCAAAGAATCATAAAAGTGGGAACACTGGAGAAGAAACTGGCAAACCTAAAGACTGCGGGAAACATTTGAATTTGTGTTCTGCGACAAGTCAAAGAATTCACACTACAAAGGAACTACACAATGCTACAGACTATGATGAATCATTTGACTCTAAACATACACTCATGCCAAAACAAATCTCTATTGTACAGGAAGGATACAAATGCAGGAAATGTGGAAAATGCTACACATCATGCTGGAGTCTCAGTAAACATTATAGATCTCATTTTAGAATGAAATACTACAAATGTAAAGAATGTGGAATGTGCTTTTCCTTGTTACATCAGGTTAAAAACCATAATAAAACCCATTGTAGAGAGGCCCCTTACAAATGTAGTAAATGTGAACAATGCTTTATCCAGAAAGAGCAACTTGTGACACATCAGAAAATTCATAGAAATCAGAAACATTTCAAATGTAATCGTTGTGAGAAATCCTTTATACGTGCTGATTGTCTTAGAGCACATCAGAGAATTCATACTGGAGAGAGACCTTTCAAATGCACTGATTGTGAGAAATCCTATACACGTGCCTCAGATCTCAAAGTACATCAGAGAAGTAGTGAATGTGGCAAAGACTGTCTTTGTCTAGCGTCTAAGAATACTTGAAAAACATACTGGAATGGAAAGTTTACATCGTAAATAGTGTGGTATATGATTTATCCAAAGTTCTGTTCTTAAAGGCCACTGCATCTTCATACAAAAGAAACATGGGATATTTGTGGAAACCTTTAATAATTTACAAATTTTGCAAAACGTTGAGAGCTTATACTGAGGAAAAATTTTGAAAATGTGACAATGTGGGACAGTTCCCATTGAAACATGTTACTTTTACTTCTTCAATCTCAAAAATTGTATACAAATGAAAAATGAAGAAGCCTCTAGACTTCTAGACTGTTATATCAGTTCCCTGGAGACTTAAACCTTCCATTCTGAATGGAAGCTGATTAATCAGGAAATACGCACCTCTCATTCATTTCACGAAGTCAAAAAACTGACAGGATTCACTATCCTAAAATCTCCTAAAGAAATGGGGCTCAGCCATGCTCCTCAGTGGAGGCACTGATGAACTAAATCTCCAAGAATGGATGTCCTACAACCTCTGGATATACCTCCAGGTGTGCAGTGCATTCTGTGTGTCCAGGCTTAGTAAGCCCTGTCCCTGCAGGGCTGGAGTTTTATGGTGACTACTATTTTGTAGTCTGATTTGCTCCTGTTACCAACTTGTTTCCATATTCCTTAAGGTAACCCAAATAACTTTATAGATTTAACAAGACACACTTCATTACTATCTATTCTTGGTTCTGTTTTCAATCCACATTTTGAGTGAGTAGATTCACATCTTACCAGGAAAGATCTATCATATAACAAGAGCAGACCTCATTAATAGTTCTTCCCAAATTGCTATGAATCAGAAAATTAATACTCAGATAGACAGTTAAGGATCAAATGTAGTATATAAAATTCTGACACACTAGTGAATAAGAATTCTTTTTGAGTGACTGTGAAACCCTTTTTAGAAATATGTTTATTAACAGTATTGGATTTGTTAAAATGTCAAAACTGTTTTATGGTTAACCTACAACAGGAACCTCTTTTAAATTCTTGATATTCTGGAACGTAGCTATTAAGTCTCAAAATTTTGTTTTTTAATCCATAAATTCTCCCTTGCAGTTTCCGTAGTGGCCCTTACTATAGGATGTTTCTTTTTTTAGGTTAAATGTTTTTTGTTTGTTTTTTTTTATTCTGTTTTTTTTTGGGGGGGGTTGTTGTTTGCTGTTGTTGTTGTTTTTGGATTTTTGAGACAGGGTTTCTCTGTGTAGCTTTGTGCCTTTCCTGGGACTCACCTGTAGCCCAGGCTGGCCTCGAACTTAAAGGGATCCACCTGGTTCTGCCTCCCGAGTGCTGGGATTAAAGGCATGCGCCGCCGCTGCTGTTGCTGCCGCCGCCGCCGCCACCACCACCACCACCACCACCTGGCTTAAAAGTTTATAATTTTAAAAATATTTTTGATTGAATTAGAATTACATCACGTAATCTCCCCTCACATCCTTCTTCCCATCACCTCTCTGATACCATACCTTGAGCCCAGGTTCTGTCCCCTTCACACCCAAGTTGATAGCATTTTTTCTATCATTATTTTTAAATGCTTTTATCTGTCAGTCTGATTTTTGTCATTTGTGTATATGTGACATCAAGAAGACTATGCTGTTCTATTGGAAAACCATAAAGCGAGCTCATCCCTGTGAGATGCTAATTGTTGGTGGCATATGAGAGGAACAGTAAGCAGCCTTGGAACTCAGAGAACAGACTGGCCACTAGCAAAATCATGCCAAATGAACTTGGAGAGGCAGAGCCCCGAGGACTGCGTACTGAGGACTTAGCCTGTTAACAGATCACAGCTCCACTTGTTATCCTCCTTGTCACAATGTCCCTCATAACCTCTGAATTGTATGAAAACTCTTAAGGCTTCTCACCTCATTGGGCATTGTCACGGGTGCTTAAAATAATAGTGAATGATTCAACCACCACTCTTAGAAAGAACTTAGACAAGTAGATTGTTTATAAAATCAGGTTAAGTTGTTTTTGTTAATGGCTTTAATGTAGAAAGTCTTGGGGGACAATTTAAAGGTTAGAAAAGCAACTTTCAGACTTGGTGAGAGGTGATTAATTCCTCGTACACATTTATGCTCTTATCTTCTGATACGATTTAATAAAAATGTATTAATGAGTGAGTATGCACCCTAGGGATTTAAAATAGCAATGAGTGGTTGCCTTACACATATAAAAGATTAGGATTGTGATTTTTTTTTTCAGATTTTTTAAAAGATTATTGATCGATCCTTTCTTTGTAACCATGAAATGAAGCCTGCTAGTAAAAAGAAAACTGGCTGAAAAAGATACCTTCCTTACACTTTGTTAATCTATAGCCCATTGCTGAGACATTAATATGTGTGGGTTTTTGGGAATAATTAGTTTTTTTTTCACCTGAAATATATAAAATGTTTAATCATATCAGGGAAATGAGAAACATGCTATTTTCTTACCAGTATTCATTGTAACCATTCAGTTGAACAATGGAATGTACCCACATTGTAATTTTAATACTGCTTGAAAGATTTTGAGGGGGTTATGTAAGCTATTGGGGGAAAATAAAGAATGAGGGAAGGAAGATATCAGGAAGATATTAGAAGGAAATAACCATGAAAGAGTCTGAAGCAAGACATCAGGAAAAAAGGTAAAAGAAAATACAATGAAGAGAGACCCTGACATTTTGAAGATGTGTATGTATGCGTGTGTCTTTGTGTTTCCTTTTCAATGGCCCCAGAGTATTAAGTTTGACTCCCTTAGATAAAAATCTCAGTTGTGTGCTGTCACCTGCTTCATGCTTTCTCTTCAGTTCCTGAGCTGCTGGAAGCTGGCCTTACATCAACAGCTAATTTTTCATCTGGCAGTGCCTGTAGTCCTTGGTTTGGTGGTGGGAACACATGCAATTGGGAAACACCCTAAATGCCCCTGAACTGAGGAATAGATAATTTTAAAAAATGTGATAAAAACCAGTGTGATATATTATGTAGCTGTAAAGAAAGTGAAATCCTAAACTTTACAGGTAAATGGATGGTATTGCATTAAACCAAATTGAATATGGTAACCCCCAGCCCAGAAAGACAGAGGTCAAAAGTTCTCTTTCCTCTTATTCTTCTAGCTCTAATGCTTCAGACATGAGCACATATTCTAGAGTAATTTCAATAACCGGAAAAGTAAAAAAAAAACAACATGATTTCTGGGGTAAGGATCAGGCATTCATAGAGAGGGGAATAGTAAGCTATAAGGTCAAGGAAATGGGAAAGAGGTTCTCTATGTTTGGATTAAATACCCAAAGAGTAAATCATCAGGAATCACACTATTAACTACCCCCATGTGATGATATATGTAAGTCTGCATATAAATCCACATATGTTACTTAAACAACATTTCCTGATCTGTGTTAACAATACTACATCCAAGAGACAAGGGCCACCTAAAAAAGGCTTCAACATCAGCCATAAGAGACCCTTTTTTGAGTTTGGAGTCAGGGCTGTTGAAGAGACTACCAAAACATTAGAAACCAATGCTACTGCCTTGCTTGGCTCCATCCAACTTGTACAGTGCAATTCCCTATTTCTGAAGATGCTATGCACTTCAAAGAAGGGCCCCAAGGTCTCTCAGCTTCAACTGTCCTGAACATTTTCCTCCTTGAGGACAAGGTTTCATGATCCTGGATGCAACCTACAAAGTTCAAAGGAGGTGAGCAATAAAATGTTCCACCAAATTATGATTCCCATCTGTAGATGTAACCAACTGTCTTATTAAGTAAGAAACACAGAAACAATGTAAAAGAGAAAGCCAAGAGGTCAGAACTCAGAGCTAAAATCTTACCCTTCCTTCTTCCCGAAAAGAGAGCTATTTCCTGTGTGTAAGTCATTTTTCTAGTCATTCTGCCTTCTCATTGGTTGTAAACCCAAACACGTGACTGCCTCGTCACTGTCTGAATGTACAGCCCCATAGGTCTTAAAGGCATATGTCTCCAATGCTGACTGTATCCCTGAACACACAGAGATCTATGGGATTAAAGGCGTGTGCAACCACCGCCACACTCTGTCTATGGCTCTAATAGCTCTGACCCCCAGGCAACTTTATTTATTAACATACAATCAAAATCACATTTCAGTACAATTGGAATACCACCACATTTCCCCTTTTCTATTTTAATAAAAAGAAAAAAAAGCAAAAGGTTATAACTAACAAAAGAAAAACTATATACCAAAGTACAATAAGTATATACAATATATACAAGTAATAAATACCTAAACAGGTATTTTCCAAATCAGAGAAAATAATTCCATTATCTATCCTATTTTGGTAAATCCAAGATATATCTAATGCACTTTCTATCCTAATAAATTTTCAACTATAACTAACTAATCTTCAACCATAACTAACTAATCATCAATTCCCTCAGAGACCCAAGAAGGGAATAATATTAGCTAACAAAAATAAAAACAGGAAGTGCATGCAAGCAACTTCCAAAAAATTTGTGAGTTGACAGAAACAGCCAGCTGCCTGGGCAGTCACCTGAGGTTTCTCCGCAAGTGTTGGGGCATCATCTTCAGCCTATAGGCTTAGTGTATCTGACAGACTCATTTGTGATGTAGGATGTACACAAGGTCAACAGTTCAACCTCACATTGGGTGAGAGCAGCCCATGTACCAGAAACACCTGAATTCCACGAGTGTTCTGTCATGATTCAGGATTTTAAATTCTGGAAATTGTTGACAGTTTTTTAATTCAGCTGTCCATTCTTCTTGGCTGTGTATATATGGCTTCATCTCAGCATCCCCTTCTTCTCCACATCCCTCTATTAAGTGCCAGTCTACTATTGAGAGGCATGAGCTTTCAGCTGCTGTTCCATTGCAAAACAGAAGCCATCGGCCCTCTGCCTGTTAAGCTGCCTTCGAAGAAATGGACACTGTACCTTTTCTGGATTGCGAAGGCCACTTCAGGGATGGGGCCATATTGTCCTGGCCTCAGAAGATGCCTTTTGATAAAGCCATAACCACACTTGTTTTGGCAAGAATCAGTAGTCCTTTGTTTCGTGTTCTGTCTGTCCATTTTGTCCTTTTGATTCGAGGATACTTTGTTGTCCAGTGGCTAACTTTTGCCACAATGAAAGTTGACTCCATATGCAGTTTCTTCAATGCCCATATTTTCTCTGAAGTAGATTGGTACTGCCAGGAGCCGACATGTCTCAAAAAAGAAAAATTTTCTAAGTTATTAAAACATTTTAAATGCCATATTCTGTAGATCTCTGAAGGGTTTGAAGATGACCTGTCTAAAACATCTCTGCTCAATTTTTAAAACATATCTAATGTTCTATTATAATGTCTAACTACTAACTTTCATTTCTTTATAACCTAATAGTTGGTAATAATAACATTCAAGGATCAGAAAATTGCATTACATTGTTAAATGAATGGTATAAATACAATTAGAAATATACATATAGCATTTTCTAACAATATCAATTTCAAATTTGTTTACAATATAAAACAATCCAATCCAATGTAAAGTATTTAAAACTAGTAAGTGTCTCTTTCTTTCTTTCTTTCTTTCTTTCTTTCTTTCTTTCTTTCTTTCTTTCTTTCTTTCTTTCTTTCTTTCTTTTATAAGAACCTTAAATTTAATCTCCTTTGCTTAGCCTTTTTCCTAACTCTTGACAATAACTTGTAACCAACCCCCCTAAACACTGAAAATTATCCCAGAACCAAAACCCATTAAAAAGACCAAAAAACCACCCGCCCCACACCACCTCTTTGGGAATGTGGGCGTCGTATTCTTAAAATTGCTTCCTGCTGGGTATGGGCGAAGTTTTCTTTATCCTGAAAGAAAAATTTTAGGTTAATTGTCAAATTCTAGGAAAGGTAACTATATCCTTCATTATCCAGTCTGTGTATAATGCCAAAGTTCAGGGTTTATCTCAAGTCCTTATTCAAGTAGTCTTTGTGACTGGATCATCTCAGCTAGTCATCTCAAAATTGCTCTGAGCACCTTGTAGTTCAAAGCTGATCTGTGGATGATGTTTGTCAGCTTAATGATATTATTATTGTCCATGTGGAATTGTTGTTGTTGTGGGGCCCCATCTTCTTTCTGGAGACTTCAGTTGATGTTAGGCCTGGCCATGATTTCCTACAGAAAACTGATTAGAGACTCGAACACAAAGACATATATATGCAGGTAATTGAAGCCTTTTTTTTCTAGAATTAGTTAGTACTCTATATGACCATTCATATCTTAACAAAGTTTAAAATGAATATATATCTATATCTTTATCTATATATATTAATCTTGTAAATTTTGATATAAAATTCATACTTTAAGAAAAGCTTAAAGAATCAGAATAGGATCAAAGAGTTGAGATTAGTAATAGAATAGTCCCTTAATTAATTTGGCTTTTGTCCTGTACCATAGCAGAAGATGGCTCTTTTATTCTGGCATGATACAGGGAGTTTGCATTTTCCTTTTAACAACATGCTTGAGTTTAAAGAAGGAGAGAGCCATTCTCCAACTCCAAAGTCAGCTTTAAATTTTAATTGAACTGGGACTATTAGAAGACCAATAGTGTTAAATCTTTAGAGAAAAGCAGAAACAAACATTTAGGAAGACATAAAATTTTTTAGATAATATATACCCATACACCGTTTCACTCTGTTGGGATAGATGATTTGTAACTTTTCTACAGTTGTCTCATTTGTCCAGTGTTCTTCAAATTCCTTAACCTTCATTCTCCTAGAAGACAAAAACAAAAACCTTTCCCCAAGATTAATTTTGGGGCTATTCCTTTTTGGCAAGTTATTATCTGATTAAATGAAAAGGCATGTGTTATTGATACAAGTTAGTTTAAATTGGATGTTCATGCTGGTTGATGAACTATCATCTCCTCTAATTAAGAGGTCTCTGTTGTTCAAATCGAACCTTTATCATTTTTGATGGTACCCACAGCCTATCTTCTCCTGTAGAAACAAAAGGAAAACCTCGTCCCCAATGTAACACATACCCTGGTTTCCATTCTGAGGTCAGCACATCCTTAAAGTATATAGGCTGATTTAATTCTGTAGTTTTTTCTATTATCCAGTGTCTCTCTGCAGCTGTTGTTCCTTTCTCATTGGCATTCAGAAAATTCAAAGTTAGAAGAGCATTATGCAGTCTATTTCTGGGGGTTTTTGTTACCCATTTCTGTTTATTTAGCATATCCTTTAGAGTTCTGTTTGATCTTTCTATAACTGCTTGACCTGTAGGATTATGTGGTATGCCTGTAATATGCTTTATATTGTAATAAGCAAAAAACTGTTTCATTTTAACAGAGACATATGATGGAGCATTGTCAGTTTTGATTTGTGCAGGTATACCCATGATGGCCATACCTTCTAGCAAATGAGTGATTACAGAATCAGCTTTTTCAGAACTCAAAGCAGTTGCCCATTGAAATCCTGAATAAGTATCGATGGTGTGGTGTACATATTTCAATTTTCCAAATTCTGCAAAGTGAAACACGTCCATCTGCCAGATTTAATTTCTCTGAGTACCCTTTGGTTTACATCCTGCTGGTAATAGTGATTGATTGTAGAAGGAACAAGTAGGACATTTCTTTACTATTTCTTTGGCTTGTTGCCAGGTTATGGAAAAATCCTTTTTTAAGCCTTTACTATTGATGTGATGTTTTTTATGAAATTCTGAGGCCTCCAGCACATTTCTTATCAATAATTTATCAATCTCATCATTGCCTTGTGCTAGAGGGCCTGGTAGACCAGTATGGGATCGAATGTGAGTTATATATAAAGGATGATTCCTTTTCCTGATTGTATCTTGTAATTGAATAAATAGTGAAGTTAATTCTGAAGCACCAGGGATAAATTCTGCAGTCTCAATATGTAACACCACTCTTTCAGCATACTGAGAGTCAGTTACTATGTTGAGAGGTTCTGAAAAATCCATTAATAACAACCGAATAGCATACAATTCTGATTTTTGAACTGAATTATGCGGACTTTGAACCACTTTACTTAAATTTTCTGATTTGTAACCTGCCTTTCCTTGTTTGTTGGCATCTGTATAAAATGTACGAACTCCAGATATGGGTTTTTGCTGTACAATTCGAGGCAAGATCCAATCAGCTCTCTTTATAAGATCAATTCTATCGCTTTTGGGATATTTGCTGTTAATTTCTCCCAAAAAAATTATTGCAATCTCTTTGCCAAGGTTCACTTTCTGTCCATAATTTTTCAATGTCCTCCTTAGTTAATGGTACGACAATTTCTGCTGGGTCTATTCCTGCTAATTGACGAAGTCTCAATTTTCCTTTGCAAATCAAGTCAGAGATTTTTTCCACGTAAGTTTTTAATTTTTTATTTGGTTTATTTGGTAAAAATATCCATTCCAATATAATATCTTCCCTCTGCATTAATATTCCAGTAGGAGAACGCCTAGAAGGTAAAATAACCAAAATGCAATCCAGCTTTGGATCAATACGATCCACATGCCCTTCATGTACTTTCTTTTCTACCAAGGCCAATTCTTTCTCAGCTTCAGGTGATAATTCTCTTGGACTATTTAAGTCCTTGTCACCTTCTAACATTTTGAACAAATTAGTCAGTTCATCATTTTTTTACCCCAACAATAGTTCGTAGATGAGAAATATCTCCAAATAATCTTTGAAAGTCATTAAGAGTCTGTAGTCTATCTCTCCTAATTTGCACCTTTTGGGGTCTAATTTTTTGTAGCTCTATTTTATATCCTAAATAATTAATAGAATCTCCTCTTTGTATTTTTTCAGGAGCAATTAGTAATCCCCAGCAAGGCAAAATTTTCTTTAATTCTTCAATCATTCTTTCTAAAGTATCTGCATTTGAGTCAGCTAGTAAAATATCGTCCATATAATGATAAATTATAGATTTAGGAAATTTTTTACATATCACTTCCAATGGCTGTTGTACAAAATATTGGCACTGAGTTGGGCTATTCACCATTCCCTGAGGGAGGACCCTCCATTGAAATCTTTTAACCGGTTGATAATTATTATAAGTAGGCACTGTAAAAGCAAGTCTTTCTCTGTCTTTTTCTTGTAAGGGTATTGAAAAGAAACAGTCTTTTAAATCAATAACTGCCGCCAAGCCAAGCGGTTTTTAATGGATTCTTGTCACCTTGGGCACCATATGTAGATGTAACCAACCATCTTATTAAATAAGAAACACAGAAACAATGTAAAAGAGAAAGCCAAGAGATCAGAACTCAGAGGTAAAATATCACCCTTCCTTCTGCTGTGTCCCAGCTTCCCTCTCTCTCTCTCTCTCTCTCTCTCTCTCTCTCTCTCTCTCTCTTTCTCTCTCTCTATCTATCTATCTCTATCTCTATCTCTATCTCTATCTCTATCTCTCAACCTGGCCACCCTCTTTCCTATCCCCTTCCTCCTTCTAATAAAGCTCTCTGTAACTCTGGTAGTTGTGGCCCTGGCTCGTGACTTTTCCACTGGTAATCAGCTGCACCACCAGTGACATTGATCCTTTCATTTGGTGCTGTTACTTGGATCCTCCTGCCTCTGCCTTCTTCAGCAAATCCTACTGGCGTGCGCCACCCATGGGCCTGAGATCGTATCATATTTCATTTAATGTAAGGCACAGTGAACTACATGATAACCTTTTATGTTGTATAGTATCAAAGTTAAAAATATTGCCAATTATAGTCATAAAATATCATGGCATAGATTTTAGCAATGCTAAAATGTAAAATAAAGAGGAAGGTCGGCACAGTGGCACTGACCTGCAATCCTACCTACTGGGAGGATTACCAAGTTCAAGGTCATCTTGGGGAATATAGTTTTAAAATATTAAATTAAAAAATTTTGTGTCTGCACATTAAGTAGAATTCTGTTATTTCTCTTCATTGAAATATTGTGTTTGTTATCAGTAGAAAGACTAATCATTATTGTATCCACCAAACACTGACTGTCAGGTGCTGGAAGCACTTGTCGATCCTCTTGAAGACATGAATTGAAGCATCACAGTAGCATGATGTAAGATAGCTACAGTGTTGAATCTCTATCCTGTGAATGGGGAAATTGAGTCATGGAGCACATAGAAAGCCTAATATATAACATAATATTGCCAATTATAGTCATAAAATATCATGAATTGTAAGTGGTAGAGATGTCAGTGATGCTAAAATGTAAAAGAAAGAGCAAGATAGGCACAGTGGCACTGGCCTGCAATCCTACCTACTGGGTACTAATAATATATACCTAGTTTATAACAGCAATTAGAGTAGGATTTAAATCCAAGCTGAGTTAAATCTATTGGGTGTTCTGTTATGCAGATGGGCTACTCTAAGGAAGGGTGAAACTTGTGCTAGAGCACTTACCTGAAATGGGATGGTCATGCACTATATCCGTAGCATATCAAATGAATACTTGAGTAGAAAAATAAGTAAATAATAAAATCCCAGTTCCTTCTGGAAATGAAGTTTGCTATCTAGTATTTAGAGTTGTAATCTGTAATTTTCTAAAATGTCCTCTCAATTTGTAGGACGTCACTCCATTATGCCTGTGCACACAATCATCCAGATGTGGTAAAATTGTTGTTAGCCAAAAAGACCTCTATTGATGTCCACAATGATGAAGGCTGCACACCCTTGATTAAGGTAGCTATTGGACATCAGTTTGGGTATAAATTGGATTAGATCTTGTTCTTGTTTGCTTTTTTGTTGCTGTGATAAAACACTGACCAAAACCAACTTGGAAGAGGAAATGTTTATTTGGCCTACAATTCCACATCACAGTCCAGACCATCATGAAGGGAAACCAGGGCAGGAGCTCAAATCAGGAACAAGAGGCAGGAACTGAAGCAGAGATCATTGGGGGAATGCTGCTTTTCCATGGCTTTTTCCAAGGCTTGCTCAGCTTTCTTATACTACTCTGGACTACCTGCCCAGTTGTGCCACCACCTATAGGAAGATGTACCCTCCCACATGAGCCTCAATCAAGAAAATGATCCACAGACTTTCCCACAGTCCAATCTGATAGAGGCAATTCCTCAAACAAGGATCCCTCTTTCCAGGAGTCTTCAGCCTGTGTCAAGTTAGCAAAACAAATGAACAAGCAACCACCTTCACTACAACAATAACCAACTAGTACTGATGAGATACTTCAATATCTAGGTGTTGTGGCATAGCCCTGAAATTCTACCACTTGAAAAACTTTGGTGGGGAGATTATGAGTTTAGACAAGACTGGGGTTCTTAAGAAGACCTGTCTCAAAAAGAGAGGGATAATATGTATAACCTAAGCAATTTGTCTGATCTAAGGGTAACTGTTCAATGCAATTTTAGAAATATTTATCTTGACTTTCTTGAATTGAAGATCTCTTTCTTTATACAATACCCATAGGCCACACAGAGGGACAATGTGGAGTGTGTGTCCATATTACTCTTTGAGGGTGCAGATCCCCACCTGAGGGATTTAAGTGGAAATACAGCCCTGCACCACGCTGTTTCAAGCGGCAACAAAACAACTGTAAGAAAACTTTCGGATTATAAGTCTGATATAGAAGCAAAAACCGAGGTAAACATCATTCAACGACATCCCCAGTATACTTCCAGCAATGACACTCTGATTCACCGATCACATGCCAAAGCTCAAGCAGTTTCAATGAATCTGTTCAGAGTAAAACATTTCTCCATATATGTTTTTTATTTTTTATACATAGTTTAAAGGAACACAGCACAGCCTATTTTGTTTTAGAATAGGGCTTAATTTTAAAATTAAACAGATTTGGGCCCACACATACTTCACATACACACACACACAATAAAATTAAATTAATTTTAAAGAAAATGTCTGTAGAATAAACACATAGTAATTCTCTGTTTAGGGGAGAAATAATTTGGAAAAACAGATTAACCAAGTGCTCCAGAGAGGCCACTTGTATCACTCATTGAACAAAGGCACACCAAACCTAGATGCCACATGATGGGGTTGGGGCAATGGAGTCACATCTCCATGGAGCTAAGAAGCTTGGAACCAGTGAGTGTTTGTGGAGAGTTCTGGAGAGGAGGGGTGCTCACAGGCAATGTTGGACAGGGCAATGGTGTGTCAAAAGGAAGAGGCCAGGGGTGTGTGTGTGTCAATGTGCAGCAAGGGATGAAGAAAAATCTGTCCTTTGTGACTGATTGCTTGCAGAATCTGTGATAAATTTTCAGTTGAGAAGCATGTTGATTTATAAAGTGTCATTTTTTTTACAGTATGGGTTGACACAATTGAAACTTGCATTATTTGAGCAAAAAGAGCAAATGGCAGAGTTCTTAATACAGAATGGTTCAAATGTGCCTTTGGAGGTTCAGTCATATAGGTAATGTTTCTTCTTGTTTACAATCTTAGTCCTGTTCTTGAGAGTGACAATTCTTTAAGTAAGGAATACTAAAGTGATAGGAGGAAGATTGGGTTCAACTCAGAGGCACATAGTGAGTGGGAGCTAGAAAAAGGGACAGTTCCAACTGAAACAAAAGAACAGTGTGCATCAGGGCTCAGCTTCCCATTTAAAAACAACAGTTCATCATTCAAAATCTGATTTGATTGGTGATTTTCTATTAGTTAAGGAAACCACATTAATGTTGTTTATTTTGAAAAGTTTCACCTTTAATTATTTTTAACAGTGAAATTTGTCATCATTTTAGTATTTTCATTGTTTCTTATATATTTTCCTTAAAATGTTATGTTCAACATAGTTTTTGAAAATCATGTTGTCTCTTTGATCACTCACTCTGCTTTAAATGGCTTTTGAACAATCATGACATTTAGATGCTATTACCAGATGCCATTCATTTTTTTTTGTCCTGTCTGAAATGTCTTGAAACTGTGTTGGTCAGATGTGAATCTGTGAACCCACACTCCTGAAACAGCAGTCATGGTTAGGGACAGTTGTCCACAATGAGTATAAAGAAATAAGACTCAAGGTTTTTGGCTCTACTGGGGAACCCATCAGCAGTACCTTTAGACATGGTTCTGTAGAGAAGGTTCACACAACTGGGTGAGCCCAACATGGATGCAAGAAAAGCACAGCTATTGCATCAGAGTTCAAGAACTACAAACCCCAGGTACCTAGAGCTTAGCCTTAGCCAGGAAGGAAAGGAGACAGAGAGACTGTGCTCCCCTCCCATGAGTTTTGAAACAGGCTGTGACTTTACATTACACGGCAACATTTGGTGATGACTTGGCATCTACTAGCACACAGGTAACAACAACAACAACAACAACAACAAATACAAGGCCACCTATAACCTGTCAACCATATGTTGGCTTGTGAGAGTAAAGGCAAGAGTTGCTGTCCTCTTCCACCAAATGCAACTCTTGGGAGAACTGTGGTGGTATTGTATTCCCGAAAATATTGTGCCCACTAATAAACTTATCTGGGGTCAGAGAAGAGAACAGTCACAACATTATACATAGAGGATAGGCAGTGGTAGCCCACGTCTTTAATCCTAGCATTCTAGAGGCAGAAATCCATGTGTTCAAGGATACAGCCAAGCATGGTGACTCATGCCTTTAATCCCAGAAAGTGAGCCTTTAATCCCAAGGAGTGATGGCAGAAAGCAGAAAGGTATATAAGGCGTGAGGACCAGAAACTAGAAGCTTTTAGCTGGTTAAGCTTCAGGCTTTCAAGCACCAGTTCAGCTGAGATCCATTTGGATGAGGACTCAGAGGCTTCCAGTCTGAAGAAACAGAATCAGCTGAGAAATGGGCAAGGTGAGGTGGCTGTGGTTTGTTCTGCTTCTCTGATCTTCCAGCTTTCACCCTAATAACTGGCCTCAGGTTTGATTTTATTACTAAGACCTGTTAAGATTCCTGCTACAGAGAACAGAGAACGGACTGTGTGCTATAGGTTCAGGAGAGGAGAGATGAACTAGGAGTAATAATTGAACTGGTCATGTACATATGGAACTATAAAATATACTTACTTACTGCCACCATTAGAACAAAGAATGTGGAAGAACCCCCTCTCATTGTCCCTGTGTGCATGCCTGTTGGTGGTGGTGATTTAATTGGGGGCTGAGTTTTTCCAAAAGAGAAAAGGTGGAAGGCACCAGTCACTAATCATAATCAAGTGCTGAAGAATAAATTCAAAGTCATTTGGTTAGGCCTGTTTGCTCATGCCTTTAATTCCACAACTTGGGAGGCAGGAGACAGAGAGATCTCTGTTATTTCAAGGCCAACATGGTTCATAAAGTAGGTGTAATGTCAGCTGGGCTCCAGAGCGAGATCTTGTTTCAAAAAATAAAATGTTATTTGTAAATATCTAATGTAAGGTATCTTAGGGACTCAAAAATAAAGAATTTAGAAAACATGCTAAGTGTTTTTCATACAAACAATAAAATAATGATCGCTTTTAAACATATGTCACAGTGAACACGCATCTTCAGAGAGGGCAAAACACAATAAGAAAAAGAGCGTCAAGTTCAATCAAGGTAAGATTTGTGTAGTGAACTACTCTATCTGGTCCTGTCAACCCTGAATAAAATAAGTAAGAGTAAGGATTTTAGCTCCCCAAAATGAGTTAAGGAAATCAAGTATAAATGTGTTTACACGGTTTTCATATTCATTTCCTAATATTTGGGAAAGTGAGAATTAAGGAATTATTTCTCAGCACTTTTAACTGTGAAAATATATTGTCAAAACGTTGCTTATTTGATTTTAATATTGACCCATGTACTGTTTTTGGATAAATGAGAATAAAACTTATGAACCTGGCACATGTCCTCCATGTCCCATTGTAGTAAATTGGAATGTCGGGAATATGGCTTTTCCTTTTGTTTTTATAACAAAAAATGCCTTGTGTTTTCTACCGCACACGGTTCCATAGTTCAGTACCACTAACATGCAATTGTGCACATACAAAACTTCAATAATCTATCACTTTCATTAATTAATTTCTTACTTAATGATTTAATTAAAACCGTCTGACTTTTTAAATTTCTTTCTCGATTTAGAGAGTTTTCACCTACCTCCCCCCCCCTTTTTTTGTAATCTCCTGTTTTAGGATGGAAGTGTTGTGCCATAGTGAATGTAATAGATTTTAGGAAAACTTGTCAATCTTGACATGTTTTGCTTTTCTTTCCCTTTCTCTCTCTCTTTCTTTCTTTCTTTCTTTCTTTCTTTCTTTCTTTCTTTCTTTCTTTCTTTCTTTCTTCCTTCCTTCCTTCCTTCCTTTCTTTCTTTCTTTCTTTCTTTCCTTTACTTTTGTTTCTTTTCTTTTTGTTTGTTTGTTTGTTTGTTTTGTTGGTTGATGGTTTTAGTTTTCTGGGGTGCAAGGGGTTGATCACAAGGCTTTGTGAGTATTCTAGGCTAGCACCCTACCTATTAACTCTACCTCTAGTACTTTTTCCCTTTAGTTTTTGTTAAATAGATCAGAATAAGATGACACATCACGTACCTGCTGCAACTCATGGTTTCCAGAAAAAAACAGTAGACACAAAAAGAGAGTTGAGAAAATGACATTGTTCTATATTTCAGAGAATTAGCTGCTCTTCCATGGAGTCTAGAGAAACTCTGTTGCAATGGAAGGGGCAGAGTTTGTGCATCAACAACTGTTTCATGCTGTCTTTTATACCTAACTTGCCATTGACAATCACACTAGGTACTGAATCCAAATGACCTTCTTCTCTCTAGAGGTAAGATGAAGAGAGTCGATATTATTGTAATGCAGGCAACATTTTGTATCACTTTAGTATGAAATTTGTCTTTCCTGTTATTTGTGGTGGTGAGGACTGACTGAGGGCTCCTGCCTGATAATCATAGGCTTTACTATTGAGTCACAATTGCAGCCCACTAGTTGGTGGGACAAATGCCCTTCCTAAGTCATGGGGAATGCAAAGAAGATGCACTAAGTTTCTCTTAATTTAAACAAGACCAAAAAATGAACATTTTATTAAAATAAAAGCAAAGTGCAAGTGTACAGTGAGGGCATGAGTGAGTTCAGAGTTCATGTATGTAAACATGCACAATGACTCCATGTCAGAAGATGACCCACGGAATCTGCTGCTCCAGCCCCACAGGTGCTTCTCTGCTGCCCGCTCACCTGTGGCAGAGCTCAGGATGCATTATTACCAAGGGAGGGATCTTTCCAATCATTCTTTTCAGGAGAGATGATGGATGTTTTCATGGGCATCCTTCAAGCTGCACATAAGGCTGGGAACATAACTAGAGCTGAGGAGCTTCTTCCCTCATAGGGTCGAGGAGAATAAGGATGTTGTCCTCACTCATGCTGTTCCATGAAGATCTTTGTCCATCTTCTGTTTCTTTCTGTGAGTCATTATGATACAAAGGACAGTAGCCAACATCTAGTCCCAGTGGTAGGAATTTGCATCCTAACATGAACAGTTCCAACTAAAAAGCTGAACAAGATACTTTGTTTTCCCGAAGAAAAACTATGTATAGGCTCATAGATATTTTTTCCTTTTTGGCTCTCTATTTTGTTTGTTGTTTTATTTTTGAAACACAGTCTCACTGTTACATTCTGGCTGTCCTGGAAGTCATAAGGATCCACCTGCCTTTGCCTCTCCAATGCTGGGATTAAAGTTGTGTGCCACCACACCCAGTCTAGACATTTTTTCTAGTATCATTAGCCCAAGTCAAACAGGAACCCCAAGAAGCTATTTTGTGACACAGTCAATTGGTGATACTTTTACTGTTAAGGATGCTGCTCCCTATCAGTCTGAGAGAGCTCATTATGATCATCACAGTTGTGTATGGGTGTTTATTTTTAGGTATTATGCTTGATGAATTTATGTCTTCTTTGATGTGAAATATACAGAAAATGGAAGAATTCTACCTGAAGTAATTGCCTGGAGATGAATATTTTCTCTAGAATAATCTCTAGATTGGTCTTGAAGAAATTGATGCTAACAATGAGTCTAATCATTTTTATATGCTATATTTTTCTAGAGTTGTAATAAAATGCATTTTGTTTTTGTTTTTAGAAATATACTATAGTACTGACCCATGGCCTCTCTGCAGGTAAGGTTTAACAATACACTAATCCTAGGGAAATTCAAAAATAACTAAGTTATTTCTTGGATGTACTCTCAGATAGACACAATTTTATATACTGAATTTTTGCTTTGTGTTACAGTACCCACAGTATTATCAGTATATTTTAGACTAAAAAGTTGTTCTTTTTAGTTCATATGGACATGAGATTTATACTCAACCAACATTTCCCAAGTAGCAACTCTGTGTATTAGAAAATGAGGCTCCTTGTGTTATCCATACACACTGATGTCCATTTGATGCCCCTTACATTTTCAAAACCTTTCTGAAATCAGCTTTTGAACTAGACCTTCATTAGGAAGTCTAGTTTGAGGCCTTTATCTTTTCTGAGAGCTTACAGAATTGGGGATCATTCTGAGTTTTCAGAAAGTATTACAGGGAGCCCACAAATTACTTTCCTCTTTGGACACCAACTCCACGTGCAGAGGCACTTTTTGTCAGGTGTAGGTAGCACCCTTTCCCTGACGGAGGAAGACCCCAGGCCTTCCGTCTTCCAGAGTGCCCAGCAATGAAGTCTCTGAATCTCAAGAGATGATCTGAACGTAGAGAGCCACACCACAGATGACTGTTATTTATCTCTCTCTAAAGGGGGTTTTGTCTTCCCTATCGGTTGGACATGAACATAGAGTTGAAAGCCCATTCCTGTTGATGATCTGCTGTCTCAGACACTTGGGTTTTGCAGACATTTAAAGGTTGTATTTCAAGCCAGTTCTCTGTTCCTTTTGATTGATTCCTTCCATACTAGAGGGCAATTATGTCATCTTCTTTAGTGGGGCTATGTATCAATTAAACGTTTGCTACACATTATTAAGTAGCTTGTTTACTCCAAGTTAAAAGATCCCCAAATCGTCACAGCTAATGTCCAAAGTGCAGATTCATAATGTTCCAGTGGCTACAACTGTTTAAAGACACACCTTGCAAAAACCACATGTTACATTCTACTGGGAATTCTAAACAGTTCCACAGTAAAACCCTGAAATTATCTAGTAAGTTTTATTGTTGTTAGCTCATGTTATTATCTTGGTAATTTCATAGAATTGCTTGTTTGGCATAGAAACAGGTAGATTGTGGTTTCAGGATTCACTCATGAATGGGCTGCTAAGGAACAGCTTGAACATACCCAAGGCCATGGTGGCTTGTAAGATTAACTAGCAGAAGAAGGAATCTATTCCATGGTCCACAAACCAACCTCTTGGGAGATAACATCACAGTCAGTGAAAATTCCAGAAAGTATGGTGACAGAGAAGGTGCTGTGGTACTCTAAGTGCACAGAATGACATAACAAATGAAATCACTAATTACACTGAGCACATGAATATAAAACCATGAGTTACAGCAGCCATAAAAAAGGGCTGGGGAGGAACTAGTGTCTTCCTTCATATATATATATATATGTGTGTGTGTGTGTGTGTGTGTGTGTGTGTGTGTGTGTGTGTGACTGTGCCTCTATGTGTGTTTTTGTTGGGCTAATTTAATTTTTGTGGACTAAATTCTTCCTTTCTTTCACATGAGACTAAGTTGTAAGGAAAGTGTCACCAAATAATTAACCGCTTGAAAGACAAATA
Organism: Peromyscus maniculatus bairdii; assembly: GCF_049852395.1. NCBI lineage: Eukaryota > Metazoa > Chordata > Mammalia > Rodentia > Cricetidae > Peromyscus > Peromyscus maniculatus. The sequence continues at coordinate 27,302,307 of NC_134852.1, read as the reverse complement.
AGTTGTGTGTAAATCTCAAATGCAATGTATATTAGGAAATCAAGCAACAAATAATTCAAAGAATTCGGTAAATATTTTTATATGGATATTAAAATATCACCTTTTAAAATATGTCACAGTGGAGTAAGAACATCACAACCGTTAAAATCAATACTGAAGACATCTGTTCCAATCAATACAGGTAAGATTGAAGGTGAATAATCCACTGCTGTTACCCTAATTACAAAAAAAAAAAAAAGCTTTGTTCTTTCAAAGAAGGAACTAAGGATATGAGATATAAATGATATAAATGTAGTTATATCCTTTTTGAACATGCCTTTAATGGTTTGGAATTCAGAATTATTTAACTAATAGTTTATGAGAAATTTCAAATCTCAAATTATATCATCTGAAACATATTTATTTTACATGAGTCTCTGATGCATGTAGTATCTTTATATAAATAAAAAGGTTTCTAAGCTGGGCAGTGGTGGCGCAAGCCTTTAATCCCAGCACTCAGGAGGCAGAGCCAGGCGGATCTATGTGAGTTCAAGGCCAGCCTGGTCTACAGAGCGAGATCCAGGACAGGCACCAAAACTACACAGAGATACCCTGTCTCAAACAAACAAACAAACAAACAAACAAACAAACAAACAAACAAAAAAGATTTCTAACCTAGTCCGCAGTATGTGTTATCTATAGTCATGTGACAGCCAGTGGACATGTTATAAAATGGATTTTTCTTTCATTTTTTATAATAAATACACTGTATTTATGTTATATATGTTATATACATCAGGGTCAATAGAATGTGATCATGTAAAAAGAAAACAAAAAATACAGTATTCAGTTACTTTCATTAAGTTTTTTGGGACTAAATATAACTTTTTCTGGTTTTTTCCTTCCTATAATTTCTCAATTTAGACATATTAGACAATTCACATATGGTTTTATATTTATCTTTAATTAGCCTCCATTTAATGTAAATATATCTTGCCATAAGAAATAATAGGCTTATCAATAACTTTTTAAACCATGAATGGATTTTGAGTTCTAGACACAGTGCTGGGGATCCAACACTACCATTAGAAGGATTCTAGGCTGGTGCTCTCCCTGTTGGCTACACTGCCAACACCTCTTCCCTTTAGTTTTGTCAGTTAGTGTAGTATATGTTGCTTCTTGGTTTTTATGCTACAAGACATTATTTCCAGAAAAATTTGCCAGAGTGGGAGGAAGGCTGAGAAAAGAACACTGTTCTGTAGTAGACGGCACTGACTGGTCCATCAAGTCTGGATGAGATTCTAAGAGGGAGAAACACTACAGGGTTTGGGCTTTCAGCAACTGTCACCATGGACACTTCCACACCTGCCTTGCCTTGGGAAAGCACAGCAACAAGTGAACAGTGTAGAGGAATCGGAATGACCCTCTTCACATAAGTGGTGAGGTAAAAAGAGTCAGTATTATTGTAATGTGGGTGAGTTTCTTCATTATTTCAGCATTGGAATTTTCTTTGTGGTGAGGAGGGTTGATGCAGGCCTCCCACATGCCAAGCATAGGCTCTACCATAGAGCCACAATCTCAGCACATTTGTTGGTGGGACAAATGCTCTGCCTCAGCCATGGGCAATGCTAAGATGTTTACACTCCAGTTTTACATACTGTAACTGAAAAAAAGAAATAAGAATTGTTTTTATTCCTTTGTAGAGGGCAAACTGTTAGCATAGAGTGAAAGCTTGACTCGCTAGAAGTTTTAAATGTGGAAACAAATAAAATTGTTTCCTCATAGAAGGAGTTTGGTAATGTTCCTTCTGTTTCTATTATGTGGAAAAATTTAGAGAGTATTGGAATTAACTCTTCTTTGAAAATCTGGTAGAATTCTGCGCTGAAACCATCTGGTCCTGGGCTTTTTTTTTTTTTGGTTGGGAGACTTTTAATGACTGTTTCTATTTCCTTAGTGGTTATTGGACTATTTAAATAGTTTATCTGGTCTTGTTTTAACTTGGGTATGTGGTACCTATCTAGAAAATTGTTCATTTCTTTTAGGTCTTGCAGTTTTGTGGAGTAGAGGTTTTTGAAATATGACCTGATAATTCCCTGGATTTCCTCAATGTCTGTTGTTATGTCCCCCCTTTCATTTCTGATTTTGTTGATTTGGATTCTCTCTCTCTGTGTTTTGATTAGTTTGGATAAGGGCTTGTCTATCTTGTTGATTTTCTCAAAGAACCAACTCTTTGTTTCATTAATTTTTTGTATTATTCTCTTAGTTTCTATTTTATTAATTTCACCTCTCACTTTGATAATTTCCTGGCGTCTATTTTTCCTGGGAGACTGTGAGGTTCTACTCCCTTGGAATTGGTGCTCTGGCCCCACGTTTCTTCTATGCTTCTCTTCCTGGAGGTAGAGTCCAGGTGCATAACTACTGCAGAAGTCTTTCCAATGGCTCTTACCATGGAAGGCAATAGCAGCTGAGAGTGAACTTCTTTGCACTGTACATGAGCAAGAGACCAGAGCTAGAACCCAGAGGCTTCAGCATCCTCCTCGGAAGCAGTTGAGGAGAGTATACACACTGACCTCTGTGTGTATATATTTGGCCACACTGGCAGCTGGAAATTCTTTGCAAAGGTCTTTGTCCTTGGTCTGTTTGTGTTTCTTATGTTCTGCTGTGCTGCAAAGAGCAGTCACTGTAGACTGAGCATCCTTGTGTCTGGAATTTTCATCTTCAATGGAACAAGTTCAACTGAATCCTTGAAAAATCTCTTTTCACTTCTATACAGGATATGTGTACTCACTAACAGTTCTCCTAGCACCACTAGTCCAGAGACTAATCCAGCAGCAGCAACACTGTGCTATCCCTTTAACACTTCAGTTTGTGATGTTGATTCTGGTTAAGATGCCAGTTTCTCTGTCTGATAGTACTAAAGGTCAAAGGAATTTCACACAACAGTTTATTTTAAGTAGTAACTTGTGATAAATTCATCTTCTGTATTTGAATATACAAGGAAGTGGGAATTAAGAGTTCTCCATGTATTTATTGTTTATCAATCAATATCCACTTTAAAGGGTATACAGAATTGGTGTCAAGTAGTAATAAAATATTGGCCTTGACATTTAATACCCATATTTTCTGCAGTTGCTTCTACCATATTTTGCCTTTTTCTTTTGCAGTTATTGGAAGAGTTAAAGAAAGACATCCACTGTGGTAAGAGAGTCTGCATTTTAAAATACACTGGGTAATTAGAGAATATAAAATTCAGAAACTGTAACCATGTTTTCCTCTGCGTAAGAGAATTTCAGCTTCTTTATTTTTTTGTTAATCAAAGCTGAATAATTATTTGTGGAGCACACAATACTGAAATGACTGATTATACCTCTGATACAGTATGAAATGCTGTTAATAAGCCATGGCTAGGGAAATGATTCAGTGGATAAGGTGCTTACTGTGCATATGTGAGAATGGGAGTTTGGATGCCCAGAATCCACATGAGGCTTGATGGTCTTGTGTACATCTATAATCCTGGGGAGCTCATGGTGAGATTGGAGGTGGAGACAGAGAATCCCCTGAAGTTTCATGAATAAATAGCCTGGGGTTTGGATTTGTAATGAGAGACCCAGCCACAAAAATAAGATTGAAGGTGAGTGTCAACCCTCATGTGTGTATTCCAGTCACCACACCAGCACACTGGCATGTATGTACCGGAAATCACACATACATACAAATACACTGCACATCACATGCCATGCACATATGTGTAACAATATTAGTTTGCAGGGCATTAACTTGGTTCACTGTTACATTTGGGTGAGCTGTCTGCTGGAGAGAATGTGATTAAATGGACAAGGTTCAAGACTCTCCCAGGCTTTGCTGAAGATCGCCTCAGAGTGGCCTTATTGATATGCTTCTGTACAGAAGGTTAATAGTCCCCTCAGTGAGTTCCACAACTGGGGTGAAGCCCAAGGGACGTGTCAGGTAGGAAAAAAAAAGTGGTTGCCCCAGAACTTATAAACCATAAGCCCTAAAACGTGGAGATCATCAGTGTAGTTTGGATGGAGTAGAGCTGAGGGGACAGTGTTAATCTCCACTGCCTCAGAAAGACTAAGCATTAAACAGAACACTTGTAGAATATAAAAATAGTCCTGTGACAGTTTCATAACTTTTGAACGGACTATCAAAAAGCAAATCAAATCACCAAAAATGTGGTGACCTCTCAACAGGTTGGTAGCTGGGTGCTTGAAGATAGAGTATACTTCACGATCTACCAAACCAATTTCTTTGGAGAGAGCATGACACACAATGATATGCCTAAAATGCCTAAAAAGTTTCTTCACAGAGAAGGGGCCATGGTGCTTTAGGGGTAGAGGAAGAAGAATGAAATAAGAGCTTTAAGTGCTTTGAGCAACAACAAGAAAGTCATCAGTTACTTCAACCATCAGAAAAAAGTGTGTGGAAAAACTACCATCCTCCCTCTAGTGTTTCTAGATGTGTGTGTATTGTATGTTGTACATTTTGCATATGTCTGTGTGCAGACATGAAGAGAAGAGGAGGATATTGGCTTCTTGCGTCATTCTCTCACTTACCCACTTGACATAAGGTCTCTGACTGAACCTGGAGCAGCTCTAGCAGCCAACAAGCCCAAATGATACCCTGTCTCTTCCACCCACAGACTGGGTTACAAGTGCATGTGTCCATGCCCAGCTTTTTATGCGGTTGATGATCATTCAAACTCAGTTTGTTGTGTGTGGGCATCAAGCACTCTTATTGACTGAGGCCTCTACCAGGCCACTGACTGTTTAGATTTTGATTTTTAAATAGAACTAAGTGAGTCTTCACTGAATGTTTTATAGATTGAGTTAAGTTGAAATTCACAAAAGCAACACAAAACTGTAAAATTCGGGTGTATGTTGAAATACGTAATACAAAAATGCTGCTTAATATGCAATCTTTCAATAGAGTCGGTCAAAGGACCAAATCCACCCATTATTGCATGTTTTTATCCTAAAGGCTCCCTGAAAAACCTGATGCTCTCATACCTGTCCCAGAGGATAATGGCCCTCCATTGCTTCCTGTGGTAAAGTGATCCTTTGTGAAATTCATTTTCTTATGAATGTTGTTAAAATGCAGCAGCAGTCTACCTACCTCAGTTTTGTATGAAAATTTGGCCAGAGAAAAATATTTTGTTGGTGTGAACCATCACTTGATAAATTGTAAGTGAGCAATAAGTCCTTGTAGGGAGTGGTGACCCAATAAAGGAATGGACTGGAAAGACAGTGATAAGAAGACAAAGGTCAGTCCTCACGGATTAGATGTTTCATGTTTGACCAAGGATGTTGTGCAGAAATAAATACACCTTAGAGTGATTTGAAAACACGACTGTGGTAACACACGTGCATACATTTTAATGGGTCCACTTGTTTCAGTGATCTAGGAATCGTCCAGGTGCTTTTACCTTTGGCATAAAGGCAGGTAGATTCTATCTTCCCATGGACACTCCTACTTCAGGATCACATATGAGATCATCTCTTCTCTTTTTCTCTTTGTTTCTGAATTTACACTAGCAGGAAATTGTGCAAATTTAGCCACCTGTAATTGGCTCATCAAAACTTTTCATTATGAAGAGATTACAGCATGTTTTCTATTTGAATCCCTACAGGTATGTTGACAACTTCCCCTAGTTACATAATAGGAATCCTTGCCCCACTTACCAGCAGTTGTAGAAGGGAAGATTCAATTACCATATCGTACCACTTTAACTTCTGGATTTTTTGTTCTGTGTTTTAAAATAACATAACCTTACATTCTTTGGGCCACATTCAAACATTTAAAATACTGGAGGGTAGTAATTAGATACTTATCTATTCATATTAAAGCGACACCTTCACTGTGCGCTGCTGGAGGTTAGGAAACCTGTTTGCTTGTACCAGGAGCACTAGAGTGAGGGTTTGTGTGAATCAGAAGTTGCATATTTATGGCTTTTGAATGTCAATCAATGGACAAAAGCAGTTTCCTAGGTACTATGATATGGAAGACACTAGTAATTACATCAGAGTTTATTTCTAAATGGAAAATAACATGTACTTTTGCCTCCCCACCATGATAGAGAAACAGTGAGGGAAGAGGCCAAATTAAAATTAATAATCATGTCATATAAGATCAGAAACTCTAAAACCAAGAGAATTCAGTTTCATCTCAGCAATAGGGCAAGGCCAAGTTTCTCAGTTCATGGTTTTCTCTTACTCTAGGCTAGCATAATTATGTTTTTGTTTTTGTTTTTTGTTTTCTTTTCTTTTTCTTCTTGGTTTTTCTGAGACAGGGTTTCTCTGTGCATCTTATCACCTTTCCTGGAACTCACTTGGTAGCCCAGGTTCACCTGGAACTCACTTGGTAGCCAGGCTGACCTCGACCTCACAGATATCGGACTGGCTCTGTCTCCCGATTGCTGGGATTAAAGGCGTGAGCCACGACCGCCCGGCTACCTTTTAGTTCTTGATGAGGTTGTAGTAATTTGTAAATACATGAGCATATTTGGAGATATTTCACTTTTAAGTGAGAGTTTCTACTTTCCATGTTTCAGTTTTCAGTACCTGCTAAGGAATAAAGTAGTTTCAAAATTGTGCACCCCAAAACAAAAGAATTAATTTCAGAACCATACCAAGAAAGTTAATCCTCTACTTTTCCATTTCAGAAAACAGAGAAACATCTTTCAGATGATAGCAAGATCTGGGCATTAAAAAAAATTAAAACCGAAGTCAACCTCCTTTCTCTGGGAGAGGTAATAACTGATAGCTTAAAAATAAAAAAAAAATACTTAGTGGTAATTCCCACTAATTTGAAAACTAACATATTTGCTTGTGAGAGGAATGATGCTTCTGTGTTCCTATGTCTACATTTTTGCAAATAGTGTCAGAGAAGAAGAACCCAGACTGGAACATGTCCTTCACCTCCTTTATACCCTCACTTCTGAGAACACCCAAACAAATGACCTTCAAAGACAGTAGTTCTCACCCTTTCTAATGCTGTGACCATTTGATGCAGTTCTTCATGTTGTGGTGACCCTCACCATAAAATTATATTCGTTGCTACTTCATAAGTGTAATTTTGCTAAGGTTATGTATCATAACGTCTATATCTGTATTTTCAGAAGGTCTTAGGTGACCTCTGTGAATAAGAGTCCTATGATTACCAAATGGGTCATGAGCCACAGGTTGAAAATCACTGTTTTAAGGGGTAAGTGATAGTAAATTAGACTATGGAGTAAAAAAAAATCAAAAGTTGAGCAACTTGCAACACCGAGATAAGATCTCATAGAAATGAAGAGAATAAATAATGGAGACTCGGGTAGGTCATGTCAACATGAATGTACCCAACATACCTGTATATTTTAAATTGATTTATTTTCTGTGTTTAAAAGTTTTGTATGCATTCTCTCTGTGTACCTTGTGTGTGTGTGCAGCCCACAGATAACCAAGAAGGCATTTGATCCCCGGGAATTGCAGTTCTGCATGGTTGTCAGACAAGAAGTGGGTGCTATGAATCAAACCCAGCCCCTCTGAAAGAGTAACAAGGGTTTTATAAGAATAAAACAAGAGCAATAATTGTTTATACTACTGAGCCATCTTTCCAGACCCCAGAATGAATATGATTGTAATGCAGATGATGAGAGTGTAAGCCAAGATATCATAAGTTGTTATAAGTAGCCAGCACCCTCATGTCTGCTACTCCCTATACAACAGTCCTCATCAGCCTGCTAGTTTGACACATTGAAACCCAGAGAACATATAGGCAGGAAGAACATCAATAGCAGGCTGGGCATGGTGATGCCCACCTTTAATCCCTGCACTCATGAAGCAGAGGCAGGCTGGTCTTTGTCAATTCAAGGACACCCTGGTCCTGAGTTATTTGGTGGATGAGGGAAGGCAGGAAACAAGTGTGTAGCAGAAGTGTGGAGGTCAAAGGATAATTTATAGCAGTCAGTTCTCTCCTCTCACCATTTCAGTCTCAGGGATCAAATTCCAATTGTTTGTCATTCTGGCAAGTGCCTTTATCAACTTAGCCTTCTCACTAGCCCTCTGATTTATACATTCACTGTAAATATTTTAGTATTCACACACACACACACACACACACACACACACACACACACACTCACACATACTCCAGTGTCAGCAGTGCATTCTCCTTGCAAGAATAGTGACCAGGGATTATCCCAGGAAACAAAACAATTGACAGGAAACCGCTTGACTACAATGCAGATATTGAAGCAAAAATCAAGGTAAACAGCATTCAGGGAAATCCCCAGTATATACCCAGCAATGACACTCAGGTCCACCCATCACATGCCAAAGATCAAGCAGTCTGAATGAATCTGTTCAGAGGGAAACATTTTTCTCCAAATATGTTTTTTATATTTTTATACATAGTTAAAAGTAGCACAGCACACAGCCTACTTGGTTTCAGAATTGGGCTTAATTTTAAAATTAAACGAAGGAAAAAGACCCCCACACAATTCCCATACATACACAATAAAAATGAATTAGTTTTAAAGATAAATATCTGTAGAATAAACAGAAGTCTGTTGCAATTACGAAGTTACTGATGGGGCCTGATTCTCAGAGATTAGGCTGGAGTGGAAAATGAGAAAGGTCACTGGCACACAGGCAAGTTTGGAAATTGATCATTGAAGAAGACATACCAAGAAGACATTTTTTATTTAATTTGTTCAAATTTTCTATGTATATAGGAAATGCTGTTCAGGTTGGGAGAAAATAATTCTCAGTTTTGGGAAGACGTAGTTTGGAAAAATAGGTTAACAAACTGCTCCAGAGAGGCCACTTGAGCTCTCTTACTGAACAAAGGCACACCAAACCTAGATGCCACAAAATGAGGTTGGGGAAATGGAGTCACATCTCCATGGAGCTAAGAAGCTTGGAACCAGTGAGTGTTTGTGGAGAGTTCTGGAGAGGAGGTGTGCTCACAGGCAATGTTGGACAGGGCAATGGTGTGTCCAAAGGAAGGGTCCAGCTGTGTGTGTGTGTGAATGTGCAGCAAGGGATGAAGGAAAATCTGTCCTTTGTGACTGATTCTTTACAGAATCTCTGATAAATTTTCAGTTGAGAAGCATGTTGATTTTTAAAGTGTAATTTTTTTCTTTACAGTGTGGGTTGACAGCAATTAAAATGGCTTCATCTAAAGCAAAACAAGAGATGGCCCACTTTTGAATGGAGGACCAGGTTGAGTCAAATAGGTAATGTGTCCTGTTTTTTACAATCTTAGTCCTGTTCTTGAGAGTGACAATTCTTTAAGTAAGGAATACTAAAATGATAGGAGGAAGATTGGCTTCAACTCAGAGGCACATAGCCTGAGCTGGCAAAGGGACTGTTCCAGCCAAGACAAAACAAAACAAAACAAGAGTACAGTGTGTGTCAGGGCTCAGCTTCCCATCTAAAAACAACAGTTCATCATTTGAAATCTGATGTGACTGGTGATTTTCTACTAGTTAGGGAAACCACATTAATGTTGTTTACTTTGAAAAGTTTCAACTTAATTTATCACAGTGAAATTTGTGATCGTTTTAGTATTTTTCAGTGAAGGTTAAATGCTATTACCAGATACTATTCTTTATTTTTTTTCCCTACTTCTTTTCATTTTTTTTGGTGGGGGGGGAGTGGATTCTGTCTGAAATGTCTCAATACTGTGTTGGTCAGATGTGAATCTGTGCACCCACACTCCTGAAACAGCAGTCACGGTTAGGAACAGTTATCCACAATGAGTATAAAGAACTAAGACTCAAGATTTTTGGCTCTGCTGGGGATCTCATCAACAGTAGGCTTCAGACATGGTTCTGTAGAGAAGGTTCACTCAACTGGGTGAAGTCCAACAAGGAAGCAAGAAAAACACAGCTATAGCACCAGAGTTCAACAACTACAAACCCCAGGGACCTAGAGCTTAGACATAGCCAGGAAGGAAAGGAGAAGGAGAGACTGTGCTCCCCTCCCATGAGTTTTGAAACAGGCTGAGACTTCACATTAAACGGCAACATTTGGTGATGGTCTGGCATCTACTAGCAAACAGGTAACAACAACAACAAATTCAAGGCCACCTATAACCTGTCAACCATATGTTGTTTTGTGAGAGTAAAGTCAAGAGTTGCTCCTGTTCCACCAAGTCTATCTCTTAGATAACAGAGAAAGGACTTTGTGCTATAAGCTCAGGACAGGAGGGATGAACCAGGAGTAATAAAGGAACTGTTCATGTACATATACAACTATAAAATATAACCTACTGCAGCAATTAGAACAAAGGATGTAGAAGAACCCCACTTCCTTGTCCCTGTGTGCCTGCCTGTGTAGGGGTGGGGGTGGTGGAAAAAACAGCTTCAAAGCACCAAAAAAGGAGTGACTTCTGAGATTGTTGGCAGCTTGTTGCTTAGAGATAGAGTGTATTTCATTTTCTACCAAACTATGCTGGGAGAGATGATGAGAATCAATGAAATGCCTAAAAGTTTCTTGACAGAAAAGAGGCCGTGGTACTTTAGAGAAGAATGAAAAGGGAGTATTCAGTGCTAGAGCACACAACCACAAAGCCATCAGTTAGTTACTGCAACCATCAGAACAAAGTGTGTGCAAAAACCACCATCCTGTCTCTAGTGTGCATAGATGTGTGTTGCCTGGTTTGCCTATGTCTGTGTGCGACATGAAGAGAAGAGGAGGATATTGGTTTCTTGTGTCATTCTCTCACTTACCCACTTGACATAAGGTCTCTGACTGAACCTGGAGCAGCTCTAGCAGCCAACAAGCCCAAATGATACCCTGTCTCTTCCACCCATAGACTGGGTTACAAGTGCATGTGTCCATACCCAGCTTTTTATGTGGTTGATGATCATTCAAACTCAGTTTGTTGTGTGTGGACATCAATCACTCTTATTGACTGAGGCCTCTACCAGGCCACTGACTGTTTTGATTTTGATTTTTAAATAGAACTAAGAGTGTGTCTTCACTGAATGTTTTATAGATTGAGTTAAGTTGAAATTCACAAGAGCAACACAAAACTGTAAAATTCGGGTGTATGTTGAAATACGTAATGCAAAAATTCTGCTTAATATGCAGGTAACCAATCTTTCAATAGAGTTGGTCAAAGGAACAAATCCACCCATTATTGCATGTTTTTATCCTAAAGGCTCCCTGAAAAACCTGATGCTCTCACACTTGTCCCAGAGGATAATGGCCCTCCATCGCTTCCTGTGGTAAAGTGATCCTTTGTGAAATTCATTTTCTTATGAATGTTGTTAAAATGCAGCAGTAGTCTACCTACCTCAGTTTTGTATGAAAATTTGGCTAGAGAAAATTATTTTGTTGGTGTGAACCATCACTTCTATAAATTGTAAATGAGCAATAAGACCTTGTAGGTAGTGGTGGCCCAATACAAGAATGGACTGGAAAGACAGTGGTAAGAAGACAAAGGCTGACCTCCACAGCTCAGGGCAACTGAAAACCCAGGTACTGGATTTCATTACAGTTCATGCTTCTGAGGCCTCTGAGACCTCAGCCTGGAAGGCAATGGTGGGCGCATATCCCCATTTAGTGGCTGAAGCATACCATTCCTGGCTTCTGCTCATCTCCCTTTCTTGGAGTCCCCTTTCAAATGCTTGAAGCAATCTTAGGACCTGGTCAGCCTTGTCCTACACTTGTCTCCGAGAAGCAGTAGCTAAATGTTGTTATCAATGACACCTGGTTAGGATATGGGATGTGTGGAACATTTCCAGTGGAACTGGGGAAAGACAGCATGGTGGCTCAGGGTATAATACAGCTGTAAATGAGTTGTCAGGTTAAGGGAGGGGAAGTGCTGAACTATGTTGTGCACTATGCTGTTACTGTCCTGGTTTGATTTTTGTCAATGAGTTGGAAACTGGAATTCATTTTAGTTGCTGACCCCAAGCACATTACAACAACATTTCTTTGGAGAACCCTGTCTGGATTGGACTGAGCAGAACTTATGGTCAATGACTCTGGAAAGGAGAAAATAAACATGAATGTTTGCTTACAAGAGAAGTGGAAGAGAATGCTTACAAGAGAAGTGGAAGAGAATGAAGACATTTTTTCTCCTAACTCAGTGTGTGGGACTAAAGAGATGAGTCAGTTGCAAAAGCAATGTTTGCTCTTGCAGAGGACCCTTGTTCAGTCCTCCTCTTTCCTCCATGGACACATCCATCTCTGTAAACAATATATACCCAAATAAAATACCAAATGAATAAAAATGTTAAAATCAGTTTGTGGATTCCAGTGTTGTTTTTGTTTGAAGAATCCCATATTAGTCCATCCAGCTCTGTTCATCTGTGGAAGTTTATGCAGGGTCTTACTGCCACACTCATAAAAAAAAACTATGAGACAATACCTACAGAAATACTGTTTCACTCAGAGATTGGGTCTAGTCCAATGGACATCAGTTATGCTTTCTCTAGCAGCTGATGGTACCAGATACTGAGATCCACAACCAAACATTAGGCAGAGCTCAGGGAATCTCAAGGAACAGGGTAAGGCAGGATTATAGGAGGGTTCAAGGACACTAGGTGAATAGAGCACACAGATTCATCTGAATAGAGCTCATTTTGTCTCTGAGAGCCCGAAGAGGCAATCACACAGCCTGCATGGGTCTGTATTAAGTCCTCTGCATACAGGCTCTGGTGGTTTTGCTCATTGGTTAGTGGGACTCCTAAGAAGGGAAGTATGAGGAGTCTCTGACCTTTTTGTCTGATCTTGGGAACTTTTCTTCCTTCTAGGTTGGCTTCTCTAGCCTTGATATGAGGGTTTGTGACTACTATTATTACATCTTAGTATGTTGTGTTCAGTTGATAACCCCAGGAAACCTGTGCTTTTCTGAAGGGAAATAGGGTAGTAGTACATCTCTGTGGAGGGAAGGAGGGGAGACTATGGACAGATGGCATTGTATGAGAGAAGAAAACATAAAAACAAATAAGGAAATAAGGACAAATTAGAAAGACATTTGGGGGAGAAGTATTTGGACAGATCTGCAAAGAAGCAAAGAATGTGAAGATCCGTTGTCCTCTGTAAACTGCCATGAAAGGTGGTTTAGGCAGAGGAGGAGGTCAATAATTAATTAGACATGATTACCCATACCATGGACTGTCAGACTCTTTCCCAAGTCACTTTTGGTATTGCCCCATTACCCATGATCATAGTAGCTGTTCTACCTGAGATGGGGGTTATGCTTGAGATCAACAACATAGATATCCACTCATCAAGACTGACCTGGGTACACCTGCTGCTGAATGTCAGATCTGCCAACAGCAAAGACCAACACAGAGACCCAGAGCAACATCATGACAGGATGACTACATTGGACCTCTTTCTCTGTGGAATGGACAATCCTTACTTGAGCAGATTCTTAGTCTAGATATAGATTTGCATTTCCCACCTGTAATGATTTTTACCAAAACTACCACACAGGAACTAACAGAATGTCTTTTTAACCATCATGTTATTCCACATGGTATAGCTTCTGACCAAGATTAAATTCACAGACACAACCTGTGGCCCACAGTCATGGAATCCACTGGTTGGTGCAGGTTCACCAAAACCCTGAAGCTTCTCTCATGATATTTAGAAGACACTACTATGGAACCAATGAAGTAACATCAACCAGGAGAGCTGAAGTAGTATTCTCCGGGAGGCAGATTCCTCCATAGCCCAGATCCATGGGTCAAGGCACTAGGTATTAGAAAAGGGAATAGTACCACTCACTGTCACACTTAGTGACCTCTTGGGGGAAAAGTTTACTTTCTGTTTACATGACCTTAAGTTTTTTGCTTGGAAATTTTGATTCCAGTGTGATTGATGGTGTAGGGCAGTGCTCCTGATTGGAGCTACAACAAACAGATCATTGAACTGGAACCTCAGACTTCTCCTAAGCCACTTTGAGCTTCGGATGTCCTTAATCCAACAGGCCAAGAAGGAAATAACAGTGTTAAGAGGGTTGAATGACCAAGATAAACATTAGGAAATTGCATGGCTTCTCCACAATGGAGGTAAGAAAGATTATGCCTTTCAGACAAGAAATCCTTTAGGGCTCCTCATGGTGCCACATTTTCCTATGATTAAATATGATGGGAGACTGTCACAACCTAATGCAGACAGATGACAAAAAGTACAAACACACCAGGGATGAGGAAATATAGCACAAATTCATAAAAGGGTTCAAGATGTGTAGTGATATTCCCACTGAAAGAAAGTAAACCACCAATCAATATATTTTGAGTCAAATTAAATAAGCTTTATTTTCTGCCATAATAGGTTTTCTCCACAATCTCAGGTTTGAGAGGATAGCCAGGAATATAGGAGATGTAGGGTTTTTATACCCCCCCCAAAAAAATGCAGTAGTAAGAGTTTTCTAATGGTTGGGGGTCCCAAAGAAATTTTGGTGATGTAGGAACTTGGTTGAACTTTCTCACCAGGAACCAATGACAAATAGAAATGTTGTTTGAGAGGACCTGGCCAGTGTGGTGGTATTGTGTTCCCTGAAATTCAGTGCACTCTAATAAACTTATCTGGGCTCAGAGAATAAGACAGCCACAATATTAAACATAGAGGATACAGAAGTGGTGGCACATGCCTTTAATCCTTGCATTCCAGAGGCAGAAATCCATCTGAGATCTCTGTGAGTTCAAGGCTACACTGGAACCAACCAGGCATGGTGACTCATGCCTTGAACCCCAGAGAGTGAGCCTTTAATCCCAGGGAGTGTTGGCAGAAGACAGAAAGATATATAAGACTTGAAGACCAGAAACTAGAAGCATTCAGCTGGTAAGCTTTTGTTTTTTGAGCAGCACAGTTCAGCTGAGAGGCATCCAGTCTGAGGGAAAAGAATCAGCTGAGGAACTAGCAAGGTGAGTTTGGTTGTGGCTTGTTCTGTGTCTCTGACCTTCCAGCACTCACCCCAATTACTGGCCTCAGGTTTGATTCATTAATAAGACCATTTAAGATTCATGCTACAGACCAGGTCCATGAAGAAAGCAAAGATTACTGGTCAGCTTATTTAGTGTTGTTCAGCTGTCCAAAGATCCAAGTTTGAACAAATACTCTGGCTTCAGTGGAGCCATTTTTATATTCAATAAGTATGGGGAGAACAGACAGCTTTGTCTTGTTCCTGATTTTAGTGGAATCGCTTTGAGTTTCTCTCCATTTTCTTTGATGTTGGCTGTTGCCTTGCTGTAAATTGCCTTTGTTATGTTTAGGTATGTTCCCTGTATTCTTGATCTCTCCAAGACCTTTTTCATGAAGGGGTGTTGGATTTTGTCAAAGGCCTTTTCAGCATCTAGTGAGATGATCATGTGGTTTTTTTCTTTCAGTTTGTTTATATGGTGTTTCACATTGACAGACTTCCGTTAAGTTCAACCACCCTTGCATCTCTGGGATGAAGCCTACTTGAACATGGTGGATAAATGTTTTGATGTGTTCTTGGAGTCTGTTTGCCAATATTTTATTGAATATTTTTGCATCAATGTTCATGAGGGAGATTGGTCTGTAGTTCTCTTTGTTTGTAGTGAATGTTTGGTTGGCTTGGAAATCCGGGTAATTGTAACCTTATAGAAAGAGTTTGGTAACATTCCTTCTGTTTCTATTATGTGGAGCAATTTAAAGAGTATCGGTATTATCTCTTCTTTGAAGATCTGTTAGCTACCAGATCTGGCTAGGAGAAGTCTTACCAATCCAAAGGTCTTAAGAAGCAAGCTGCTGTAGCTATCCTAATGTTCAGCAAAATAGATTTCAAACTAAAATCAATCAAAGATATCATTAAGGACATTACATACTTATCACAGGATAGATCCACCAAGATGAAGTTTCAATTCTGAACATTTTTGCCCCAAACACAAGGGCACCCTATATGTTTAAAAAAACATTACTAAAGTTTAAATTACACATAAAAGCCCACACATTAATAGTGGGAGACTTCAACACCCGACTCTCACCACTGGAAAGATCTGCCAAATTGAAACGTAGTAGAAATATAAGGGACTTAACCAATGTTATGGCTCAAATGGCTTTTTGTATTTTCATATGAAGCTGAGAATGGTCTTTAAAAAATGTGTTGAAATTTTGAAGCAGATTGTTTTGAATCTGTAGATTGCTGTTTTAGAATGGCTGTTTTTAGATATTAATCCTACTGAACAATGAGCATGGGAGATTTTTCCATTTTCTAATATCTTCTTCACTTTCTTCCTCAAAGACTTGAAGTTTTGATTATACAAGTCTTTCACTTGCTTTGTTATTGGTACCCATAAGATATTTTATACTATTTGAGGCTACTTTGAAATTTTTTTTCTGTGTTTCTTTCTTTGTCTGATTTCTTTCTGGTTTCTCTTAAGAAGTTTTGGCGGTGCCTACCTAGTAATATCAGTGACTATTCTCTATATGGGTTTGGGGTCAGAGTTTCAGATACTGCTTCCCTCAAACTCTCTGGTCCTGGGATTTTTTTTTGGTGGGGAGCCTTTAAGTGATTATACTCTTTTATTGGGGTTTAATGATGTTTAAATTACATGTGTGATCTTGATTTCATTTTGGTCAGTGGGACCTATTCTTTTTGATGTGTTTATCTTAGTGTCCGTAAAATGATCTGGAAGAGTGTTTCCAAGTAGGATTATCTGAGATGCAGGGAAAGACCACCACTAAAGTTTCTTGGAGTCATCCTGGAACTGTGGGTCTGGATGCAATCAAAAGCAGGGAAGAAGAGAGCCACCTTCAGAGGCTCCTGGTTCTGCTTCCCACTCAGCATGTATGAGCTCTTCACCTGCCATCCATCTTGTGAAAATTAAGACCTCTGACAAGTTAAGTAAAACACCCCTTCCTTGATGGTGTTTATAGCAGCAAGTATTGTAACAGCATACAAGAGTAAATAGTAGCTGTGAAAATGTTGACATGATCCCTCTTTGATGGAAGACTAACCATAAGAAATAAAACACACTTGTGATGGCTAAACTTGGTTCTCAACTTGACTCTATCTGGAATTAACAAAACTACAAAACGGAGAGCACAACTGCGAGAAATCTACTTCAAATGGGGACTTTTGAAGAAGGAAGAAACACACCTTTATTCTAGACCTACAGGCTGAGGGGGGTGCACCTTTATTTGGGCCACTTAATTTTATTAATCATGATATATCATTCATCACTTATATATTCTCCTTAATGAAGATGTGTCTGCTCAACTTTTGTTTTAAAAATGATGGTCTTTTTTGGTTTTCTTTTGTTTTTGTTTTTTTTCATTTTATTTTTGTTTGGATTTAAAAATTAAATGAAAGAATAAAAACCACAAAAGTTGAGCATAATTTTTAAGAAAGGAGTGTTTTCCTTAACTTGTCAATCGACTTAGTTTTCACAAGATGGATGGCAGGTGAAGAGCTCCTACATGGTGAGCAGCTGGAAGCAGAGCAAGGAACTCCGAAATGTGGCCATCTTCTTTCCTGTCTTTTATTCCATCAAGACCCACAGCCCCAGATGATTCCAACAAATTTTAGTGGAGATCTTTCCCCTGCCCCTCAGATAATCCTACTTGGAAACAGTGTTTCAGGTCAATCTTAGGGTGTGGTTTATAAATATTCTAAATCCTTTGCAAGTCAGGATCTTAGATTGTCCAGGTTCAGCTTCTCATTAGCTCATATTCTTCTTCCTCCTTTGGTAGGTTCTGTTTTCTTCAACCTTAGAATTGTCATTATTATTCAGCTGGTTCTTAAAAGTGAGAGATTATTCTTGTTTCCATGAAATGTAGAATATATTCGGCCCAAAGCTAGAGGGAGTGGCCCTGGGATGAATCTCCCTTCATAGCATAATGATCAAAATGCTGGAACCAAAATGTCTAGGTCAACAGAACTTAAAGTCATGGGCATCTGTCTTCAGCCCACAGGCCTCGAGTCTCCCAGTTATTTTTCTCTGTGTCCTATAGAATGACTGGCAGTTTCCTCTGTGAAGCAGGAACATGAAGGACCATTTTCCCAAGCAAATATATATATAATAACCAAATTAGGTTTAAACTTGTATCAATAAACTAAAATCAATAGCAATGTAAAACATTTCTGAACAAGTTGTTACTCTTTAAAAGTAGGTTCATTAATCTACCCTTTCATCCTATCATATCTAAACTATCCCCTTTTCTTCTTTAGAAAGAGATTGCATTTATAACCGGCCTGCTTTAAATAAAAATATTGGTTTTACTCTGTCCCACACCAGAGGGCTCTTCTGATTTGGGAGAAAAGAATCTCTCAACCTTATTTTTTAGCAGTATGTTTGGGTTAGAGAAGGAGTGAGCCAATTTCATCTCCAAAGCCAGCTTAGTATATTTGGGAATTTCAGTGTAGCTTCTCTTGCTACTTCCTGCTAGAGAGGGGCACTGTATCTTATGCAGACACACAAAAATTTAGGATTATGGAGTAGTCTGTGAGGGTGTATTATCTGAGCCAGTTTCCTTGAAACTATTCTGGATGTTGAATCATCTGGGCCATGGTGTCACTGGAGATGTTTCATGGGGTCTTGGCTGGTCAAACTTGATTTATCTTAATCTGGAACAAATCCATAGCCTCTTGCTTTCTGTGGAAACAAAAGCAGAGCCTCCTTTCCAAAGCAACATATTCTACTCTTACATCCAAATTTTGAAGTCAAGGTACCTTTAAAAAGCACATAGTGGCTTAACTCAACAGCTTTTACTATCAAGTGTTTTTGTGCATTTAAAAAATCATGAAGACAACACAATCCAGATTCTCTGTGTAATATCCATGTTTATGTGACTTATTTGTTATACTACCTTTACTGTCTCTTTAAAAACTTTATTTTTAAAAACTATTTCTTTATCTAACTGTATATACCCTTTTTCTCTCTCTTTCAACCCTACATACATTTTTACACACCTTGTAAAGCATTTAAAGTCTTGTTTCATCTGAATCTGTCTTATTGTGAATCTATTGTTTTAAACTGCAGCATTACTAGGACTGAAATAGTAGCTTTGGCTGGAGGCTCTACCCACCTTAGCTTCCCAACATGGCGGTGGTATGTTTACCGCCAGGTCTGGGAGCCATCAACTCTTAGAAACAGTGATTCTATGCTTCTATCAAAGCACTGTGTTGTAGCTGAAGAGCTTTTCTCTCAGGGTCCCACCAAGTCCCGCCAGTCCCGGAGCCCACTTATAAAATAAACACACAGATGCTTACATTATTGAAACTGCTTGGCCATTAGCTCAGGCCTATCATTGTCTAGCTCTTACTCTAATATTTAGCCCATTTCTATTAATCTATATTTTGCCACATGGCTCGTGGCTTACTGGTACCTTATATCTTGCTTGTCCTGGCTGGGGCTCCAGGCAGTCTCCCTCTCTGCCTTTCTGTTCCCTCAATTCTCCTCTCTGTTAGTCCCGCCTATACTTCCTGTCTGGCTACTGACCAATCAGTGTTTATTTATACAGAGCAATATCCACAGCACTGTGTAGCCCAGAAAGCTCTTTTTTTAACTAACAAAAACTATATCCAACACACAGCTGAGACACCGCTGTGTAACATAGCATAGGTCAAGCCTGCACGCCATGAACCCACCATAGAGAAGCTCAAACCCACAGGTTGCCACTAACTTGAGAGAGACCACTAGGAGGCTATTTTAGCTCCATTTTAGAATCTTTTTTCTCAGGTTTTAGGTGGAAACTCTTGCCAACCTGTTGGATGCCATTATGTGCTAGGCCAGCCAGCCTCCCTGGCAGAACACTAGCATAAAGCAATCCTGATAAACAACATCTGCAGGCTCCAAATGTCCTTCTGATAAATGCTGTTGGAAAATTCCTCTGGACCCCAACCAGAGAGTTCAATGGTTATACACCCTCACCCAGTCCTATGACACAAAGCCTTTTACCACCGTGCTTGCAATGTTTCCCTTTAAAAACCCCCATTCTGAGAGCTCATGGATGTCCTCCTTCTAGCCCCTGTGTCAGAGATTTGGACACAGACCAAGCCCAGGCTGCTTGTTAATTCATAAACCCCTGTGTGTTTCACATTGGATATAGGTTCTGTGGTTGTCTTGCTCTGGGGTCTCCAGATTCAGGCACAACACCTACATCTCATCTCTCTCCAATTAGTCCTGTCTTCTGGAGACTCATTAAGCCTAGACAACACAATTAAGTACAGATTCAATCAGCTCAGCCATTCTCAGTCTGGCTTTCCTGTAGTCTGGCTCCAACACTACTTAACTGTCAATACAGGAAAAAAAATCAATCAATTTTTTTGGTCCCTTGATTTTGATTCATCTGGTAGACCCTGTGCCAATGGCTACATTGTAGCATGGGTGAGTCTTTATTAGGCAAGTTCAGGGTCAGGGTATTAGGTACCCCTCCCTCAAATCTGTCATTTGAAGGGTTTGTATATGACCACTTCAACACCCATTGTTTCCAAAAATGGTGCTCTATATGGTGAGTGCTAGGCTCCAATGAGCATGCTCCTCCAGGGCAATTGTGACTTGTCACAGAGGAACTGACAACCCCTGGGGCAGTAAGCATAGTCTTGGCTCATAAAGTTTCCTATTAATGGAGAGGCACAGGTGGAGCTTTTACTTTTCCCATTGGTGGAAGCTTCATGAGGTGACCTGATTTAGACAAGAGTATTTTGTGGTGATATTGTGTTCCCCAAAAATATTGTGCACACTAATAAACTTATCTGGGGTCAGATAAGACAACAGCCACAATATTAAACACAGAGGATAGAATAAACATAGTGGTAGCACACCCCTTTAAAACTAGCTTTCCAGAGGCAGAAATCCCTCTGGATCTCTGTGAGTTCAAGGCCACAGTGGAAACACCCTGGTATGGTGACTCATACCTTTAATCCCAAAAATGAGCCTTTAATCCCTGGGAGTGATGGCAGAAAGCAGAAAGATATTTAAGTCGTGAGGGCCAGAAACTAGAAGCATTTGGCTGGTTAAGCTTTCAGGCTTGGAGCAGCTCAATTCAGGTGGGATTCTTTCTGGATGAGGACTCAGAGGCTTCCAGTCTGAGGCAAAAGGATCAGCTGAGGAATAGCTGTCATTGTTTAGGATGGTTGGTTATAAGGTGTTATTGTTAATGGTCAGGAAAGAGGCTAAACAAAGTGAATTAGATTTTAGGTTCTTATTTTAAAAAAATGAAAAATGAGGATATAAATAAGAGGTACATTATTGAATCTACTCTGAAAAAAATATAGAAATGATAGAATAAATGGTAGATTATTGAATCTACTCTGAAAAGAAAAAAAGAGAGGATATAGATATGATATAGACAAAAAGGTATATTATTGAATCTACTTTTAAAAGACAACTACTAGTTTTAAATACATTACATTGGATTGGATTTTATATTATATAGTTAGTTAGTTAGTTAGTTAGTTAGCTAGAAAATGCTGTACATATAGTTCTAATCTTGTCATGATATTGTAGCTATACAGTTCATTTAACAATATAATGCAGTTTTCTAATCCTTGGATGTTATTATTACCAAACTATTAGGATATAAAGAAATGAAAGTTAGTACTTAGACATTACAATCAAACTTGTATTCATATTAGGTATGCTTTCAAGGTCAAGCAGTGATAAATTTTAGATAGACAGGTCATCTTCAAACCCTTTGGACATCTATAGAATATGGCATTTAAAATGTTTTAGTAACACAGATTTTATTTCTTTTATAATGACTATGAGACATTTCTGCTCCTGGCAGCACCAGTCTACTTCAGAGAAGGTATGGCCATTGAAGAAAATGCATATAGAGTTAACTTTCATTGTTGCAAAAGTTAGCCACAGTGCAGGAAAGTGCTCTTGCATTGACTGATGACAGTATGCTATCCAAAATGGACAAAAAGTAAACAAAACAAAGGATTACCAATCCTCGACAAGACAAGAATGGTTGCAGATTTGGCACCAGGTGTCCCCTGAGGCCAGGAAAATATGGCACCATCACTGAAGTGGCTTTTCAATCTGGAAAAGGTACAGTGCCCCTTTCTTTGAAGGCATCTGAACAGGCAGTGGACCGATGGCTTCTGGTGTGTAGTGGAGCAGTACCTGAAACATTTATTCTTGAAAGAGGAACTAGGCTGATGGAGTCTAACCTCTCAATGGTAGACTGGCATGTAATAAAGGAGATGAAGTCACCCACAAGTCAAGAAGAATGGGAAGCTGAATTCCAAATATACCAGCAATTTCCTGAATTTAAAATTCTAAATCATGACAGGACACTGGTGGAATTCAGGTTTATCTGTTACACGGAATTCTCACACCAAATGTGGGTCAAGCTTTAGACCTTGTGTACATCCCACTTCACAAAAGCATCTGTCAAATATGCTAAACCTATAGGCCAAAGATGATGCCCCAAGGTGCAGAGAAACCTTGGGCGACTGTCCAGGCAGTTGGTTGCTTTTGTCATAACTCATTTTTTAAAAGTCGCTTGTTTGCACTTCCTATTTTACTAGTTAATATTATTTCCTTCTTGGGTCTCTGAGGGAGTTGAAGATGAGATAGTTATGGTTACAGTTTTCCTTGTTAAGAAATTTCAGAAAAGAATTTCACTAAGGAGGTGTAAGTTTATAGATTTCAAAGACACCATAAAATACTTTTCTGTTGGTAATACAAGATAGGATGGAAAGTGAATTAGGTACATTTTGGACTCAACAAAATAAGATAGATAAAGAAGCCATTTCTATGAATTTGTCGAATGCAGATGGACTAGACATTGTTGATGTATATTTTGCTTGTATATATTATATATAGTTATTGTACTAATGTATATAGTCTTTCTCATATTAGTTATAATTTTTTTAGACTAAAAAGGGGATATGGGGTGACATTTTATTTATTCTTTAATAAAGTTTGCCTGGAGATCAGAGGAAAGCCGGGCACTATAGTAAACACAAAAGTCCGAGAGTGCACTTCCTTAATTCTATCACTTCGCAGGCAGGGTCTCTGTGTGATCAAGGTAGGGAACAGAGCCAAGCATGGTGAAACATGCCTTTATTCCCAGTACCAACCAGAGAAGCCTGGAGGTCTGTACAGACAGACAGAAAGTGACTGAGCTGTGTAGGTATTGGAGGTGAGGTAGCTGGCCTAAGAGAGCCAAGGAGAGGGCAGAAAAGCAACACAATAAAGGCATGGGCAGACAGGAAGTAACTCGCATTTGGAATCTGCAGAGTTGGTAAGGTATGATTGCCTGGTGATTTTCCTGATATAAAGCTTTCACCCCTATATTTGGCTGGGTGGTTTCATATAATAAAACCATTTTTGAAATTCATCTACACAGACACATAGGGAGAGACAGAGAAAGATATGGAGAGACAGTGGGACTGAGGAAGAATGAGAATGAGAGACAGAGACTGAGCAAAACTGAGAGACACAGAGAGGGAGACACTATAAAGTGAACCAGAGGTGGTTACCACACATTCACACACCAGAACAGTCAAAGGGAATGAGACTCTCTCTGAGTGTGTGTGTGTGTGTGTGTGTGTGTGTGTGTGTGTGATTAATAGAATGGCGCACAGCCTGTAGTCCTGCTAATACAACAATGGGTGGCTATCAAAAGAAATTCCATAAATCTAAAAGATGCTCAGTCCATGAGGCTGGATGACTCACCTGGTCTTTAGTAGATGGGGAATCGAAAGGAGTAGGCTCTAATGCCAGTGAAGGCGAACGAGCAGGCAAACATGCTAGGAAGTCAAGAGCAAGAAGGCAAAGCACAAAGACTTTATCTGCAGTGTCTCTTTACAGGCTTTCAGCAGAAAGTATGGCCCAATTGAAAGTGTGTCTTCCTGCCTCAACACCCAGAATAAAGGAGTGAGTCTTCTTGCCTCAAGAACCAGATTAGAAGTGATTCTTCCTACTTAAAATTAATTAAAAATAATCCCTAACTTGTATGCATTTCATTTTCAGATTTTCGTTCATCTCAAATATAGTCAAGTTGATAACCAAGAACAGCCTTTATGAGTCTACCTCTTGTCAACCTGTCACTCAAGCATATATCCTTATGCGGTGATTAATTTCTAAATGCAAACAATAACTAGCTTATAACTAAACATAATTTATTTATCACACATGTAATTGCAAATGAAATATATATTTAACCAGGTTACAATTTTACCAAACATGCTAAAACTGTCCCCATAAAACCACAAAGTCATTATTAATTTAGAAGAGGTAGCAAGATTCCTTGAGAGATATTCTTTCAGTATCTCAAACTGAAATATAATAATCATTAGTATTCTCTTGATTGATGTTACATCCTATGATAAAGAAATAAGAAGAAAACACAAATATCTGTATGAGCACATTCTTAAAAAAATACAACAGAATAACTCATGTCAACTCTAATCCACCTTTCTGAAATTGTTCACATGCCTTAGTTAGTATTTGTAATTACCTTCTCCTATGATTGATGGACCAGCCTGACTCTATCTTAATATCAGAAACCATCTTTTCATGGTGTCAAAAGAAGTTTGTTTCTATTTACTGTAAAACTTAAGATTCTGGAACTGAACATGTTCCATGCCCTAACCCTAGACCTCTACCCTCAGAAGCTAAGTTGTTCTGCCAAGTACCTACATCATCAAAGTTCCTCTGGAACTCCTAAGCCCTGGAAAGCCTTTCCCCTATTTTGGGAGGATATAAAAACCCCATTGCCCCCTTTTTTCCTTGGTCTTTTCTCAAACCTGCTTTTAGGGAGGAACCTATTATGGCAGAAATTAAAACTTACATAATTTGACTAAATTTTGAATACATGGCTTTTACTCTCATTCAGTGAGAATGAAACTACACATCCTTGGCTCTTTTCATGGAGCTGTGACCTATATGTTCATTCTTGTGAGTCTGTGTCTTTTGTTATCTGCCTGTATTAACATGTTGCAGTCTCCCATTGTCTTTAATTATAAAACAAGGTGGAATCTAGAGTAGTCCTAAAGGATTTCCTGCCCAACAGCCATAACCTTTCTTACTTCCATTGTGGAGAACCAATCCAATTTCACCTTGGTAATCTTGATCAATCACCTCTCCTATCCTGTGGCATTGGTTGTGTCTGCACGTAAGAAGGAGCCTCTATCCTGTCTATGTGTCTTTGTGACACAGAGACCCAGCTGAGCATCCGGTCTGCCCTGTGTCCTCAGTGCTCTGGGAAGGTAAGATTTACTCCCTGAAGGAAAAGGACAGTCTTTGAGGACTGCAAAGGGACTAGCTAAGTGATGACTAGGGATGAAGATAAATCCTGTATCACTAATGCCACCAGTCAATTGCCTGATCCAGGAGAATGTTCCAGGAGCCATGGTGTGAGGAGTTCCATGTACTCAGTGTTGGGGTAGAGGTGATCTGTGTGTTCTTGAAAAGACTGTTAGCTCCTTCTATCTGTGGAGGGCTTCAAAGTAACCTTCAGCATTATGTGTTGGCTGAGCTGTGTGTTCAGTGAGCACATATCCCCCTGATCTTCCTGAGTCACCTTTGCCCTTTGCCTAGGTCATTCCCTGGTAGTAATCCTGTATTGCCCTATGAGAGATGCCAAGGGAGGCGACTTTAGTGTTCCCCATGTGTTCTCAGAAAAAAGGAAGGAGCCAGTAGGTCTGAACAGAATCTAGGGAGGAAGCTCTGGATTAGTGGAGACAAAAATAGAAATGAGTTGGCTAGGTAAGGTCATGGCTCAGGAAAACAATTTTCTGATTTTTAATGGTGTGTCCTGATATCACCCCATGGAGATCACTGGGAGAATGACAATCTCATGTCTAGGGCTACAGTAGGCATGGTCAACAAGTCAACAGTGAACTGCCCTGAGACCCTCAGCACAGGTGGGATGTAGGGCCTGTCATCAGGTTCACTGTGCTCTTCAGAACTCCTAATTCCTTCTAGTGTAGGTTGGATCTACACAAGGTTTCAGATTTTTCTAAGGAAGTCCATGACAAGAATTGAAATAGTGTACATCCAGAGGATAGGCACCTTCAGAAGGAGCCCTGTGCTTAGAAAATTTCAGAGGAAAGTCCAAGAACATTTCTCTCGAGAGTCTAGTACAGGGGCTGCACATGCACTTTCTGGCCCATCATTGGTGTCTAAAGCCTTCCTTTTCTTTGTCCACAGGTTGTTGAAGGTCTGTTCTCTAGTACAAAGAACACTGATTCAAATTGACATGTCTTCTGCTCCTCCCAATACACTGTTGTATTCTTTTCTCCTGAGCATAGCAGTTTAGGAAAGAGTAAATTGTCCATTTCCTTCTGGGGCTGTATCATAGTGTAGCACTGAAGGAAGTCAAGGTAGAAAACATGCTGCTTGCTGGCTCATTCACAGGCTCACACTCTGGCTCATGTTTAGCTTTCTAGGACCATCTGCATATGGATGTTGCTGCCCAAAGAGGCTTGCTCCCTCCTGAGCCAATTAAGACAATCCATCAAGACATGTCCACAGCCTAACTTGATAAAGATTGGCCATAGACATGAAGTTGCAGTTACTCAGTTGGGACACTTTTTCCACCAATATGACTTTGGGCTGTGTCAAGGTGACTGTTAATGCTAACTAGTACACTGTTTCAAATTGTTAAGTTCTTCTCCTCCACAAGGATGCTACTTGGAAGTTCCCCATTATCCAAGTAAGTGTCTCTCTCAGTTCCCAACAGTCCTCACTTGTGCTGATGTTCACAGAATCTCCAAACTGGACACTCAGAGCCAGGACACAGCTTAGGGTCATCTACCCCAGCTTTCACTTTTCCCACTTCCTGGATCCTCAGTCCAGAGATGCTCTAATATCCACTACAGACATTGTAAAGAGTTAATGAAACCTAAGTTCCATCCTGACTCAGAACAGGCCTCCTTTCATAGTCAACACCTGCCACTGGAATCAGAGCAGAAGCCAATCACCAGGTGAGAAACGACAGGAGCTGGGAGCATTGGAGGAAAAAGAACATGAGTATGGTTCAAAGCTCTGGATGTTCTTTCTGGGTCATGGTGATCAGGAAAGCAAATGGTGGGGGCATGAAGGCATGAGTTAGTGATAGAAAGAAAAATATACTTGGCCTAAAGTACAGTCTCTTTACATGGGAGAAAGCCCCAGCCACATCCTAGATATGGCTCTAGGAGCTAGGCCCTGAGATAGAACCAGTCCCTGGAAACCCTGACTCATCTCTACCCCAGTTGCCAGCCAGCAGCGAAGACTCCTGACAACAGGCTCCCTCACCTATACCCCCCATTCAACCTTGAATCAACAAGACCCATGCCCTACCTCAATACCTATCCCCCTATGACCCTAGTGGCTTCCTCAGACACAGAATCCATCAGCTTTGATTGGACCAATAGGTGAATGACTCATCTCTCACCTAGAGGGTCCTGCCTCTAGGATCTAGGCCCTGGGACACATACAGTCTCTGGGAACCCCACACACATCACTGCCCCAGTTGCCAAGGAGCAGGGAAGACTCCTGTGGGCAGACTCATCCATCAAAGCCCCCTCTTTGGACCCTGCAATCTACAAGACATACACCCTATTGCAAACATACCCATTCTGCTGCTATCCCAGTGACTTCCTGAGACATAGAAACTGCCAGCTCTCATTGGACCAAGAACCCAGACAAGATCAAGAGCAGCTCCCTGGATACAGAAACTGGCAGCTCCAATTAAACTAAAGCTAAGATGGGACCCAGAGTGGCCTTCTGAGACATAGACACAGCAAGCACAAATTGGACCAATAGCAGCTCGCTCAGACACAGGCAACTTTTGCACCTATTGGAGGAAGAGATGGATAGATGCCAGTGCCTAAATATGTACAACCACATAAAAAGCAATATGGCCTGACAAGAACCTAGCCCTTCTACAAAAGCAAGACCTGAACATCACAATGTTGAAGAAACAGAAGAAAGTGAAGTTAAAAATAACTTCATGAAGACACTAGTGGTCTTTAAAAAAGAAATGAATTTTTCTCTTAAAGAAATTGAGGACAAGACAAAAAGTTAGAAGAAATCAATAAATTTCTTAAAGAAACACAAGAAAACCATGAAAAGGCAATTAAACATGTTAAGGAAACAGCTCAAGATTTGAAAAGTGAAATAGAAACCATGAAGAAGACACAAACTGAGGGAATGCTGAATATAGAAAATCTGAATAAATGAACAAAAATACAGGTGCAAGTGTAATCGACAGAATACAAGAGATGGAAGAGACAGAGAGAATCTGCAGTATAGGAGATACAATAGAGAAGATAGATTCAACAGTCAAAGAAAACTCACTGTCCAGGAAATCTGGGATACCATGAAAAGGCCAAAACTAAAAATAATAGGGATAGAAGGAGAGGAATACCAACTCAAAGGCACAGAAAATACATTCAACAAAATCATGGAAGAAAACTATCCCAACATAGAGAAGGAAATACCTATGAAGATACAAGAAGCTCACAGAGTACCAAATAGACCAGACCCCCAAAACAGTCCCCTCGCCACATAATAATTAAACCACTAAAAATACAAAAAGAAGAAAAAATATTAACAGCAGCTAAGGAAAAAGGGCAAGTGACTTATAAAGGCAGACCCATCAGAATAACACCCCATTTCTCAATAGAGACTTTGAAAGCCAGAAAGACCTGGACAGATGTAATACAGACACTAAGAGACCATGGATGTCAGCCTCGACTAATATGCCCAACAAAATTTTCCGTCACTATAGATGGAGTGAACAAGACATTCCAAGACAAAATCTGAATTAAACAACACCTATCCAGCCCTACAGAAAGCACTGGAAGGAAAATTTCAACCTAAGGAATTCAGATAAACCCACAAAATACGTGCAATAGATAACCCCACAGCAGTAAACCTGAAAGAAGAGAAGTACACACATGCTACCACCAAAAAATAACAGGAATCAACAACCACTGTTCATTAATATCCCTTAATATCAATGGATTTAATTCACCTATTAAAAGACAGAGTCTATCAGAATGGATATGAAAGCAGGATCCATCTTTCTGCTGCATACAAGAAATACACCTCAACTTCAAAGATATACACTACGTCAGAGTAAAAGGCTGGGAAAAGTCTTTCCAATCAAATGGACTAAAGAAGAATGCTGGTGTAGCTATCCTAATATCTAACAAAATAGACTTCAAAATAAAATCAATCAAAAGAGATCAAGAAGGATATTACATACTTATCACAAGAAAGATCCACCAAGATGAAATTTCAATTCTGAACATTATGTCCCAAATACAAGGGTACCCACATATGCAAAAGAAATATTACTAAAGCTTAAATCACATATAAAACCCCACACATTAATAGTGGGAGACTTCAACACCCCACTCTCACCACTGGACAGATCTGCAAGATCAAAATTTAACAGAGAAATAAGGGACCTAACTGATGTAATGACTTAAATGGATTTAGTTAATATCTATAGAACATTCCATCCTAACACACAGGAATATACCTTCTTCTCAGCACCCCAAATCCAGATCTCAAGGCAGTAACTGAAGTAGAAAGCATGGAGTAATGATGATTTCTCCATTGACTGATCAGCTTGCTTTTTTATACAACCCAGGACCTCCTGACAACTCTTGGCAATGTTAAGTGGACAATTCTTCAGTTGTGGTCTCTTCTCTTCAGTTCACTCCAGTTTGTGTGAAGTTGTCAGAAACCAAAAGCACAGTCATAGACTAAAAGGATACCTCCAATTGTTAGCATGTTTTTAGAATAATTGCCTGATTTCATTATTTTTTCATGGTAAGATATGTCATAACAAGTGGGTCAATCATTTCTCCCAAGTTACAATCTTACTGTTAAAGGGATTAGGTCACACATACTGGTGATGGTGTAGAGGAAGAGGAATCCCTTATACAGCTGCTAGTGCTATAGATTATTAAAATCATCACTAAGAACCATGCATGTTCAGGACAGCTAGTCCACTTCTCTGGATATCAAAGGAAATGATATTGATATAATAGATTCTGTCTCCTGACCAGTAGAATACATACAACTGCCATTGAAACACAGCACTCTGGATAGACTAGCAATGTCTACATGGGAGGGACTGTGAAGACTGGAGGGGTAAACTTAGGCTGGAGAGTTGTGATGCAAGCACAATTTGAGTGAACAACACTATCTAAAGACCTGCATTGTACATCATCTACTTTATTACATATAGTGGATAACCAATACAGGTGAGGACCTCAAATCTCCAAACACAAAGCAATGACGTGGATGTTGACAAATCAACCAGACTTGAGCATTATATTTAAATCCTGCTTAGAAAATATCATATGTCATAAATATATACAACTATGAAATAAATGAAGATTTTATTTTAAAAGGAAATATTTATTAAGTGCCATTATTTGATCATTGAATATTCCATAATCTGCTGGATTATCATCAGACATAACCAAAATAAAAATATCTTTCTCTGGGTATCCTGGAACTTGCTCTGTAGACCAGCCTGGCCTCAAACTCAAAGAGACCTGCTTACCTCTGGCTACAGAGTTCTGGGATTAAAGGCTGGTACCATCACCCTTGGCATATATTTTTATTTATTCTTCTCATACAATGCATCCTGATCACAGTTTCCCATCTGCTTACTCCTCCCAGCCCCCAGCCCCCACTCCACCAAATCCATTGCTCCTCTGATTTTCTTGAGAAAAGAGCCTCCCAGGGATATCACCTGAGCATGGCATGAAAACATTCAATAAGACTAGGCACAGAACCCTCATAGCAAGGCTGGGTGAGGTAACCCAGTCAAAAGATCCCAAGAGCAGACAAAAGGGTCAAAGACATCCCCCCACTCCCAGTGTTAGGAGTCTCACAAAAAATACTAAGCTAACAAGCAAAACTAATATGCAGAGGACCTAATGCAGGGCCATGCAGACCTCATTATTGCTGCTTCAGGCTCTCTGAGCCCCTATGAGTCATTCTTAGTTGATTTTTTTGGGCCTAGTTATCCTCCTAGTATTCTCGGCCCATCTGATTCCTACATTTCCTCCTCTCCCTGTTTTTCAGGGTTCCCTGAGCTACAACAGGAGGATCCCAATGGAGGTGTTCAGTTTAGGCTTTGCCTAATGTTTGGCTGTGGGGCTGGTGGACATGTGAGAGGAACATCAGGTGGCCATTAAGTTTCAAGAGATTAGCCCACCAGGAAGGAAGGCACTGATGGGTGAATCTTACATAGGCGAGGCCCTGAGGGCTTTGGCTCTGGACTGTCTCTTGCTATTGCTGTGCCTTTACATGGTTGCTGCATTTCTCTGGTCTTCCATTTTTCTCTGGTATCTGGCATGATGTAAATGGGGGTGGGAGATCTCCACTGCCTTTAATGTACTGGGGTTGGAAATATTCTACTCTACTTGGCATGTTTCCTATGGATTATTATGAAGATGATTTCCTCTTAAGGTGTACTCTTTAACTGAAGCAGTGATTTTATACTATAATAGTGTTAGTGTAAATGGGATTTGATGACTAAGAGTTTTTGATAAATATAGTGAGGGACTGTGACAGAGGTCATCTGAGTGGGAAATTAACATAGGTAAAGGTAGGATTAGTGTTGCCCAGCCTTGACAAAGCAGGGGCTGCAGAGGATAGAAAATAAGAACAAGGAAGAGTCACACAGCTAAGACTCATGAGTTTACCTTGAAGAGCTATATAGATTGTGCGTTTGGTTAGGGAATAATAAAAACAATTGGGTCTCAGTAGCCAGGCTGGCTCAAGTTCATTTAATCTTGATGAATGTGTTCATGAGTTTCAGTGGGCATCATAGCTGAAAGAACAGTTTCAATAAGGACTTCATGTAACTACAAAACAAAGAATTGAGTGCCTAGTTAAGATAATTGCACAGGACTCTAAAAAATATGAAAAGTGAAACTAGTAACCTGTTTTCCTGGCAATCACAAAAACCACTCCCTATGCAAACGGCCATGGCTGAAAGGATCTTGGTTTTGTTTTGTTTTTTATTTTTTTCAAGACAGGGTTTCTCTGTATAGTTTTGGTGCCTATCCTGGATCTTGCTCTGTAGTCTAGGCTGGCCTCGAACTCACAGAGATCCTCCTGTCTCTGCCTCCCTAGTGCTGCGATTAAAGGCATGTGCTACCACTGCCCAGCAAGGATCTTGGTTTTGTGAGAAGTCTAAAAAATGAATGTTTAACTGAATGTGGGTTTCTCAGAAAGTACATAAATATGCGACTAAGAAATGTACTGAGATTGACTTGTTCCAGAAAAATATGGTTTTATGATGATCATATAGTAACTGTGTACCATTTGATTATGGGAAAAATCCTCCTATTTGTAATCAACTTGGTGTGGTGACTATAAACAGGGTGGCTAAAAATAAAGAGCAGATGAGAAGCACTTATTCCTTGGGAAAGTAGTCTGTGTGTTTTTTTCTCACTGACTCTGCATCTCATTGCCAATGTCTTTGATGTGCAAAAGGCGGGTCCCTCTGCAGTGGGTCTCTGCATCTGCTCCCATTAGCCACTGGAGGAAGCCTCTCTGATGATTTATATCAGCACCTTTCTTACTTGTCATTTGATGAGATGGGAATCTCTAGAAAACCACTGCTGTGTATTGACTGAACCCAAAACAGGGCTCCCACCACTTCCTACCTGCAGATGGAGTCACAGATGCTGTAATTTGAGCCCAGCAATGTGCCTCTCTAGTGGGGCCAGTGCAGTCCTAAAATGAGAGGAAGAACAAGAATAAACCAACCTTGTTTCTGACACCTAATGCTTGTATACTCTAAGTGCTTACTCTGAGTGAGACAGCTATTAAAATCATAAACACTTATAAATTGTAATGGATGCTGGGAAGGGAAAAACTAGCAGGAGGGAGGACAATAAATTAGGTTGAAGATCCTTCTTTGGGTGTTCCAGGGAAGCTTCAGATTGGTGTCTCATCAACTAAGACATAGGATAAGCAAGGACTGAACAAAGCAATGGGGAAAAGAACTTACATCAGGTCACCAGATCTCTCCAGAGCTGGGTAAGTGGTTGAGGGAAGATGCAGCAGGTCATACAGATCTTTGAAGGTCAGAGTCACTGGTCCTAGATCACTGACCCAGGCAAAAAGGGAAGGAGACACCATTGTTAGAAAACGGGGAACCTGACCTAAGAGGAAGCCCTTGGGCTTCAGATATTCACAAGTCTGGCCCACTAAATGGCAATGGTGGTCACTGTGTCCAGAATGGTGAAGGCTGATGGCTGTGACCAAGCAGGCTGGTGAAGAGGGAGAGCATCACTAAAGGGGTTCCCTGTAGAAATCTGGCCTGGCCTATCTCCTAGCCATGTAAGAGAAGCTGTGCCAGACAAGCCAGGGAGGGAGGTGATGGAGGGAGTGGACAAGGCTAGAAGCCAGTGGGCCCATGGCTGCTCAAGCTGGGTAGTGGATGGAGCTGAGGGAACATGCATTTCTAGTCTTCCTCTATACCTGTGCTCAGGCAAGGACACCAGGTGCAGAGAGTTGGGGGGTGGGGGTGGTGCTGCAAGCTTCCAACTTGCCTGATGCTGTTGGGAGCCAGTTTGAATGGGAATGTGGGCATCAGTAGTGCTGAGCAGATGCAGGATTGTGGAGCCCTTTAACTAGAAGTGGGGAAGCCTGTGGTCTGATCTGTCCTTGAAGCTCAGCTGGAGGGAACAAAGGCAATCTATGAGGCTCACTCCTAGAAAGGGACAAGCTTATGCTTGACCTGACCCAGACCCCTAAGAGTTTCTTTTTCTGTCCAGCTGGAGATTCTGCAGAGGGGCAAGGGAGGCCAATTAGACACTTCTGTGGTACAGTTGCCTCAGGAGGGCACAGGGGCTGAGGAACTGCAAATAGTCACTGTTCTCATCACTCTAAATTTCTTTAGCTTTTCAAGTAAGGGTTCAAGTGCAAAATGCTTTGTCAGTATCAGAGTACAGAGTAGAGCATTAGCGCCCCGGAGCAGCATCTTTTGCTCTAAAAGCTCCTCACCTGCAGTTTCTGTGCTCCTGAGGGTTGGGGCAGATTTCATTTTTCTGCTCTTTACTCCTGTCCAACTTGGAAGGGCCTCTCAACTCTTTTTATGGAATACTGTCCAATGCCTGTTAATACATATGCACAGCCACATTATTCCACTTGTCCAACAGTCCCTTCCCTTTCAAACTTGTGACAATTTTGGAGATCGACTGCTGAATTATCCCTCCAAATCACTCCCACTACATCTCATATTACACTTCCCCTATATAAAGGTTGAGAAACACAAAAGGATACCCACATCCTAAGCCTTAGAAGTCAGCTCCCAAAGGAAAAAATTCCCATTTGAATAGATACCATTGAAGATGAGGGACAGAGGCTGAGCAATTTCTGACTAAAAGGCAAAAGTCTCCACCTCCTCTTCTGTCAAATAAGAATGAAGGATCATGTATTACCATGACCACAATGCCTTTGCATTTTAAAATCTGAAAGTGCATCTCTTACAATGAAGTCATATTTAGAGGTACAGTTCACACTGATTTGAAGATCCAAGTGAGAAGAACTACCATTTAAAAAAAAAAAGACCTTGCAGCTACAGTAAGAAGAAAAATCAGGAGTGGAAAAATTCACAAAAGATGGTTTTTAAATAAATGGAAAGTCAGAATTTCTGAACGATATATTAGAGTTCAGCTATATGGGTTGGAAGCTGATACACCTTGGAGAAAATCCTGAATGAGATTTAAACAGATTAAGAACCCCCATGGGACCCCCTGGTTCACTTGCAAATCAGAAAATCATTAAATAGAAATTTTTCTTTTGGGTGAAGAACAAACTTTCACAGAAATAGCGTTTTTTTGTGTGCTGCTCCAAGTGGACTTCAGCCCTTTGAAAGAGTTTGCTCTTCCCTCCAGCAGGACAAGAAAACCCAAGGGCACAGTAGTGGAGGTGTTCAAGGAGCAACTAAAGCAGGACGAAGAGTCTATGAGGTAAAAGCTCCTCCATGATTGCTCCTTTGCACACTTGCAGAGGCCTGAACACAAGTAAACGGTGGCCCCAGCCACCCTAGTCACTGCAGAGTATGCATGGGGAGCAGCCACACGGGGAGAGCACCCCACTCTACACCCTCCCACTGCTATGTGTCTGGGCAAAACAACCTGAGCTCTCTGGTGGGGAGGAGCCTATGAATCTTTCTGGGCCCACCCCTCTCAGTTTTTCCTCCTTTTCCACTGGGAAAGCAGAGAAAAGATCTATAAAAGGAAAGCACAGTGGGTTCAAGCAGCCCTGCCAACACATGGACAGCTCCACCAAACCAAGCTCCTTAGGAAAGGCGTCCAGGACAGGTGGTAGGGACAGACTTTCTGGCTGTACTGAGTCACCAACAAAGCAATCCGCCACCTTGCAGACATTTGGGACCCTGCAACAGTGTATGAAAGTCGAAGGTCAAAATGTCTACCTTCAGGGTTCGTGGCTCCCACATGTGGCTGCCAATCACCAGTCTAACCACTGCCTTGCTGGCTGCGGATCCAGACGGGGGCAGACTTGCAGCGGGTTCACTCCAAGGTCAGCCAGGAGTAGATCCTTCTGTTTCGTTATTTTTGTTTGTCATTTTGTTTTTGTTCTTTTGTTTTTCAAGACAGAGTTTCTCTGTGTAGTTTTGGTGCCTGTCCTGGATCTCACTCAGTAGACCAGGCTGGCCTCGAATTCACAGAGATCTGCCTGGGACCCTTCTGTTTTAAAGGAATGGGATCTCAGAGTTGCCACTGCCTTGGCCCACCCCCTTGAGAAGGAGGCCTGCTGGGTTGGAGAAGGGGCCTGGACTGGCAGAATCTCTGGCCCTTTCAGGCTGAAAGAGAAGCCAATGCCATATTTCAATTTCTTCCAGTAGTTTCCCATCAGGGTCTGGTACCAAGGTAAGGGAGAACCCGGTCTCAGTCTTTTCCTGCACAGGGATGTGGGAGGACAGCCGGGAGCTAGGGGTGGTGCTGGCCAGTTTGGCAGTTTGTTCCAGGAACTGTGGACAGAGTTGTGGGGGAGGGGTGCGGAGGGGGAGGGAATAAACAGCGAAGAAGAAACTCCTTGCCAGTACTTGGAAATTAGAAAGGGGCTGGAGTGTAGCTCAGTTAGCTTAGTGCTTGTTTAGCACTCACAGAGTCCTGGATTTGATCTCCAGATCCAGGACAGGAAGGTGCATACCTGCAATACCAGCACGTGATAGGTGAAGATAACAAGAGCCGTTCAAGGTCATCTTTAGGGACATATGAAATGCGAGGTCACTGTGGGCTACATCTTGTCTTAAAAAAAAAAGTGAGCAAAAAAGAAAAAAAATGGCCTTTCTAAATCAGAGCAACACTGGCTGTCTTGGCTCTAGGCCTGTCCTTTAACTTCAGCCCTTCTGAGGCCGAAGGGTTCCTTCTCCCCCTTATACCCAGGTCCACACTAGGGCCATGTTCAACCCCTAGACCCAGTCTGCCAGCCTCCTAGCCTGTCCAAGGGGTTAAGCATTGGGAGGTCACAGGAAGCTGGGGAGGGGGAAAAGTTTGTTTAATCAGAGAGCCTCCAAAGGCGTCTAGTTTCCGTCACAGAGAACAGGCATACAAGAAGGAAGGGAGAAGGAACATCATCAGATCATATACACCAGTCAGGCCTGCCACCTCCACCCCCGTCCTTGTGATAGACAGAGAGACAGCTCTCTCTCACCCTAGGAGCTTCTTGTGCTTGGCTTAAGCAGAGATCAGTCAGAGCTGTGCACCCTTGCCACTCTGACCCCCCATTGACAAGTCCATCTGCAGAGGCTCCCTCCCTGGGACCCAGATATCTGAGCCCAGCACAGACCGGAAGAATGCAGAAGTTGGCTAGAAAACAAACATTTGGACCTCTGCTCATTGACCCCGGCAGAGAAGGCAATGAGCAGGAAGCAGGCAGACAGTACCGTACGGTCGCCATATGGTCACAAAACTGCCCTTAATAAGAATATTGTTCCCCTAGCCAGGCCTAGAAACAGAAAGAAGGCCGTGATGACTCCCACCACCTGAGAGCTATTTTCTTTAAGAACTCCAAGTATAATTTCACAAGCTCTCCTCTCTGTAGAAATATTGACAAGACCTGGTATCACTTGGGTGTTTGGATTTTTTCCTGTGGTATGACATTGTCCATAACACACATAACACGGTTGTAGATTTGTAGGTTTGTGCTTTTTAAACGTTGATGTGAAATGTGAACAAGAGTTCTGGTCTTTGTTCCAGAGACAGAAACTCGGAGAAGATCAACAAGGAGAATGGCTGTGTCTCCTGTAAATGAGCAGCAGGTCAGTGTTGTGTCCAGATATTTCCTTGAAAATTATTTGATATTGAAGTCAGGAAGGCCTTTTGTACTCTGCCTTGGACAATTTCATCAGATGTGTTTATTTCCTGCGACTTTTTTCCTTTTTTCTTCTCTGGTTATCAAAATTGTCATTAAACCATGTGACCTTCATAGCACAGCCTTGTTCTATTTTATATTCTCTCCATTACTACTGTGAAGCAACTATTTTTCATAGACTTAAGACCTGCAGTTGTGAAAGAGAGTCCATTGTGAATGACGATCAATGACATATATTGCTGCCCTACAGTTCCTACAGAGGATGGATCTGTGTCCCTATATATTAGTGATGAAGGAAAGTCTGATGTGCTGCAAAGGTAACATTTCAGGGATGGTCAGGTTTCCAGAACCAGGATTATGAATGTGGCCATGCAAATACATGAAACTATTTCTTTGAATCACAGAAAAGACTCACTGTCTAAATCCTAATACTAAATGTTTCAGCAGTGTAGAGTGGGCAGATGAGAGATGGAATGCTCTGCCTTGCTCTTGCCATGAAACTGATGTTTCTGTGAAGAAATGCAGATTGCAGTATACTGGTTTTTCTCATTAGCATTTGATATCATTCAGTGATGATGTGCCTCTAGGTGTTTGTTTGTTTCTTTTTCAGCTTTTTAATTCTGATTTATATTTTTCTCACATACAACACATCCCAACCAACCGTGGTTCCCCTCCTGCCACTCCTCCCAGTTTCTTCCCACACTTGCCCACCTCCCACTCTGTACTCCTCTGGTTCCTTTCAGAAATGAACAGCCCTTGTGCTCTGAGGGGAGGGACCTCATGGGGATCTCCAATTTGGACTCTCTCTATCTAATGTTTGGCTGTGGATCTCTGTATGCTCCCATAAGCTGCCAGAAGAAGCTTTCCAGATGAGAATTAGGCTAGCACTGATCCATGAGTATAGCAGAATATCACTTGGATCATTTGAACACATGTTTTTTTTTTGTTGTTGTTTGTTTGTTTGTATTCTATTACAGGTCTCTGGGCTTTCCAGCCTCTGCTTCCTGGTCTTCCTGGCAGTGTTGGGCGTGGACTCTCTTTTGTATCCTGGGCCTCAATTTAGACCAATCACTGGCTGCCCACTCCCAAAAGTTCTACACTTCCATTGTCCCTGCATATCTTGCAGTCAGGATAGATTGTAGGTTGAAGGTTTTGTAGCTGGGTTGGTGTCCCAGTCTCAACACTGGAAGGTGTCTGGTTAAAGAATATGGCCAGTTCAGACTCTATTTCCTCCATTACTAGGAGTCTTCCCTAGGGTTACTCTCATAGTATTGTGGAAGTTTCCACTGCACTAGGGTTCCATGTAGCCCCCCAAATGTTCTCCAATTCCATTAGCCTCTGTCCCCTGTACTGTCTTCCTCCACCCCTCCCCAACCACTTGATCCCTCCTAATCCATCTGAAAAATCAATTTCCCCTTCTCAGGGAGATCCATACATCCAGCTTTGAGCCCAATTTGTTACTTATCCTCTCTGGGTCTGTGGGTTGTAGCATTCTTAACCTTTATTAACAGCTAACTTCTAAGTGAGTACATACCATGTTTGCGATAATGGGTTACCTCACTCAGGATAATTTCTTGTAGTTGCATCCATTTACCTGTAGATTTCATGATGTGATTATTTTCAACAGCTGAGTAATATTCTGCCCCTGCCAGTGGGGTCTTCAACAGGGACCTGAAGGGACGGCCAGCGAGTGAAGAGGGACAATGGACACAATGAATGAGAGCAAGACAGGATGTCTGATCAAGCTCCAAAATCTTACTTTCCTCTTAAGGCATATATAGGGAGGGGCAAAGGGGGGTGCAAGCAGAGAGGGGACTTGAATCATGGGTTGTTCTGCCAGCCGTGAGTGTTGTTATGAGGTTTATCTATTCTTGCCTAACTGCCTAACTGCAGTGCGGTCACCTGATTTCTGAGAAGAGGTTCTGATATTTATGAGAAGAGGTTCTGGTGCTATGGAGACTTAAGCAAGGCCTAGATCTAGGAAAAGAGGAGAGAAGCCTAAATGTGGTGGCATGTGTGTCAAGGATCACTTAGGCTTTTGGCTCCCATCAACACTCCATTGTGTAAACACCCCACGTTTCCTTTATACATTCTTTGACTGCAGGACATGAGTTACCAGTTTCTGGCTATTGTGAATAATGCAGCTATGAGCATAGTTGGGCAAGTGTCCTTGTGGTAGGATGGAGCATCCTTTGGGTATATACACAAAAGTATTAAAGCTGGGTCTTGAAGTAGATCATTTCTCAGTTACCACCTGCCCCTAGTCCACTGGCCAAAGCTATTCTATTTCCCCTTCCCAGGGCATTCCCTGCATGGGAATCCTTTCATCCATGTGTTGGATTCTCCTGGTGATGCTTGCATCTTTTGTTCCTGTTTACTTAACTCCTTTTTTTTATTTCCAGAATTCCTTCAGTTTGTGTTTTCTTTATTGTTTCTATTTCCATTTTTAGGTTTGAAAAATTTTATTCATTTCCTTTAACTGTTTATTCTTATCATTCTTTAAGAGATTTATTAATTTTCTCTGTTTTTGTTTGTGTTTTTCTTGATTTCTTTAAGGGATTTATTTATGTCCTCTTTAAGGACTTCTATCACCTCCACAAACCTGGTTTTAATGTCTTTATTTTTTTTGTGCTTCAGTTGTGTTGGAATATTCAGGACTTGATTTAGTAAGATAGCTGGGCTCTGGAAGTCATGTGGCCTTGACTGTTGTGGATTGTGCTCTTGGGCTGGCATCTAGGCAT
This sequence comes from Peromyscus maniculatus bairdii, assembly GCF_049852395.1. Lineage (NCBI taxonomy): Eukaryota > Metazoa > Chordata > Mammalia > Rodentia > Cricetidae > Peromyscus > Peromyscus maniculatus. The sequence continues at coordinate 27,262,323 of NC_134852.1, read as the reverse complement.
CTGGGTTTGTGGTGGTTATAGGTGCAGGTGTCAGTTTCTGATTTTATCTTTGTTGGAGGGGTGTTTATTGGGTGGTTTTGTTTTAGTTTTTTTTTTTTTTGGTTTTTTGGTTTTAGGGTTTTTTTTGTTTTTGTTTTTTTGTTTTTTGTTTTTTTTTTTCTTTTTTTTTTTTTTTGGTTTTTCGAGACAGGGTTTCTCTGTGTAGCTTTGCGCCTTTCCTGGAACTCACTTGGTAGCCCAGGCTGGCCTCGAACTCACAGAGATCCGCCTGGCTCTGCCTCCCGAGTGCTGGGATTAAAGGCGTGTGCCACCACCGCCCGGCTGTTTTTTTTTGTTTGTTTGTTTGGTTGGTTTATGTATTATCTCTGGTCTCCAGGTTGATGTGGCCTGTGGTTGAGTATGTGTCTTTCATTCATGTTGAGGGCTGAATTTCTCGTGGCTGCGGAGGCATCTGGTCAAGCAGGGTTTCACCTGAGTTGGAGGTTTGGACATAGTGATGAGGTGTTGTGGGTGAATTGAGAATGGGGAGTGCACTGAGTGTATGAGGGGAGTATGAGGCATGTGGCCTACTTGGTCTTTTGGTAAAAGCATGGCTTCTGGTAAGCAGGGGGTCTCTGCCTGAGTCAGGATCTGGGACAAAGTAATGAGTAGGGTAAAGAATGTTGGGGGTAGGTTGGGCAGGCACTGAGAGAGTGGAGGTGGTCTGTGGTGGGTGACCTATCTAGATTTCTGGTGGCCAGCATAACATCTCATCAAGTAGGGGGTCTCTGTCTGAGTTGTGGGTGGGGACATGACACCTTGGTGAAGATGGGAGGGGCTTGAGAGTAGAGTGGTCAGGCGACTACAGAGTGAGTGAATGTCCTCTGGCAGATGGCATACCTGCAGTTTTGGTGGCCTGCATGGCCTCTGGTCAGGCAGGGGGTCTCTGTTTGAGTTGGGGACTGGGAACACAGGATTTGAATACCTGAAATATATTTGTCTCAGGATATCTCTTGCTGCTATCATGCTCTCAATTCCAATGGTCAATGGTACATTTTCAATAGATTAGTAATTTCTCTTTGTCCTTCATTTTGTTTTTCAAACATTGTACCAAAGAGCATTTTATAAGCAAAGCAGGCCCCATATTGATATTGCATCAGGGGAAATATAAAGTAAGACTTTTCTAGAAACAGTTGTCTTGGAGCTGTGCATAAACCATCAATTTTCTAGCCTCAGTGAATGCCTCTGTTAATGATTTTGCTCTCTTTTCTTTTGGGGAGAGGAAAGCTCCCCCATCCTATTGTTTTGCTTCCCCAAAGTTACTGTATGACCTAGGTGGAGATTCTGAAGTGAGGTTGCAATGGACAGGTTTCCATTTCTTTCTTTTAAATACAATGTATTTACATATGTGAAAGTTTTCAGCATGTTTTTATATATACCACATGCCTGCTGGTGAATATGGAATCCCGAGGTTGGCACAAAACACTTGGCTCTGGAATCTGGTACTGTATTGAGCTGCCACATGTGTAGACAGAATAGAACTGGGTTTCCCTGCAAGAACAGCAATTTCTTTTTACCACTGATATATTTCTCTAGCCTTCAGCTTTAAATTTCTCATGGACATTTTTCAAGGAGTGGGGATAATAACCTTGTGTCTTCTTTCAGAAATATGAAAGAACAATAATAAATGACAATTTTTCAAGCAATCTAAAATTCTCTTAGAGGAGTGAGCTCAAATATTGAATTAAAGAACAGAGTTAGAATGACAAGATTCAAGTTTTAAATTGAGCTGATTTTATAGGCAGCAAAGTACTTAATATTAATGAAGAATCAATATAATTCTGACAAACATTGCACATTCTTGTTGATCACAGAAGATTTTTCTACTTCATCTGAATTCATTGTCATATAGGCTATTTATTTATACAAATTTCTCTACCTATTCTGTAGTAAAACCATATATGGAATTTCTGAAATTGTTATTCATCTGTATTGGCTTGTGGGATAACAGTATCTAATACTGGTTTTTCTATTTCATGGTAGTCAAAGTAGTGTCATAACTTAACATCACAGATTATTTGACTTTGTTGTGTATTTTAGAGCATGGGATATATGCACTCTTACTGATCTTCCTTACCGGAAAAAAACAACAGACCTCACTGACTTTGAATTCATCCCTGAATTCTGCCTTCCACATTGTTCTACAGAGGGTGCAGCATGGAACCTGGGCTTCAGTATCCCAACTGAGCATTTTAGAACAGCATCTTGTGAGGCCAAGATTCAGATTGAGCCAGCATCCATACGAGAGTAGGACGATAGGTGAAACACTTGGAAGCAGTTTTGCTTATCATAACTTTTCCATGTGAGATTAGACATGGTGATAATGTTTGATATCAAAATGCCCCTCATAATGGTGCATCTCTACATCTATCCCTCAAATAGTTATTTTATATTCCCTAAAAGTTTAATTGCAAAATCTTTGTCATCCTGTTTGTACAGAGATTTTTAAAAAAAGTATGAATATTCTAGAAAGTACCTTCAAAATCAACTTTCATTTTTCCTTTAAAATATCTGCATGACAGCTGTCTACCTCCTGCCTGCAGAGATCAGGAGTACGCATTGGATCCCATGGAACTGGAGTTAAACTCAGTTGTGTAGTAGGAATTGAATGTGAATCCTCTGAAAGAGCAGCTAGTGCTTGAAATTGCTAACCTTTCTCTGTACAACCTCTAGAAAACTTTAGTCTTTAATAATTGTCATGCCTCAGCTGCATCACAAAAGTGGCTGTCATTCCTTATGTTTCTTTCCATAGGAAAGCATTTTGCCCAAAGCATATGGTAAAAGGGTAATTTTCTATTACAGGGTCTGTTGGGATTCAGTGATTTGGATGAAGACTTTTCCCATGAGGAGTGGGAATGTCTGAATCCTGCTTGGAGGACTTTATATATTGATGTGATGTTGGAGAATTACAGAAATCTGGTTTTTGTAGGTAAGAATGATCTTCTTGTAGAATTCCTGGCACATTGTTTATATTTACCTATTTTTTGTGTGTTATTTTTAAATAAACTCCATGAACATTCTATGACTACTACCAGAAATGAGGGAAGTTCTGGTAATAAACATAATTTTACCTGGTGCTTCTTTTACATTTTTTCTGCATAAGCAACAAATGCTATATACTGTGATCTCTCAAGGCCTCTTAACTAGTTTTTAACTGAAAACTTCAAAGAATATTGAATATTCAGAGCATGGAAATGTAGTGAAATACCGTTAGTGATTGGAATATTTTTATTTTACTATTGAATTAAACTATTCACCTCTTTCTGACTTAAAAAATGGAGAAGTTTTAAAATAGAGAAAATACTATGGTAACTATGTTGTTGTTTTTTGTTTGTTTTATTGATCAATTTTTGAAATCTGATCTGTATCTTTAGTCCTGGTGAACATGATTTTAATCCTAGCACTAGGGAGGCTGAACCAAGAGGAACTGATGAGTTTCAGGCTACCTTGAGTTACCTAGTGAGTTCCTAGTCAGCCACAGCTGTGCAGTATGACTCTGTATAGAAATAATCCACATATGATGCTTTCTCAATCACCCATTTTTTCCTGCCTCTTCAAAATATCCATTTCATGTGAGGATGGAAACCCCTTCAGTGATCCTTGTGTTTAACGGAGACTAGAGTGGTTTTTATTACTGTTCAGTTAGTGATAGTAAAACACAGAAGGCCTATGCTGAGAGCTCTGCTTTTAGTAAATGCTTGTTACCTTGAGGGAACTTCAAGTATTGAAGCTCTTACTCATTCATCAGTTCCTATTAGCTGTGTTTGGTCTGACTTTCCAGAGAAACATCGCATATGTGGTAAATATGAGAACATCATGGATCAAGGATCAAATAGTACTATCAGCATGTGAATATCCAAAAGAAGTCTTATAAAGATAATGACCTTGGCAAAATGCTTTATGAATCATCTAGGTGCATACCTTATAAAACCAGCAATGCTACAGGAAACGATCAGAGAATTCATACAGGAGAGGAGCCTTACAAATATGGTGAATGTGAAAAATCTTTTGGATGTAGCTCAAATCTTGGAACACATCAGAAATCTCATAAAGGACAGAAACCTTACAAATATAGTGAGTGTAAGAAGTCATTTACACACAATTCAACTCTTAAAAATCATCAGAGGATTCATGCAGGAGGGAAATCTTACAAATGTAGTGGATTCATGAAATCATTTACATATAGTTCTACTCTTAAATATCATCAGAAGATTCATATAGGAGAGAAACCTTACAAATGTAGTGAATGTGAGAAGTCATTTACAAATAGTTCAACCCTTACAAATCATCAAAGAATTCATACAGGAGAAAAACCTTACAAATGTAGGGAATGTGAGAAATCCTTTGCATGTGGCTCAACTCATATAAAACATCAGAGAACTCACACAGGTGAGAAACCTTACAAATGTAATGAATGTGTAAATCCTTTTGCATGTAGCACAAATCTTGAGTCACATGAGAATAATCATACAGGAAAGAAACCTTACAAATGTAGTGAATGTGAGAAATTATTTAACTAAAGATCAGGTCTTCGAAAACATGAGAGAATTCATACAGGAGAAAAACCTTACAAATTTTGGGAATGTAAGAAGTCCTTTTCAAGTGCTTCAGAGCTTAGAATACATCAGCAACTTCATATAGGAGAGAAACCTTACAATTGTAGTAAATGTATGAAATCATTCATATGTGCCTTAACTCTTAAAAAAAAAATCAGAGAGTTCATACAAGAGAGAATCCTTTTAGCTAATGCTACTAATGCTTTAGCTAGCAGACACAGCTAAGGATCCATCAGAAAATTCATCCTGGGGAGAAAAGTTTCTGTTGTAAGTATTTTTGTATATGATTTTTCCAAGCTCTGTCCTTAAAGGACACTAGAAAATATGAACATTAGATAGCCTTTATGTAATGTTCACCTCTTAGAAAATAGCTATAATTTGCACTAAGCAAACATTCTGAATGTAGAAAAAATTCATTAAAACATTTTACTCTTAATCTCAAAGACGACATAATTTATGCAAAGTGGTAAAAATAGGAAGGTACTGTTGATTAAATATTTTCTGGAGACTGTAACATTTCATCATGAAAGGAAGGTAATAACACACACACACACAAAAATAACATATTCATATATCATTGGCAAGTCTGCAAAACTGATAGGATTTCTTATACTTAAGTCTCCCAAAGAAACTCGGACCAGAAATCATGCTTAGAAGAAGCTCTGAGGAAATGATACCCTCCAACATGTAGATAGGCCTACACATGTGCAGTGGGATCAGGGTGTCCAATGTTCATAATTTGTATCCCAAGGTGTTTCATGGTAGCAACTGTCTGAGCCCATTTTAGTACTGTAAGCAACTCCTTTCACATATTCCTGTAACTGAGTAAAACTCACTCATTAAACAAAATGGACTTCAGTGACATCCATACTTTGTTCTTTTACGGTTTGTCTCTTTTTATAAGTAAATACATATGCATGTTTCATCTCTTGAATAAACATATTATAAAACATGTAATGAACCCACAATTTTTCCTCAAAACTTTTGTGCACCAGAAAATTGGTATTAAGTAGAAAACACTTTGTTCAGTTTTGTTAAATTAATGCCTCATTATTAATGCACCCTATAAAGCCCATTCTAGAAAACCCCCAAAATGCATTGCATCTGTCAAAACTAGTGCTAAAAGTGTAGATCCATCTGAAAATTGATCCTAAAGGAACCCATACACACACCAATGCTAATACTCAATTGTTATCCACCTTTAAAATACTGATTTGCCAGTGAAAACCTACAAATAGAAATAATTCAACATGCATGGTCATATACAACTAGAAACCCCCAAAAGTGTGAAGAAAATTAGTTTAGCAGTACTCAGTGCAGTAGGAAAAATACTAATGAATATAATTAGCAAATCAATTATAGAAGATTCATATAGAAATACAAACACAGATTTGTAGACATCATGCAAGCTAGCATAATCCAATTAAGAAATAAAAGGAACTTATGAACCTCTCATGCATTATTTTTGGGTGAGAATTCTTGTTTATGAGTGACTATGAAAATGTTTTTTGGAACCATTTTTATATTGCGAGCATCGGAGTTCGTAAATGTCAACAGAGTTGCACACTTAACCTCCAGTATGATCCTGCTGACTCGATTACAAATTATTACAGGATAAAGTTTATTTTGCTGCACCATGCTGATATACCCTGAAAATATTAGTAGAAAGGCTTTTTCTGTCAGCTTCCTTTCATGCCACCCAAGCTGCAAACAAGTTTTCACAAAGGTTAAATACTACTACAGAAAGAGAATAAGATGATTCTATCTGAGCAAATAGACAAGCACCAATATGCCATGCATTTCTGCAGAGGATGCAGTCTTATCTCAAACTTCCCTTGAACAACAGGGTAAATGTAAGAGGGCCAGCACTGAGTTGCTGTTGCTTTCTCTTACTGGTTTCTGCTCTTCCTTCATAGGAGGAACCATAGTGGACATACTTGCTTTCCAACCTACTTTCAGGGTTTGCCCCAGCTGCAGGTAATATCCTAGTCCAAGGTCTTTGTAGGGAAGGTAAGCCAGATTATAGTTGGCCTGGGAAAGGAAGCTGTGATTGTAAGTTTTACATACAGTCAGCATTGATAATAGGTCCTCAGGGTGGCTTTTGCTTTTCTTCAAGAGTGAACAGGGGAAGGCTTTGCCATTCCCATGGGTATGACATTGAAATCCTTGGTATGACCATGCCTGTGTCAACTATACACATTCAACGAGAACTTCATCTGCTTCCCACATGTACCCCAATGGGAGTAAGCTTATCTGGCATTAAAGAAAGCTCAAAATGTATTAGACATAGTTACTAGCATTCTAGAGAACTCGTGTTACCTGTTTTAACAGAAATGCTTCTGTTGAGGAGATCTGAGATGAGGGTAAAAGCTGCTGGTGAGACAAGTGACTATGTAAATTACAGTCCTTTGAAGGAACACAATATTTCCCTGCCCTTATTCTGCCTCTGTGCTTAAAGGAAGTACATCAGTTAGAACCCCCAGTGAGTCTCTGTTCTGTGTTCTCAATAGACTGCTGGCAATGGTCAAGAGACAGCTGGGACTGACCTACTCTGGTGATGGGATGGCCAAACACCCTAATAGTCATGCCAAAAACCCCATCCAATGACTGAGGGATCTGGATGCAGAGATCCACGGCTAGACCCCGGGTGGAGCATCAGGAGTCTAATTAGCAAGAAAGAGGAGGGTTTATATGAGCGAGAATTGTTGAAACCAAGGTTGAATAAAGCACAGGGACAAATATCCAAATGAATGGAAACACATGAACTATGAACCAAAGGCTGAGGCGCCCCCAACTGGATCAGGCCCTCTGAATAGGTGAGACAGTTGATTGGCTTGATCTGTTTGGGAGGCATCTAGGCAGTGGTACCAGGTCCTGTGCTCATTGCATGAGTTGGCTGTTTGAAACCTGGGGCTTATGCAGGGACGCTTGGCTCAGTCTGGGAGGAGGGGACTGGACCTGCCTGGACTGAGTCTATCAGGTCGATCTCAGTCCTCGGGGGAGGCCTTGTTCTGGAGGAGGTGGGAATGGGGGGGCTGGGGGGAAGGGGAGGGGACAGGAGGAGGGAGAACAAGGGAATTCATGGCTGATATGTAGAACTGAATGGTATTGTAAAAGAAAATAAAAGGAAAAACAAACAAACAAAAAACCACTCATACATATAAAATTAAAAAGAATTAGAAAAGTAAGAAAAAAAACAACACAATTCTAAGGGGGAAAAAAGCTCTCTTAATTCTGATGACCAACCAATTGCAAAAATTTACTGAGGAAAATGAGCATAATTATATCCTGTCCCATATTAGCCTTTATAATTGACACAAGGGGTAGTATAATAGTATTTTCCAAACAAAACAAAACCAAACAAATGAACGAAAAACGTTTCATCCCTAAGACAGTAGTTTACCAGAGTGAAAGTTGCCTGAGCATAGAAAACAAGATCATGTTGTCTACTGTTACAGGTATGTCTTTTATCCCCTTGATAAAAGGCACTGGATTCTGCATTGGTAGGCTGAGAATTAACATGCAATACAGTCAGTAAACATAACAACATCATTTTTGAGAAGTAGGCATTACCAAAGTCCTGGCTTGATGATTTAAAATGATTTAAAATATTGACATCTCCTCAAGGCATCTCTTCCTCTTTCTCCAGGATGTCTGGTCTTTATGAGTTTGTCAACGGTCTTTAGACTAGTGGTCTCTGGGATGCTGTCTGGATCAGATACATTGAGTGGGTGACACCTGTGACTTGGTTCAATTTCTGAAAAGAGTCAAGCATAAAATCATTCTTCCATTATAAGAACATCAAACCCTTACTATTGATTAGTTTCTGGATCTTTAACGTATATTTATCTTGTGTTTCCTTTAGTTCAAAATGCTTTTTTTGTAGGTGATGCAGCATTATCCTTTAAAATGATATCTTGAGGTAGCTGTCAGGTATAAGTCTTTTGCTTGTCTGCTACCTTTGCCACCCAGTCCTCAAACTGTGAGAAACTGATTCAGCCAGAAAATTCCAAGCTCCAAAACTACTTCTCTGGAGTAGTGTTCAGGAAAGGCCTTGGAGTCAGGAACCTTTGAACAGAAACTTGAAAGAGACAAAGGATGAAATCTAAATTGGATTTTAGATTGCAAAGTTGGAATCTAAATCTCCATTATAAACAGGGTTAGAGAAAAGAAGGAGATCCAGACCAGATGGGAGATAACAGAGTAAAACTAAAGTCATGGGGCATACAGGAAGGAGTAATCCCTGTGTAGAGATCGGGGCCATGAAGAGAACCAGTCAGCTTATGTAAGAAGTCTAGCTGGGCCTGGAAGACAGGTAGAGTTTAGAGCTGGCAAGGTTGGTAATGTACATTGGAAGAGTGGGTATGTTGGGGACTGCCATTCAGCAGCCTGATCCTTGAAACATGAAAGTTTCAATAACATGGCTGGAAAGGTGGAACATTTAAGTTCCTTTCTTCTCAGATCTGAGGGTGGTGTTGGGAGGTTGTGTTTTTATAGTCTTGGGATTAGAGGAATTGTGTTGGCAGTGGTCCCTTGAGGCTGAAGTGTAGGGTGGTCCTTGAAGAAAATGACCAGTACATGGCCAACAACTGTCCTTGCCCTAGTCCACCCCAGGCCTTTTCTGTCTTCAAGTCACCACATTGCAGAAGAACCAACCATTCATAGAGTCACTGCTTCTGAATGCAGCCAGGATGCCACCTGGTCCACAACCTGACTCCTTCTGGTCCAGCCACAAGTCCCCTGACAATGTCAAATCTGTTGAAACTCCATCTCCAGGGCACAGGCTCAGTGTATGGCCTCTGAACTTCATAGCTGACATCCATATTCCTATCCAGGAGGCCCAGGGGATGGACTGCACTGCACCTGGCTGTGGAAGCTCAGGAGCACCGCATGGTGCAGTTCCTGGTCCAAGCTGTCCCTAGGCAGATGACCCCATGCTCAATGAATGCACACCTGTGTACCTGGCAACTGACCGAGACCTCAACAGCATCGCTTCCACTGTTTGGGAGGCTGCTGCTGACTCCCTGCTGCTGAATATGGAAAATGAAGCACCCCAGGACCAGGGTGAGAATGTAAGAGATATGTGCTCTGCACAGCATGGCCTCCCATCCATAACAGGGGCACTTTCACTAGGTAAATGACCCTGACCACTGTTAAGATGTGACTCAGTTGACAGGGTACTTCCCTTGCCTATAAGGGGCCTTGGGTTCAATTCCCAGCCCCACATAAGGTGGCATATACCTGCTATTCCATCACTGGGGAAATGGAGGCAGGAGGGTCAAAAAGTAAAGATGGTTTTCATCTGTGCAGAAAGGTCAAGGCCAGCCTAAGCTACATGAGATCACCTCTATAAAAAAACAAAACAAAAGAAAACAAAACAAAAAACCTGCGGAGATAGAACAGAGCTGCTTCTTACCATCTGAGGCACCATGAGCTGATTTTGCCCCAGTCAGATTGTTTCTTTAACAGGTCAGGCCCCAGGAGCCCAAACATGAACTGCCAAACAGGAGTGAATCAGTGAAGCTACCAGATAAAAGAAAGGGAATGGTGAGGCCTGTGAGAAACCCGAGAGCCATGCCTCAGAATGTGTCCACAGTCAACTTCACCACATATGTGCAACTATACAAGTATACCTCCCATATCTAGGTGTTAGTTTTTTTTTGGGGGGGGAGGGCCTATGTTAATATTCTGACCCTGCCCCTTGGGACCGCCCTGCATCCTGACATAGAAGTCTCTTATTAAGGGATAACTCCACCCATTTCTTTCTCTTCTCTCCCCGCCCTGCACCTCTCCATACCCTTCTCACTCTCTTTCCCTTCCTCTTCCCCCTCCTCCTTCCCTCTCTCCTCTGTCTCTCTGCATCTTTATAATAAACCATTTCCACACGGATGCAGCCTCTGGGTTGTGAATGTCCAAGGGCCACCCTGATGCCATGCCCGCCGGGCGCCGCTACGCTGCATCTGTCCAGCATGCCAGCATGGTTCCCTGTGCACGGGATACCCTTGGGGGGCCCCACCTCATAATAATTCATAACAGCATACATATTTGGTTTTGTTAAGAGGCAAAACTGGCTGGGCAGTGGTGGCACAACTGTTATTTCTTCCAACATTGTCGTGGCAGGGCCTGGTGCTAAGGTAAGGGAGAACAGGGACTCCAGACTTTTTCTGCCTGGGATGGGGGAGTATGGCCAGGAGCGAGGTGTTGTGTGGGCCAATTTGGCAGAATTCATTCCCCGAGCTGAAAACAGCATTTGTTGGGGAGGGGCGTGTAACAGTGAGTACAAGGGAAAGATCCAAAACTGCTTTCATTTCCAGTATTTTGAAATAAGTAAGAAAAGCTGCCTGGCAGTGGTGGCTTACGCCTTTAATCTGAGCACTCAGGAGGCAGAGACAGGACAGGCAGATCTCTGTGAGTTCGAGGCCAGCCTGGTCTACAGCGCGAGATCCAGGAGAGGCACCAAAACTACACAGAGAAACCCTGTCTCAAGCCAAAAAGAAAAAAGAAAAGCTGGGATGTAGTTCAGTTACCTGAGTGCTTGCCTAGCATGCATTGAGCACTGGATTTGATATCTGGGTCTAGGACATGATGGTATTACCTAAGGAGTGTAATGTTTATTTTTTGTGTATATCTTTGCAATCTATTTTATATATATTGACAAGAGACCATGAAATATTTAGCCATGCAGAATATGTGACCAGACCAGAGCATGTGTTGGAAGATTTTGGTGATCGTTAATCTACCCTGAACTGATCGACTACAAGTTGTAATGTGTGTTAGCTACACTTCAGTCAGTAATATTAGCAAGTCTCCAAATGTTAGCAACATAGTTCATTTCCCTTGTACATTAAATATTCTTGATACTAAAATGCTGGAACTGGGTGGTCCTTTTTAAACTAAACATTATTTGCAAACAAAAGGTATTATTTGTTTTTAAAGCTTTTGTAAATAAAGGCTTCAGAAATGTTATAAAAAAAGAAGTGAAGTTCAGGAGAACAGTTTAAGGTCATACCCAAGTACATCTTGTCTCATAAAACAAAAAATGGGCAGGAAAAAAAATAGCCTTTATAGATCAGGGTCACAATCTGGATGTCTTTACTCCAAGCCTGTCCCAGCAGGGGGTACTGCAGCTCCTCTCTGAACAAAAGGCTCCATTCTCCTGAAGAGACCCCACCCCATCCCACATAGTAGGGGCTTCCACCTGGACCCTGGATTAGGCAAAAACCACATCCAAACACTGTTTCACAGGGAGATCCTTTATTAAGCAGGGAAGTAAAGCTAAAGTGGCTGCTTTCTGGCTCAGGCAGAAAAACAGCAGCAAATGACCTTGCATGTGTAATTTCTTAAGAAAAAATGGGGAAAAAAAAGACAAAGCCAGGCGGTGGTAGCACATGCCTTTAATCCCAGCATTTGGGAGGCAGAGCCAGGCAGATCTCTGTGAGTTTGAGGCCAGCCTGGGCTACAGAGTGAGTTCCAGGAAAGATGAAAAGCTACACAGAGAAACCCTGTTTCAAAAAACCAAAAAAGAAAAAAAAGAAAAGAAAAAGAAAAAAAAAGGCAGGTCAAGGGGCTAGGATGTGCATTTTAATAGGGCATGTTAATTAGGTGAACCGAAGGGGGCTTTTGACCACTGGATTTTAGACAGCTGGGCATTGATAGTCACCTCAGTAGGAGTGCCAAGTAGGGTAATAGTGGCTAGCTTTAGGAGTGTAATCTAGTGGTTTTTTGCAAGGCAGAGGGAATTGGGGAGAAGGGCAACGCTGCCAGAGCCACATGCTCGAGTGGGCTAGTGTCCCTTCACTCCCCATATGCCCAGGCCCACACTAGGGTCATGATCAACTCCTAGACCCAGGGTGCCAGCCTTCTGTCCAGTCTAGGAATTAGGCCAAGGACCGCACATGGAACTGGGGAGAGGAAAGAGTGTTTGTTTAATCAGAGGGCCTTTGAAGGGACCTGGTTTATGTCAGTATAAAAAAAGGCAGTAAACTGACAAGGAACGGAGACACAGAGACCAGTTACAGAAGAAAGGACAGAGAGTGAGAACATCAGATCACATGATACAGCAGTCAGGCCTTAAGCCTCACCCCATCTTTATTTTAGGCAGGCAGACAAATATCACAGGGAAGCCCTTTCACTGACTGCCCCTGAAACCCACAGCCTAGGCATTGTGCCCCTCACTAGAAGCTTGCAGCTTGGAGGCTAAATGGCTCCCATATTGTCATCTCTCATTATACTTAGGGACACCCCTGGGTCTCTTAATTAAATGCTGCCTGATGTCATGATTCCCTTACTTGGTGTCTAAGACATGCAGTGGCCTGCAGGGGTTTGGAGTATTCAAAGAGGGACATGAAGATGTTGAGCCAGGAGTCATGCTTAAAGATCAAAGACAGGTAGTAGCATTCTCCCGCGTTTCACAGCAATATCAGGGAAAGAAGCACAAGGCTGTCAGCCCAGAAACTTGGCAGTCAGCAGATATCCTTGTCAGGCTGTAAGTAACAAGAAATGGCCCAGCCCAGATTGGTCCTCAGAGACCCTTGGAAACTGGAAACAACTTCTGGGCCTGGTTACCTTTGAGGGTGCTGATAGCCAGGGGTGCAGTGGTGGTGCCTGTAAGATACTTATTTTTTTTCCTTCTTTTTCTGAGACAAATTTTCCTGTATCTCAGGCAGGCTTCAAACTCACTACTTTCAAGAATGACCTTGAACTTCTGATTTTCCTGTTTTCACCCCAAGTGCTGGGATTATAGCTGTGTACTACCATACTTGACATAGGAGATGCCCTGGATCAAACTCAGGGTTTCTTGAGGCAAGCAGTGCTAACAACTGAGCTGCATCCCAACTCCCAAATATTGGAATAGAACTTTTCTTCTGTGTAGATATGTGTGCATGTACATGTACTCACACCCCTGCCTGATAACACAAATCAGAACTGTACACATGGCCTGGAGAGATGTTTCAGTTATCTAGAATGAGTACTGCCCTTGCAGAAGACCCAGGTTCAGGTCCCAACATCCACACCAAGCAGCTCACAGCTACCTGTAACTCAAGCTCCAGGGCATCTGATGCCCTTTGGGCATTAGTGCCATCTGTGGACACTTGCTCTCACATGCACACACTCGCACACACATTTATACACAATTTAAAAATAACTTTAAAAATCTTAGCTGGACATGGTGGCACAGGCATATGAGGAGCGGAGGCAGGTGGATCTCAGTGAACTCGAAACCAGCCTGTTCTACAAAGTGAATTCCAAGACAGCCAGAGCTTTAGAGTGAGACCCTGTCCACTGAAATAAAAGCAATAAAGTACTAATTTTTATGTCTAAAAATAAAATATTATATTTAAGGTTACACATAAGTTGTGTCAAGATTTGAAAAGGATAGTATCCTTAGTACTTTTTGTTTGTTTGTTTGTTTGTTTGTTTTTCTCCTTCTTACCCTGCTAGAGATAGAACTCAGGTGTGACATGTCAGGTGTCTACTGTCCCGGCCAGCGGGGTCTTCAATGGGGACCTAAAGGGAGGGCTGGTGAATGAGAGGGAGAAGAGACACAAAGATTGAGAGCAAGACAGGACATCTGATCAAGCTCCAAAATTTTATTTTTCTCATAAGGCATATATAGGTAGGCAAAGGGGGTTGAGAGCAGGAAGGGACTTAATTATGGGGGTTGCAAGCAGGAAGGGACTTAATTATGGGGGTTGCAAGCAGGAAGGGACTTGATTATGGGCTGTTCGGCCAGCAGGAAATGTTGTTCTGAGGGTTATCTATCTAGTCTCGTCTAACTGCCTAATTGCCTAACTGCAGCTCATTCACCTGATAGCTGAGAAGAGGTTCTGGTATCTGTGACAAGAGGTTCTGGTGCTATGGAGACTTAAGCAAGGCCTAGATCTAAGAAAAGAGGAGAGAAGCATAAATATGGCAGCATGTGTGTCAAGGGTCGCTTAGGCTTATGGCTCATGGCTCCTGTCACTCTACCACAGCCTCCTACCCAGCCCCGCCAGTATACTTTCTTGGTGTTCCTCTTAGACCTGTTTGATACCACAGGTCTGTACCCTCTCCCCTACTATTCCACATGAAAACCTCTGGGAGGCTCAGTCCTAGCTAAAGACATTGAAATTAAAAAAATAAAAAGCGCAGGAATGACCTAGCTTCCTGCAGGAGAGAAGAGAGACTTAGACTTAACACGTGGTCCTCTCTGGGTCTTAGCTGCTCCACGGTAAAAGAGAAGTTTCCAGTCAAGGGCAGGGTAAATGGGGCCATGAAGATCCAGCTGGGCAGAAAGTTCCCTGTGTTCCTCACACTCCACTCTTGTTCCCACTCTAGACTGTGGCTAAATCAGTCCCTGGAAGCCCTAGCAGCCTGAATCCAGGTGCTGGTGCCTGCAATGCTGATTCAACTTCAGCCTTCACAGCAGGGACCGAGGCAATAGTGACTATGCTGGATTTTTGTGTCACACAAGCTTAAGTCATCTGAGAAGAGGGAACTTCAGTTAAGAAGATGCCTCCATAAGATCATGTTGTAGGCATGCTTGTAGAGCATTTTCTTAATCGGGGATTTATTTGGGAGGTTCTAGCTCCTTGTGGGTGGTACTGTACCAGGGATGGAGGTATTAGATTCTATAAGAAAGCAGATTGAGCAAGACTTGGATACCAAACCAGTCAGCATCATCCCTCCCTGGAAATGGTGCTCAACTTCTCTAATACTGGGGCCCAGTAATACAGTTGCTCAAGTTGTGGTGACCCCAACCAGAAAATTACTTCTGTCACTACTCATAACTTTAATTTTGATACTGATATGAATTGTAACGTAAATATCCAATATGCATGGTATCTGACGTGTCACCCTATGAAAGGGGACCTCAACAGCACCCCAGAGGGTTCATGACTCACAGGTTGTGAACCACCACTCTATGGCCTAGCGATCAGCTCCTGCCCCATTTGAGTTGAGTTCCCGTCCTGACTTCCTTCACTGATGAGCAGTGATATGAAGTATAAGCCTGCAGTCTACTTTGTATCTTGATTATTTCTTGGAGTGCTTTTTTTTTTCTCCTCAGCTGGAATGTGAGCTCTTTAAAGCAGTTACCCATCAAGCTACAACCACTGTAATAACTCAATTTCCAGCACTGACCACAGTGAGCTCCAAGCAACAGACCCAGTTAGCTCTAAGCACTGTATCCACGGAAGCTGCAGGTGCTCTTGCTACAGAACTACAGTCACTCTCCTCATTGAGACAAACATTCTCCGCCCACTGAGCTAGAAGCACAAAAATTACTCAGCTACAAGCACTGTACCCAGGGTGCTATAACCACTTTTCCAAGTAAGCCACAAACACCACCTCCTCCTTTTGTTTTCTCTCCACTTCTACCTTATTGTCTGAAAACCAGGTTAGGGCACAGAGATCCAGCCTGTGACTTCATTTTGGTCAGTTCTTCACACTCCTCCTAAATACACTGGGTCTCTAGGTGCAGCATCAGACATCCCTACTTCCGTTCCAGTCTGAAGACAAAACAGCAGTTGAGATGAGAGTTCGGCTCTCAAATGTAGGGCTTGTGCTTGATCCTCCTGTGTAAGTATTGGGAACTCAGAAAAGTACACTTTACCTCAGTGAAACATCTATGGTCTACTTGGATAATGCTGGGAATGGCTCTAACTGAACTGACAGTAATTTGGCCACATTAAGAAAAGCATGGTATTTATTTGCAAGATAGACTGCACCATGACATGATTACTCAGTTCTCTAAGAGGGTCTGAAAAACATTGTAAATATATGTCCTGCATCTGCCATCTAGAATTAAAGGAAGTTTGGTCATACGCAGGGAGTAATTTCTACCAATATCAATATGCAATAGTGGAAACTTTTAGAGCCTCTACCTCCTTCTTTCAGGAAGTGACTGATCAGAGATTATAACTGTGTTCATGTTGGAAATAATTTCCTGTATTTATCCTGAGGATACACAGTCTTACCCTAGCCTTTATCAGGATGGTAGTCTTTTTTTCCTGAGCTATGAGTTTGAGACACTGTCATTAAACTGTGCACTCTTGCCTTACATAAGCCATATGAAGAACACAGTGATGTTCTTCTGCTTCAAGGCCACAGCCTGGTTACCATGTGCTTCCTCTGTACACTTCACTCCTGAAGGTCAAATGTGTGTCACCTGCCTTTGATGATGCAACTATTGCCAGTCCTCTAATACTCACTATTTTTAATTTTAATTCCATTGTGAGACCTTGTTCCCATCACATACTCTTCTGTATAGAGTCATGGACTATCACCACAAGCACACTGACAAAACGAAATATGGGATTTGTCCTAAGAAAACATGGAGGATTTCACTTTTTCATTGGTTATTCACTCGATGTCATTTTCACTATTTTGATTTGAATACTAGGTTCATGGTTGTCATTTTTACCTTGAAACTGTTCATTTTGATTCTGGGCTTTTTCTACTAACTGACTCTTGTGAATAATGTATCAGAAACCCTGTGTGTGTAAGTCTGTGTGTGAGAGACTTTAGGAGCTGTGAGTGAAAACTCAGTTGAACTGTGGTAGATAACAAACAACGTGGTTTGAAACCTCCAAAATGAATTCACTCTTTTGCAGCAGTTTACATTCCCACCAGTAGCGAGTATGATTCCACATTTCCATTCCCTTGCCTGTTTGTGTTCCCATTCATTTTATTTTTGCTTGTATTTTTGAGACAGGAACTCACTGTGTAGATCTAGCTGACCTGGAACTGATTAGATAGTCAAGGCTGTCCTGGAAGCAATGAAATCCCTGTCTTCTGCCTCTAGCATGGTAGAACTGAAGGCATGCCTATCCATTTGACCCTTGGCCAGTCAAAGTTCAGCTTTAATACACAGCTGAATCTCTAGAATATATTCTTGTGGCCCACAAGAGATCCCGTTTTCTTGTATAGTAAAAAAGGGAAGTTGGGGTTGGAGATTTAGCTCAGTGGTAGAGTACTTGCCTATCAAGCGCAAGGCCCTGGGTTCGGTCCTCAGCTCTGAATTAAAAAAAAAGAGGGGGAAATTTAATTCTCTCTAGGGCAATGAATGATATGGAGGAATATTGATTTTGGATATGATTGGAATAAATAATAAGTAGCATCCAATAAATATTGATATATGATCAATATTTGTATCAGTAATATATACTTATAATCTATAAAATACATTTATAATCAATAATCTATATAAATGGCAAGCTGAGAGTTAGTTTAACCATCTAATAGGTATATTTGTATATAATTAAAATAACTCTATCCCAATAAGGGGTGC
This sequence comes from Peromyscus maniculatus bairdii, assembly GCF_049852395.1. Lineage (NCBI taxonomy): Eukaryota > Metazoa > Chordata > Mammalia > Rodentia > Cricetidae > Peromyscus > Peromyscus maniculatus. Next base: position 27,244,458 of record NC_134852.1, on the reverse strand, counting down.
AGAGGAATAACATAAAAATCTATCATTAGTTGGTATATCATAATAAGGTTAAATATGTCTAAATACTATGATTCTGACTTATCAAAAAGAAATGATTAGTCTTGAACATTGACTCTATCTATTAGTCTCAGGTATAAATTTGTTTAAACTGTATTTTAAGGAGGTATAGTTAGATAAAGTTACCTGAATCACCTATGGGACCAAGGCTGCTGCTGAAGTTTACCTAATTTAAATTTGTAATCAATTCAATATTAAACCATAAGCTATAAGAGGACAGTAGTAACCTGTGTCAGGGTATACATAGTAAGACATACATATAAAACAATTGTGAAAGTACATGGGGAAATAAATATCTGGTAGCACATACATTTCAGGATCATGGGCAGAATTTATACAATTAGTAATAGAATAGTAATATAATAGCAATAGAATGTTATTTAAGGGCAGTTCAGTCCCTGGGCTGGAGAGTTCAGCTCCGGAAAAGGGGTAGCAAAGGGGCTATAGAAGTCTCTCATGGTTATTCCCTGCTGATATGGGGGTGAAGTTGTGAGTCTTGAGGGCTAGAATGCAGTGGAAACCCAGGAAGTGCAGGCTGTTTCAGGCTCTGTGGCACATGTATAGCAGCATTTTCTGTCCTGTGGGCTAGAAGGCAGGGTGCAGGGCTGAGCTGGACAGCACATCCATGTGGGCTGGAGGATGGGGTGCAGACCTGCAGTTAGACAGAATGTCTTGGTCGAGAGGATGACAACCTGTAACTCTTTAGGTGATTAGATTTTCTGCTGGGAGTAAACATAAGTGTCAATGGTAAGACATGCAGTTGAGGAGTTTTAAAGAGGAAACTTTTTCTTGTAGGTATATCTGTGGAATATTAAATGCATGGTTAGCAGATTCTAGGTCAGGGGAGGTGAGGCTCCCCCCTCCCTATAGAAGAAAAAGAAAATTTATAAGTCAGGTGACATTTTGCCTGGTCTGTCTTGGCTTATAAGTGGCCCTTCTTGGCTTGTGAGCATTAGTGAATTTTGATCTCCTGAAGCTTTTAAGAACCTTCTTAAAAGACAAAAAATCTTTAGGCATATTAGGAACATAACAGTGGTAAATTTTGTCAGAGCAAAATTATGAATCCTTGGAAATTTTAAATCTGAAATTACATACATACATACATACACACACACACACACACACACACACACACACACACACACACACACATTGGATCTTGATTATTTTTGGATCAGAATTGATAAAATACATCTGGGATGGAATTACTATTTATAATTTTATTCCTATAAGTTTGATACCATCGATGAACAGAGCTCATCACCTAAAATTGTATTACTTTGTTCATAAAGTTAAAGCTCAATGTTAAGAATCTGAGTAATTAACAGTCAGTAATTAAAGGCGCTATAGAGCACCTCTGTCCTGCAGAGGCCTAGTATATGGCATGGCTAGGCGATCCAGGATTCATAAAGGTGGGTCAGTGCCTTGTGAAACATGTAAGCATATTCTCTATTTGACATAATGAAAACATCAGGACCTTGGAAAATATCAGTAATATGGTCCTAGAGGCTTAGATGCAAGTTTGTGACTTGGTCTGGGGGTAATAAGGAATGCCTTTAGTAGGAGATATGAGAAGATAAGCACCAATCCTTAGGAGCTCTTGGAGTATATGTAAGGCCTCTGTCCAAATATGAGCTCTAGGCATGTCTAAGATTGAAAAGCAGTGAAAAAATATTGTATTACCTTTGTAACATGGCCATAAATCATAAGGATGTAGGCCTTGTGGGTAAGCTTCCACAGGGAGAGAATTCATAACTGTTATACTTTTGAAAGATTACCCTGCTGTGTCCTGTTTATGTACAAACTGAATGGTTAGTGACTGTTCTCTGTAATACCTTTTAATATTTTTCCCAGAAACATATGCTAGTTTATGGTTTATTTCTGACATTGGAGGACTGTTAATCTGGGTATTGCATTTCTGTAACAAATCATGTCCTCATAAATTCAGTACTGTGTTAGCCACATATGACTTTAATTTACCTCTCCTTCTATCCCTAGTCATTGGACCTATCTTGTGCTCTGTTTTACCTGAGACAAAGTTCTAATCCATAAAAGCTGAACATTTGCCTCCTGAAGAGGCCAATTTGGGTGCCAGGATTCTGGTGCAATTATTGTTACTTCTGCACCTATGTCTATGAGACCTTCAATGACAATGTCATTTATTCATATTTTTAAATTTGGTCTTTGGTCATTTTAAGAAGTTTGCCAAATATTTGCTTTATGGTTTCTCCTGCATATATTTTTTAAATATTCTAAACCTGTTTTATCATCCAGAGCAGTACAGTTTTTTACAATAGGCATTAGGTTCTTTAATTGTGCTGGGAAGGAGTTTCCTCCACAGTGAACCATATTTTACATGGGGGCCTGAAAGAGGCCCCTCAAAGTCTTTCCTGATGGAAAAGTGTTACCTTATCTGTCCCTTGTGATCTGTAGTCATTGGCTGGATGTCAGCCTTTGCCTCACCTTCTGCATACTCCAGGAGGGAGGGGTGTTCTGTTTGGATTATTCTTAGAAAAATCATTGTTTCTAGAAACACCTTGCCTACAATCCCTTTTGAGTTGACCTTGTTTGTTATAATTAAAACACTTGATATTTTTATTTCTCTTCAAGCCTCTGGAAATCACCTCTCCTATCTAAGCATTATCATAGTTATGAGATTTAATATTTACTGTATCTCAGATCTATTCTTTTATGGGTCTTGATCATGCCTTTAATAGCCTAATTACCCTTTTGCATTGTGAATTAGTATTTTCAAAAGCCAGAGGTTCAATTATTAGTTGTCTACCTTCTGATTTGGTATCATTCTATTTACTGTCAAAGACAATTTTTGTAAAAAAAAAAAAAGTCAATGAAGGTTTCTTTGGGGCCATGTATAACTTTAGAAAATTACTCAGTTCTCCTTCCAAATTCTTCAATTCTCTGCCAAGCATTCAAAGCTGCTGCATGGCATAGAGCCAGAGTCCTCATATAGAAACTATCTTTGTACATTAGCATAATCACCCTCTTCATGAAGTTGGTCTTGGGAGATTTCCATACCTCTAACACTACTTCATTGCTCCAAGGTCCTAGCCTCATCTGCCCACCAGGTCTTCCACTGTAATTGAGGACCAGGCTCTAATACTGCTGTAACCAAGTCTCTCCATTCTTATGAGATAAATCTCTTACAAGTTGACCATGAGTTTATAATTTGCTTCACAAAAAGTGAATGCATACTATATGAGACTATCACTTCCTTAAATCTCCTCAAGTCTAGCATTTGCTCAGGAGTCCATTCAGCTCTTGCATAAACTTGGGTATACCTGCCATTTGGCCATTCCTTCAATGGTACTGGACTAGGCCCTCTGGATAAGCAGGACAGTTGTTTAACTGGTACTGTTTAGGGCCGCCCCCCCAGGCAATGGGACCTGGACCTATCCCAAGTGCATGAGCTGGCCTTTTGGAGTCTGGTACCTATGGTGGGACACTTTACTCAGCCTTGGTGCAGGGAAAAGGGCCTTGGACCTGCCTCAACTGAGTGTACCAGGCTCTGCTGACTCCCCATGGGAACACTTGCCTTGGAGGAAGTGGGAATGAGGGGTGGGTTCGGGGGGAGGACTGGGGGTGAGAGGAGGGAGGATGGGGGAATCTGTGGTTGGTATATAAAATGAATAGAAAAATCTCTTAATAAAAACCTAAACACTAACTAAGTGAATACAAGTAAATTAAATTAAAAAGTAAAGGGACTAGATAAATTAATGTTGCTTGTTTGAAAACCTTGGGTTCCTGTTCCTCTCTAACCTTAAAATGCAATTCTGAGATTGGTTCTCCTTTACATTCCTCTATCTGGGTTCTCTATGATGTGTTTTAAAAAGTTTTTCTAAGACTTGCATTTTCGCACTTATATTTTAGGGATAAAATAAGAATGATCAAACTGATAATGTTTATAACTGACAGTATGTAAATCCCATCTAAGTTAATTATCCTCTCATTTAATTGTTCCATTTTTAAACCGTCCATTGTGTAATCATGCAGAGAACTAACTCCCTCCATTGTAATACTGTTTCCCATTTTTAATGAAACATAACAATAAATAATAACAAAGTCCATTTACAGCAAGCCAACAGCCAACATCAAACTAAATGGTGAGAACTCAAAGTGATTCCACTAAAATCAGGAACACGTCAAGGCTGTCCATATAACTATTCAATATAGTACTCAAAATTCTAGTTAGAGCAATAAGGCAACAAAAGGAGATCAAAGGGGTAGAAATTGGAAAGGAAGAAGTCAAACTTTCCCTATTTGCAGACAATATAATACTGTGTACATAAGTGACCCCAAAAATTCTACCAGGGAACTCCTATAGCTAACAAACTCCTTCAGTAATGTGGCAGGATAAAAGATTAACTCAAAGAAAAGAAATGAGTGGCCCTCCTATTTGCAAATGATAAAAGGACTGAGAAAGAAATCAGAGAAACATCATGCTTTACAATAACCACAAATAATATAAAATACCTTGGAGTAACTCTAAGTAAGCAAGTGAAGGGCCTGTATGATAAGAACTTTAAGTCTCTGAAGAAAGACATTGAAGAAGATAACAGAAAATGGAAAGATCTCCCATGGTCATGGATAGGTAGGATTAACATAGTAAAAACGGCAATCTTACCAAAAGCAATCTACAGATTCAATGCAGTCCCCATCAAAATCCCAACACAATTGCTCAAACACTTGGAAAGAACAATACTCAATTTCATATAAAAAAAAAAAAGAAAAAAAAAAACAGGAGAGCTAAAAAATCCTGTTCAACAAAGCAACCTCTGGAGTCATCATGATCCCTGACCTCAAGTTCAGGTTACAACTTGTGATCCTTGGTTCTCAGGTAGTCAGACAATGAGACAAATGCTTATATCCCCTGAGCCATGTCATTGAGCAATACTAGCTTGTTTTTCTATTTATGACGTCATAGCTCCCAACATCAGTCTTCAGATGATTGTGGCCACAGTGATGAAGTTTGGGTAATAACAGTCTCACCTTCCCTTCCCCTTACTTTTTCTTATTAGCCATACATTTCCTGTTGCTTCCCTTTGTCTTCTCCCTACAAACCCCAAGACTCCTCTCAGGTCCTTGTCCCCCTTAGGAGATGTCAGACAGTAGATCAGTCCTGTGCTCTCACATGCTGTCAAACTGTGGTCTCCTCACCTGTGAGCAGGAGCCCCGGATGGGTAATGCATCCTTTACATAGAGGAAAAAGAGTGTCTCCCTATTTTCTGTGGCTTGATCTGTCCTTCCCCTGTGGCACATCTGCTCCCAGCCTCTACTCTCATTCCCTCATCTGAGCTGAGCCTCCTTCTAGGCAGGAGCATCTCCAGGACTTGCACAGGCAGGGGATGGTTCTGTCTTCCAAACCCTGCTCTGGCCCCTCACCCTTAGTGCTTTCCAATGTCCCTCTCCCCTTCTCTCTTTATGTCTTAGTCCTCCAGACCACACAGTGAGCAACAAACTGAGCATCCCTGTGCCCTGAGAAAACACAGCTCACCCTGGAGCTGCCCTCTGCTGTGTCCTGGCCTTGGTCCATGAGCACCAAAGAGGGAGCCTCTGCACCTTCTTGAGACACAGAAACCTGCTCGGTGCCGAGACTGTTCTGTGTTCTCAATACTCTAGAAACATGGAAGTTGCTTTCAGCGAAGTGTCAAAAGGATCTGTGGGGACTCCAAAAGCACAAGCTGAGTGATGTGCAGGCAGGGGACATCTATTCTCAGTGCAGTCACCAGTGAGGTATCTGGCCCTGGACAAAGGCCAAGAAACAGTTTGTCAGGAGTTTCCCATTCTGAGTGTGTGGGAGGAGGTGACCTAAGTCCTATAACGAGGACTCAGGGCTCCACCACCTCATGCATGATTTTAAGAGAATGCTCACACTTCCTGTTTGCTGAACTGTGTTAATGGTCTACCTCTGTGCTCTCTGGCGTTTATAGATGCCTTGGACCTCTGTCTAGCTAATTCCCCTGGCTACCGTTATCTTTCCAAAGGAAATACATAAAGAGGAAGTGAGCATGAACCCCTGGCAGTGTATCAGATTCAGGAAGCAGCCAGTAGTTTGGAGAAGGCTGTGTCAGTGACCTCCAGGTCTATAGGGATAAGAGTGGGAGGCAGGATACAAGGTAAATTCCCGGCTCAGGCAAATAGCCTTGAGTGTTGACTACGTGTGATCCTCCCCCGGTGATCACTGGTGGAACTGCAGTTCACTTCTGGGAGCTATCCAGATTAGCAGAGCCTGCAGCCATTTCCCTAAAGGGAAGAATTCCATGAGTTGTACCACAGGGGACAAGAACCTGTCAGGAGGACCTGTGCCCTCAGTCCCTCTTTTCAGAGACCCTGGCCTTCCTGTGAAGTCTCATAAGCCCATCAGGACAGTTAGTTAATGGCCTGGATATCTGCCTAGCTATGTTCTCCCTGTTCCCGACCAAAGGGAAGTCAAACTCCAACCTTTGCAAATGCTACTCAGGACCATCAGAAGTTGAGTCTGGGACAGAGGTCTGGATCCAGGGCTCCAGATGTCCCTCACTTCCCTTTGTGAATCCCATTTTTCCTCAACCACTTGCTTCATTCATCACTCATGGTCTTTCTCAAGGACACATCCTGGGGAGAACACCAACAGTCTAGACAGAGGTTGATATCCTAGGCTGAGTTACCTACCATGCATCCACCTGTGTGCAAAGTGAGGTCAAATGAAGGATTCTGATCTACTGCACTTATTCTCTACCATGTGTGTCCCACACCAAATGCTCAAACCCCGACATGCAGACACATGCAGAGGTGAAGTAGGCACAGACTTGATTTGGCATTTCTGTGTGTGTCCAGTAGAATAAACCCCACTCAGCACCCAGAGTTCAAGAAGAATCACTTACTGTGCACGTGGAGGTACATGGATGTCACTGACACAATTTCTGCTTGTCTACTTATGGTTCGAAAGGTGTACAATCCTGTGTCCTTGTGGGTGACACTCTGGAGCAGCAGGGATCCATTGCTGTACACTGTCACTCTTCTGCTGTGTATAGGCCCTGTGACACTTAAATTGTATTTCAGTGAATAGATGGCAATTCCACATTTCAAATTTATCATGCCTTTGAACCAAGCAAAGGCTAGCAGATTCTCTGGCAGATTGTGGACATGTAGAAGGACATTGTCTCTTTTGAACACACTGAGTGGCAGGAGTTCAATGGTGATTTGGGCAGTGGTGGGTGGATACCAGCAGTTTAAAAGGATGGCACAAGGAGAAAGGGGGAAAACATCAATATTGAGCAGATGTGATCATGACTCAGCTTAGGTGTTTGACTAGAAATGTGCTAACCATGCTTGATGGAAGGGAGCAACATGACCTCCATTTCCTCAGAGCCTCTGACTGTGTCTTTTCCTCTATAGGGAAAAGCCATCTCACTTGTCTGCCTGGCTCTACCCCTCAGTGTCCCCATACCCTCCTCATATAAAGAGTATTCTTGTGAGAAAGCCACTCTGACCTCCTCCTCTAGGGGGTACTCATGTTCTGACGTTTTTCCTCTGTTTTCTTTGTGTTATAATTCAACTCCTGATATCCACATCTAACAGAGGGATGATTACCAGAATATATAAAGAACTCAAGAAACTAGTCATCAAAATACCTAACAATCCATTTTTTTTAAAAAAGGGCTACAAAGTTAAACAGAGAATTCTCAACAGAAGAATTTCAAATGGTTAAAAAACATTTAAAGAATTGCTCAACATCCTTAATCATCAGGGAAATGCAAATCAAAACAAGTCTGAGATACCATCTTACATCCATCAGAATGGCTAAGATCAAAAACACTGAAGACGCTTATGTTGGAGAGGATGTGGAGCAAGGGGAACACTCCTACACTGTTGGTTGGAGTGAAAACTTGTACAACCACTTTGGAAATCAGTATGGCAGTTTCTCAGAAAATTGGGAACCAATCTTCATCAAGACCTAGCTATACTACTCTTGGGCATATACCCAAGGAATGCTCAATCATACCATAAAAAGACATGCTCAATTATGTTCATAGCAGCATTATTCATAATAACCAGAACCTGGAAACAACCTATATGCCCCTCAACTGAAGAATGGATAAAGAAAATCTGGTGCATATACACAATGGAGTACTACTTAGTAGAGAATAACAATGACATCATGAAATTTGCAGGCAAATGGATAGAACTAGAAAATATCATCCTGAGTGAGGTAACCCAGACTCAGAAGGACAAACATGGTATGTACTCACTCATAAGTGGATACTAGATCAAAGAATAACTAGCCTGCAACCCACAGCTGCAGGGAGGCTACCTTGCAAGGAGGACCCTAGGAAGGACACATGGATCACCCAGTGAAGGAGAAATAGATGAGACCTACATAAACAAACTAGAGGTGGGGGGTAGTAATGGAGGGCAAGGGATGGGAGATGAGAATATAGGGGAATGGGAAGTTTGAGCTGGAACAGAGATAGAGTGGGAGAGCCAGGAAAGAGATACCATGATAAATGAAGACATCGTGGGAATAGGGAGAAACAGAATGCTAGGGAATTTCCCAGGAAATCCACAGGATGACCCCACTATAGACTACTGGCAATAGTTGAGAGGGTGCCTGAACTGGCCTACTCAGGTGATTAGATGACTGAATACCCTAACTGTCATCATAGAGCCCTCATCCAATGACTGATGGAAGCAAATGTAGAGATCCACAGCCAGGTGCCAGGCTGAGCTCCAGGAGTCCGACTGATGAGAGAGAGAAAGAATTCTATGAGTAAGGGACATCAAGACCATGATGGAAAAAAGTACAAAGACAACTAGCCAAAGTAGTGAAAATGCATGAATGGTGGACCAATAGCTGAGGAGCCAACCTGGTACTGGACTAGGAACCCTGCATAGGCAAGACAGTTGTTTAGCTTGAACTGTTCAGGAGGCCCCCAGGCAATGGGATCGGGAATCTGTCCCTAGTGCATGAGCCAGCTTTTTGGAGCCTATTGCCTATGATGAGACACTTTGCACAGCCTTGGTATAGGAAGGAGGGGCTTGGACCTGCCTCCACTGAATGTACCAGGCTCAGCTGACTCCCCATGGGAGACCTTGCCTTGGAGAAGGTAGGAATGAGGGGTGGGTTGGGGGGAGGAGTCTGGGGATGGGAGGAAGTAGGACAGGGGAATCTGTGGTTGGTATGTAAAAATGAATAGAAAAAAATCTCAATTAAGAAAAAAAGAATGCTTACTTGTTTTCCAGAGGACCCAAGTTCAGTTCCTAGCACCTGTATCAGGTAGCTCACACTGCCTGTAACTCCAGGCAGTGAATGGTCACAAAACTTCCAACTTAATGGTATTCAAGACATCCAACCTGCACAGGTACTGACACTTATGTGCACATACCTACACATATACCCACACACATTCATACAATTAAAACAATCAATCTTTAAGAAAGAATTTTCCTTGTGTCCATGTAGTCTTTCGAACATGTTGTCCTTCAGGATGCTCAGCAATGAGCATATGATGGGTTAATTGGGCCATGGAGATGGTTCACAATTCTCCTGGGCTATTTAAAGAGGCCTAGGGCATGTATTGCTTGGCTAGGAGAAAACAACACCATTAAAAAATATGAATTTTTGAAAAGAGATTGTCAGAAGGAAATATGGCCTTTCTCTTTAAGAACTAGAAGCAGCCCATAATTTCTTGATCTAATTTCTCTCCTAAGACCTAATTATGGTTATCATATCATCTCTGTCTTAAAACATCCTGCCATGAAAGGGGGAGACAGCTCCTGTTGCCAAGTCTAGGAAATGGTGCAGAAACCAGGGAAACTGTCATATTTAACTTTACAGTGATGTATGAGTCTTTGATGGTCACTGTTGCAGGGAATGATCACCTAGACCAAATATCTTATGGAACTCACTTCTTTTTTGAAGTTTGCTTTAGTTTGTTTATATAATTACTCTATTTTTAAAATGTAGCATCTTATCTAGGATAGCAGGAATTGAATTTCTGACAGGTTAAGCATAAGTTACAGTGACTTACATAATGACTGAAAGTACTCCATCATGCCCTGATGGCTGGGTACTGCCCAATAAAAATATTACACTTTAGAAAGTAACACTTTAAAGTGAATGTTTAAAAACAATTAAAAATACTAAGAAAATACTTATTTGCATATTTGAAGAATGGGTCTGTGACCTAGGTAAAAGATTACACTTTCCAATGTCAGTGCCTTACAACGTGAAGATCCAGCATTACCTTGCTAGCCTAGGTGGCAGTTCAAATAAGAATGACCCTCATAGGCTCAAGTATTTGATTGTTTGGTTACTAGTAGGTGGGACTGTTTGGGAAGGATTAGGGGGTGTGGCCTTATTGGCAGAGGTGTGTCACTGGGGTTGGGCTTTGGGTTTCAGAAGACTTGTGCCATGTCCAGTCAGTCTCTCTCTCTCTCTCTCTCTCTCTCTCTCTCTCTCTCTCTCTCTCTCTCTCTCTCTCTCTCCCATTTGTAGATCTAGGTGGAAGTTCTCAGCTATTTGATGCCATGTTTTTCCTCCCCTATCATGGACTTAAGCTTCTCAAACACTTTCTTTCATAACTTGTCTTGGTCATGGTATCTTATTACAGCAATAGAAAAGTAACCAAGACAGCTTAGGGGCTGTCCTACATAGTCAATGCTTTACCTCCTGAGGACCCAGTATTTTCATGTTAGCTCAGGAACTGTTCAGCATGGTCAGCACCTTACAGCACTGAGGACCCAGCACTATCATGTCAGGGGCTGTTTTACATGGTTAATGACTTACAATGTAAGGACCCATTGTTTCCATGTCAGTTTGGGAGCTGTTCTACATGGTCATGTATGCATCTTTCTTCAGGCTATGACATCTTCCCTCATCCAACGCCCAGCCTTACTCTAGATCCTAAACCTAAGTAAAAGTGTCCCCAAATCTGTCAGTCTATTGCCACCTTCACAATTTTTGTTATATCAATATATCATTCCATGGTTATTTACTGAATGATGTTTTTAAGGATTTATTTATTATGTATACACTATTCTTCCTGCATGTATACCTGGATGCCAGGAGAGGGCTCCAGATCTCATAACAGATGTTTGTGAGTCACCATGTGGGTGCTGGGAATTGAACTCAGGTCCTCTGGAAGGGCAGCCAGTGCTCTTAAGCACCGAGCCATCTCTCCAGCCCCGAATGGTTTTTCTTTAACACCTCAAACTGTCTCCTTTTAAAATTGGGCCTGTCCCAAGTGAGATACTAAATATCTCGCTAGTTAAATAAAATAGTTGTCACCTATTTACTATAATCCTTTGTCCCTCCAACAGTGTTTGCCACCCTTGAAGACTGTATTGAGTGTTTAGGCAGCAGTGAAACTAAATCAAACAAATCTCTAATTTGCTCCAGGGTCTGAGGGATATGAGGGGTCTTGACCATTGTGGCTCAGATGGGAGATAGGAGTTGCTCCTCACAAAACTTATAGTTTTTTAATCTTGCCTTGAGCTCCAGGAGGTAGTAGAAGCAAAGAGAGAACTCTCTCCATGGTGTGTACGGAGTGAGTGGAAATAGCATTTTCCACTCAACTGGAGGTTGACCACAGGCCTCCCTGCTACCCTCTTCCAGTGGAGAAGACAACTTGGTCCCCATCTGAAATGGGAACTTTCCACAGTTAAAATCAATGTTCTGCCTGAAGAACCAAAAGGAAGCTCCATTTGCTGTTTGGAGGACCTGAGGTCTGTCATCTCTACTTCTAGGCACTTACTTTCTGCCCTAGCATTCCAGGAAATCCAGGGAATCCCTGTGAAAAGAACAAATACTGTGACTGTTTTGAAATGCCACTTGGAACTGGCTGTGGATAGATTTGGTCAGCCATTTCTATGATGGCCATCCATCAGTCCACAGGTGGGGGAGCTCCGACTTCTATTGCAGCACATCACTTGTACAGACTTGCCATTACCTTTTCTCCTTTGGGACCCAAGTCACCCCTTTTGCTTCAGGATCCCCAGGAGGAAACCAAAGGGAGGGTCAATGCACTAATATTGCACTTGTGTGTGTTGGGGGGGAGGGGAGGATAAGGAGCATTTCAAACTGATAAACTCCCTAGGCCAACACCCCCATTTTTGCAAAGCTCTAGGGACTCAGATAATAGGTCGCTTGCCCAGTAAAGGCTTGCTTTCTGGTTAGACCCCCTAAGACCTTGTTGTTTTGTTTTGTTTTGTTTTTTGAGACAGACAGGGTTTCTCTGTGTGGTTTTGGTGTCTGTTCTGGATCTCACTCTGGGTGTGTGGGGGGGGGGCTGAAATTCACAGAGATCCACCTGGCTCTGCCTCCCAAGTGCTGGGATTAAAGGCATGCCCAGTGCCCCTAAGACCTCTTAATGTTAGTTAATAAAGGGAAACAAAGAAAGTCTCAGATCCTCTCATCTCACAGGGCATGTGTCTGTTGGTGTTTGTTTTATTTAAGTAGAAGAGAAAGCTGTGTGATAGAAACCTGGCCTAAGGCTAAGTCCCCTCTTCCAGCACCCTGACTTAGGATAACTCCCTACCTGGATCTCATTAGTTTCCCTGGTCCCTGTTGTGGGGCAAGAGCCTCACTGGGAGGTCCTTTTTTTTTTTAACCAGAATTGCCCTGCCTCAGGAGGCAACTCTTCTCTCTCAGCCCATACACGATGAAGGACATAGGAGTAGCTGGAAATGATGGCTGCAGTTGATATCTGAAGAGAGAGCTGGGCCTGTCTTCTACCCACCCCTAACTCCAGAGCTGTGCCCAGACCAATGTCTGGGATGCCAGGAGAGACAAGGACTGACCCTTTCCCCCCTGGATCCAGGGAAGCCCTAAAAGAAAGCAGACTGTTTAAAGTCAGTCTCCAAGACAGCCAGGTATGCTGGAAGAATGGAAGGACTCCCTGAATGTGCTGCTTAGGTCTCTGCACTCTACTGTGAGTTTTAAGTGGCATATAGCGGGGAACAGGAAGATGTCCTGGAGGCTTGTGTTTATACTAGGCCTAAAAACAATGTAGCTTTTCTCAGCCCTCAAAACCCTAATCTGGAGGCAAAACTCCGATAGCCAAAGAGAACAAAAGGAACAGAATCCCCATGTCCCTGCACCCCAGGGCATGATGTCCCCCAAAGGGCTGACTCCCCAGCACAGGGTGACAGTCCCCCAGTCCTGCCCTCCACACCTTTGTAGACAACTGCTGCTCCCCAGTCTTAGTGAGAGGGCCTGGGAATGTCCATCTGGACCACACACTGACCTTAGTGCCCATTGGTCTTCTTGACCCCTGCGAGCCCATCGAACCTGGTCACCTTTTTCACACTGTGTCAATTAGAAGAGGGAAAAGAAGGACCACAGTGATATTTCTTAGAGAAACAGAAACAGGAGTTGTGGTCAAAACTGGGATGGAACCAGAGTGTTGGGTCTGGGTTGTAAACTTGAGGTCCCATAGATTCTTTGCCTCCTCCCAGGGCTCCACTCTCCACCTTTCACTGTGGCCATTGAGATTAAATAGAGAACAAAAATGCCCAGGATGGTACAGATCGCCAAACTAAATACTTGTTGAGAAGCTGTGAATGGTGATGTTTGATCTTTTCCTGGAAAGGGTTGTGAGAGGGCAGGGAGACAGTGTGAGGGCCTCAGAAAATAGGCTTGCCACACATACAAATTCTTTGCCTGATTTACTTTTTGCATAGGGAGGGTCTTTCAGACATCTCGTTATACTCTCATGCTCAGTTTGAAGCCAAGAAGAGGGAAAAATCAGCCTCTGGGTAGATAAACGGGAGGAGGTGGTTAACAAGTGGGGGGGCACACAGTAGTGGTGCACGCCTTTAATCCCAGCACTCAGGAGGCAGAGGCAGGCAGATCTCTGTGAGTTCGAAGCCAGCCTGGGCTATATTTCAAGGAAAGGCTTCAATGCTAAACAGAGAAACCCTTTAAAAAAAACAAAAACACCCTTGTGGACCAGAGGTGAGTATCCAGGCCCAGCCTGGACTCCATCCCTGGGCACCAGCCACTCCGGGGAAGACCTGCCCAACTTGGCCCCAGGTACTGGCCACCGGGCAGGTCCCCTTCTAACCCCACAGGGAAGGATCCCCTTCTCCAAGCCCCCTGGCAGCCCCTGCAATTTCCACGCCCTGTCCCCACACCCATCTGCCAGAGACCCCAGCCACTTCCTGAGACTTAGAGACTGGCCCCCAGCTCCCTTCCTGCCCTGGACTTCCCTTCTGCACCAGAGAGGGCTCCCATCCTGCCCAGGGCTTCCCTTCTGGACAAGAGCTCACATCCTGACCTGGATTTCCCTTCTGGACAAAAGCACACATCCTGGCCCGGACTTTCCTTCTGGACAAGAGCGCCCATCCTACCCTGGACTGCCTGTCTAGAAAAAAGCTCCCATCCTGCCCCAGACTTCCCGTCCAGATAAGAGCCATCCTGCCTCAGAGTTCCCATTTGGACAAAAGAGCTCCCATCTGGACAAGAGAGAGAGAGACTTCCTGAATCTGTCAGCTCTGTCTGAACCAAGTGCACTGATAAGACCAAGAACGAACCACAAGGAGATGGGCAGACGTCAAGGCAGAGGTACATACAGCAAAATGAAGAGCAATAGAGCATCACCAGAACCTAGCCCGACTCCAACATCTAGACCTGAACATCACAAATTGGAAGAAGCAGAAGAAAACAGCCTTATGAATAACATCATGAAGAAGGTAGAGGCTTGTGTAGAGGAAAAGACAAAAAAATAGGAAGAACGCTGTAAACAACTAGAGGAAAGGGCAAACAAATTAGAAGAAAACAATAAAGTCCTAGAAGAAATCAATAAAGTCCTGGAAGAAAACAATAAAGTCCTGGAAGAAAACAATAAAGTACTAAAAGAAAATCATGAAAAAGCAATGAAACAAATAAAGGAAACAGTCCAAGACCTGAAAAGGGAAATAGAAAAAATGAAGAAGACACAAACAGAGGGAATGCTGGAAATGGAAAATCTGAGTAAAAGATCGGGAACTTCAGATGCAAGTATAACCAACAGAATGCAGGAGTTGGAAGAGAGGATCTCTGGCATTGAAGATACAGTAGAAGAAATAGTTTCATCAGTCAAAGAAAATACTAAAGCCAACAAAGTCATAAACCAAAATGTCCAAGAAATTTGGGACACCATGAAAAGACCAAACCTACGAATTATAGGGATAGAAGAAGGTGAAGAATACCAACTCAAAGGCCCAGAAAATATATTCAACAAAATTATAGAAGAAAACTTTCCCAACTTAAAGAAGGAAATGCCAAGGAAGTGATATGGCTGGGCAGAGAAAGGAGCTCAATTCTTTCAGCTGAGGAGTTGGTAAGGTAAGAGGTGGCTGTGGCTTGTTCCTTTGTCCCTCTGATCTTTCAGCACTTACCCTGATATCTGACTCCAGGTTTTTATTAATAAGACTAATTAAGATTCATGCAGATGGGCCTGGCGGCGGAGACAAGCAGACGCAGGTAGGCCTGTGGCAGTGGCCCGCGGAAGTAGACGGGCGCGGCGACGGCCCACAGAGGTAGACAGGCCCGGCGGCGGCAGCCAGCAGAGACATACAGGCCCAGCGGCGGTCCACAGAGGTAGACAGGCCCAGCAGTGAAGACAAGCAGACGCAGGTAGGCTTGCGGCGCCGGCCTGCAGAGGTAGATGGGCCCAGCAGTGGCCCGCTGAGGTAGACGGGCGCAGCGGAGGCAGCCGACAGGGACATTCAGGCCCGGCTGCAGCCGGCAGAGACATTCAGGCCCAGCAGCGCAGCGGCCCACAGAGATAGACGGGCCCAGCGGCGGCCTGCTGAGGTAGACAGGCCTGGCGGCGGAGACAAGCAGACGCAGGTAGGCCCGTGGAGGCAGCCCGCAGAGGTAGATGGGCCCGGCCGCAGCGGCTGACAGGAACATACAGGCCCAGCGGTGGACCACAGAGGTAGACAGGCCCAGGGACGGAGACAAGCAGACGCAGCTTGGAACAGGGACGTCCCTAACCCCAACACCTGGGGAAGAAGCTATCTCTGTGGGTCGGAACCAGAACGAATCTGAACACTCCGTCTCAGGACAACCCAGGCCCCAGCTGCTGATCCTGTGAAACCCAACAACTTGGAGGTGTTGGTGAGACTACCCTGCTCCGCTGAAACCCATCTGGGAGAGGATTCAGATGCCTACAGTTTAAAGTTTGAAGAAACAAGATCAGCTGAGGAGTTGACAAATGAACAAAACGTGACCTGGGAACACAGAAGAAGGTGCTACCCAGACACCAAACCAGATCACCAGAATCATAAGTATATAATTCACCGATTGAAATCTGCTTCCCCAAAGAAATTGCCCAATAGCACCAATTTAACCAAGAACCCCTACTAAACCAAGACTAAAAATTAGAAGAAGAGAGGCACTCTCAGACACAGACACCACCTGCACTGCACAGAGGAAGAGATGAGTAGACACCAGTGCAAAAATACAGGCAACAACATAATGACCTATATGGCAACATCAGAACCTAGTGATTCTACACCTGCAAGACCTAAACATACCATGACAGAAGAAACAGAAGAAATCAACCCTAAAAATGACTTTAAGAAGATGAAATAAAGAAGAAATAAAACATTCCCTCAAAGAGGAAATAAAAGCTTTCCTTAAAGAGGAAATAAAAAACTCCCTTAAAGAGGAAATGAAAAACTCCATTAAAGAGGAAATAAAAAACTCCCTTAAAGAAATGGAAGAAAAAAACGAACAAAAAATGGGAAGAAATCAAATCAAGCCAAGAAAAAGCAATTAAACAGATGAAAGAAACATTCGAAGATCTGAAAAATGAATTTGAGACAATAAAGAAAACACATGCTGAGGGAATACTGGAAATAGAAATCCTAACTAAACGAACAGGAAGTACAGAAACAAGCATAACCAACCAATTGCAAGAGATGGAACAGAGAATCTCTGACACTGAAGACACGATAGAGAAAATAGATTCGTCAGTCAAAGAAAACACTAAAGACAAAAAAGTCGTAACACAAAATGTCCAGGAAATTTGGGACACCATGAAAAGACCAAACCTAAGAATAATAGGGATAGAAGAAGGAGAAAAATACCAACTCAAAGGCACAGAAAATATATTCAACAAAATCATAGAAGAAAACTTTCCTAACCTAAAGAAAGAAATACCTATGAAGATACAAGAAGCTTACAGAACACCGAATAGGCTGGATCCAAAAAAAACGTCCCCTCGCCACATAATAATCAAAACACTAAACACACAGAACAAAGAAAAAATATTTAGAGCTGCAAAGGAAAAAGACCGGAGGTAGACGGGCCCAGCGGCGGCAGCCGACAGGGACATTCAGGCCCAGGGGCGGCCCACAGAGGTAGACAGGCCCGGCTGCAGAGACAAGCAGACGCAGGTAGGCCTGCGGCGGCGGCCCGCGGAGGTAGACGGGCCCAGCAGCAGCCCGCTGAGGTAGATGGGCCCAGCTGCGGCAGCCGACAGGGACATTCATGCCCGGCGGCAGCCGGCAGAGACATTCAGGCCCAGCGGCGGTCCACAGAGGTAGACAGGCCCGGGGGCGGAGACCAGTAGACGCAGGTAGGCCTGCGGCAGCGGCCCGCAGAGGTAGATGGGCCCAGCAGCAGCCTGCTGAGGTAGACTGGCCCAGCGGCGGCAGCCGACAGGGACATTCAGGCCCGGCGGTAGGTGGCAGAGACATTCAGGCCCAGCGGTGGCCCACAGAGGTAGACAGACACGGCAGCGGAGACAAGCAGACGCAGGTAGGCCTGCAGCAGCAGCCCGCTGAGGTAGACAGGCCCAGCGGCAGCAGCTGACAAGGACATTCAGGCCCGGAGGCAGCCGGCAGAGACATTCAGGCCCAGCGGCGGCCCACAGAGGTAGACAGGCCCGGCGGCGGAGACAAGCAGACGCAGGTAGGCCTGTGGCAGTGGCCCGTGGGGGTAGACGAGCCCAGCAGTGGCAGCAGACAGGGAAATTCAGACCTGGCGGCAGCCGGCAGAGACATTCAGGCCCAGCGGTGGCCCACAGAGGTAGACGGGCCCAGCGGCGGCCCGCTGAAGTAAACGGGCCTGGCGGTAGCGGCCGACAGGGACATTCAGTCCTGGTGGCAGTGGCCGACAGGGACATTCAGGCCCGGCTGCAGCCGGCAGAGACATTCAGGCCCGGTGGCGGCCCCCAGAGGCAGACAGAACCAGCGGCAGCTGACAGGGACATACAGGCCCGGCAGCGGACCACAGAGGTAGACAGGCCCAGGGACGGAGACAAGCAGACGCAGCTTGGAACAGGGACACCCCTAACCCCAACATCTGGGGAAGAAGCTATCTCCGTGGGTCAGAACCAGAATGAATCTGAACACTACATCTGAGGACAACCCAGGGCCCAGCTGCTGATCCTGTGAAACCCAACAACTTGGAGGTGTTGGTGAGACTACCCTGCTCCGCTGAAACCCATCTGGGAGAGGATTCAGATGCCTACAGTTTAAAGTCTGAAGAAACAAGATCAGCTGAGGAGTTGACAAATGAACAAAACGTGACCTGGGAACACAGAAGAAGGTGCTACCCAGACACCAAACCAGATCACCAGAATCATAAGTATATAATTCACTGATCGAAATCAGCTGCCCCTGAAGAAATAGCCCAATAGCACCAATTTAACCAAGAACCCCTACAAAACCAAGACTAAAAATTAGAAAAAGAGAGGCACTCTCAGACACAGACACCATCTGCACTGCACAGAGGAAGAGATGAGTAGACGCCAGTGCAAAAATACAAGCAACAACATAATGACCTATATGGCAACATCAGTACCTAGTGATTCTACACCTGCAAGACCTAAACATACCATGACAGAAGAAACAGAAGAAATCAACCCTAAAAATGACTTTAAGAAGATGATAGAGGCCCTTAAAGAAGAAATAAAACATTCCCTCAATGAGGAAATAAAAACTTTCCTTAAAGAGGAAATTAAAAACTACCTTAAAGAGGAAATAAAAACTTCACTTAAAGAGGAAATGAAAAACTCCATTAAAGAGGAAATAAAAAACTTCCTTAAAGAAATGGAAGGAAAAAACGAACAAAAAATGGGAAGAAATCAAATCAAGCCAAGAAAAAGCAATTAAACAGATGAAAGAAACATTCGAAGATCTGAAAAATGAATTTGAGACAATAAAGAAAACACATGCTGAGGGAATGCTGGAAATAGAAATCCTGACTAAACGAACAGGAACTACAGAAACAAGCATAACCAACCGATTGCAAGAGATGGAACAGAGAATCTCTGACACTGAAGACACGATAGAGAAAATAGATTCGTCAGTCAAAGAAAACACTAAAGACAAAAAAGTCATAACACAAAACATCCAGGAAATTTGGGACACCATGAAAAGACCAAACCTAAGAATAATAGGGATAGAAGAAGGAGAAGAATACCAACTCAAAGGCACAGAAAATATATTCAACAAAATCATAGAAGAAAACTTTCCTAACCTAGAGAAAGAAATACCTATGAAGATACAAGAAGCTTACAGAACACCGAATAGGCTGAATCCAAAATAAAAGTCCCCTCGCCAAATAACAATCAAAACACTAAACACACAGAACAAAGAAAAAATATTAAGAGCCGCAAAGGAAAAAGACCAAGTAACATATAAAGGTAAACCCATCAGAATAACACCAGACTACTCAATAGAGAGTATGAAAGCTAGAACATCATGGACAAATCTCATGCAGACACTAAGAGACCACGGATGCCAACCCAGACTATTATACCCAGCAAAACTCTCAATCACCATAGGCGGAGTAAACATAATATTCCAGGATAAAACCAGATTTAATCAATACCTGTCTACAAACCCAGCCCTACAGAAAGCACTAGAAGGGAAAATTCAACCCAAAGAAGCTAAACACATCCATGAAAAATCAAGCAATAGATAATCCCACACCAACATACACCACAGAAGAAACAAGCTGGTGTAGCTATCCTAATATCTAGAGAAAAAGGATGTTTCAAAAGAGAAGAAGTCTTGTGGCAATGCCTCAGTGGTCCAGGTAACTACCAGAACTCAGAAAAGTTGGTTGAACTTGGGATTGACTGGGAGGCCAAAGATTTAAAAATCAGAGGATTCTCTCAAGACACAAGTTGTGTGATAATAGTGTGTTTTGTGTGTGTGAATGAGAATTTGTATGAGCATATTTACCTACATTACCTTTTCAGGATGTTGAGAAAGATGCATCACAAGCACAGTCTGGAGGCTGGGGGCTAGATGGTTTTGAGGAAGAGGTCTTGGTGGACTCTTTCATAGAGCAAAGGGAAGCAATGCCTTCTTGGAAATGAGCTAAGTTTTAATCTAGTCTTTAATCTTTAAGATTAGAAGTCAAAAACAAAAATATTAAGGAAAGGAAAACCTAATTGATCTTTGAAGTATTGTTATGTGGAATTGAGTGGGACTTTTGAGGCCTTTCTTCCAGAAAACAAGGACTTGGTTGTCAGGCCTATATTAGGCCTAAACCTTGGTGTCATGTAGTTGTACTTAAATCATTTCAATGGAAAGTGTCTTAGTGATTGGAATTTCTACTGCAGTTTAGAGTTCTTCCATTTGAAAAATGTGATATTTGCATGGGATTGTTTGAATCTTGTTTTCTAGTCCCTCTCCATCACCACCCTCATAGTCTGAAGGTAGATTTTTCTCTTGATAAAGGAACAAAAAAGGTGAACATCTTGTTTGTAAACAGGTATCTAGTAACTAGTGGTAAACTTGAAACAGTAGAATTCTTTAAAGCCTAATTCTAGGTAGCCTTAAGAAAATGTATCTTAATTATTTTTGAACCTGTATTCACCTTGTTTTTTTCAAATATCTTAAGTTATATTTTCTCTTTCAGAGCTGCTTCTTATTTGGGGCTACTTTTTTTTATTAATTGAGGCATAATTCATAAAAGGGTATATTGTTTTGATGAGACTTTTTACAACTGTGGCTGGATGTCTTTCTTTAGTCTTCCAAGAAGGGCCATTTTACTTTTTTAGAGTTAATTTTTAAAGTCATGAGGTCAACAACTTGGACTACTATGCATGTAAGTGCTAATGCAAATTAAAGCCCAAGTTGACCTCTAGCTGCAGGTCATTCTATGTTGACAGTGAGAGAACACTTTGCCTGTTAGGATACTGTTACTCGTGGACTGAAATGCTGAAGAAACCCCTTCCCCTATTTTGTTTTTTGCAAAAATCAAGGTATATTCTAGGGTTTCCTGGTTGATCTCAACAGATAAACTGAGATGATAGTCTTAGTTCAGAAATGATCTGAATGTAGATTTACAGTCTACGTGTACAGCTGGCTAAGTGAGATCGCTTTCACAGTTCTTCATGTATCCCATTGGCTCCCCATTAGTCACTGAACTCTTAAAACTGGTATTGTAACATTATCACAATGATTTGCACCAATTTTATAAACTTTACAGTGCAATATGTGTTCCTTTTCTGAGGCAAACCAAAGTATATTTCTCAAGGTTCTGCTGCTATCAGCAGCGTTGATGGAGGATTCTTTATACATTTGTAATAGATAGAAATAAACCCGAAAAAAAGAAGAAAAAAAAAGTGGTGGAGGAAAAGGTGAACACTGCAAGAATACTCAAAAGGGCTGAGAGTTGCAAAAGCCAAGAATGGCTTTGCATAGTAAATGGAATAGAACAGTTCTGAACTATAGCTTACTTTTCCTGGTTTGGTCTGACAGAATGATTGAATGCTTTTGTACAAAAATCAGAGCCTTAAAAACAAGGGTTTGGTGAGATTGTAAAATGGTGTGCCACTTTGGCAAAACAGTTTGGTGGTTGGTCAAAATGCAAAACATTGTTACTCTGTTACTCAACAATTCTACCCTTAGGAATATATCCTCAAACTACTGAAAATGTGCACCTATGAAACATGTACATGAAGGTTTACAGCAGTGTGTTGCTAATAGTAAAAAAGTTAAAACAACTCAAATAGCTATCAAATACTGGAGAGAAATAAAATGTGGCTTATTCATACAATGGAATATTATTAAGACATAAAAATGAGTGAGAAACTGACAGATTAAGTGACTTTGGTGAACCTTCATAATTTCATTTGTAGATCTTTCCGTTTCTAATTTATAAATACATTTGGGGTTATAAATTATAAATGTAATGCCTCCTGTCAACATTGTATACTCCTATTTGATGATTTCTGTGTCAAACATTATATGGAAATGTTTCCAAGTATTTTCTGTATTAACTGTGAATGAATAGAACAAAATAAATTGCCTGTGATAAAAAAAAAAGAAAAAAAGAAATCACTGTCACCTCCAAATTAAAAAAAAAAATTAATGCTGTATAGATGTACCTACAAAGCATGCTGATGGAGGAAATTTCTTGAGGTTCCCCAGATATCTCTAGCTTGTCAGGTGACACCCACTAACCAGCACACCTGTTATGCAATATTGGCCATCAGGTCATTTTTAGAAAGTTCTTGTTTCTAGTTTTTGGAGGTTGGATCGTCAGTTTCTACTTGAACTTCAAGACAGCTGTCTATATGGTTAATGTGTCTAAGAGAAGCGGTGTTAACATGTAAGTTCAAAGGTAGTTCTGTTGTAAACACTACCTTGTTCCTTCACATTCCTAAATCATTCCTATATTTACTCTTCATCCTTAAGGAACCAGTGGCTCATATCAGTCATCATGAAACATATGAGTAGCATGGCTCATGTTGTGGTCCTGCTGGACCACTGAGCTGAAAGGAAGCCTGTTCCTGGTATCCTGTCTGAGGTTTCTATTTACATGTCAAGTCTGTAGGACAGACTGTGAGGCTTCCCAGTAAAGTGCAATGGAACTCTCATTACCAACTATCTGTAGCAAAGTGCAATGGAACTCTCATTACCAACTATCTGTAGGATGGCCTTAGACAGCAAAGCCTTGAAGAGCTTTGGTCCAAGCTAAGCAGTTGAGGACAGTACATCTGGAGGGACACAGCACTTCATCCTACAAGTCAGTCTTTGCTCTGTCTACCATCAAGCTCTGTAGCTCAGCTCACACATGAAAAGTCTGTGTTCGTCCCCTACTGCAAGGAGTCCCCACTACCTCTGATCTCTTAGATCTTCTTGCACCTGACTATGATTCATTTTCTTATTTATTTTCTTGTGATTCTGGTTGGCAGGGAGGTTAGTGACTAACACCCATGGAAACATGTCTTTGCAAGGGTCAGAGGTCCCACACAGGGCTATCTCCTCTCTGTTGTCTGCACAGCACTGTTTGACCTAACTACAATAATCAACTCCAGCCCAGTGGAGAGAAAGAACATGGTAGCTTTAACACCTAGATCTGAGATTCAGGATATATCCCACCCTGTGGTAGATAAACCCACAGACAAGTGTTTCTTTCAGCATCCTCCAAGAAGCTTCTTTTTGCACTGGTGGAGGCCACCAATGGAACCCAAAACTTGTCCAAATGTGGAGAACAATGAAACACCACAGCGTCCCCAGCCCAAATTGATCTTTGAATATAATGTAATCCTCTTGTTTTAGGCTCAGGTCACATCTCTGAAGAAGAGGTGGTGAAATTTAAGAGTCAGAGAACCATGTCATGTCATGTGAGATTGTGTCTTCTATATATGACAGGGAAGCTGCATCCAAGAAATGTCAACCATGTGTCCATCTAAACAGACCTGAAAATGACAACACCAATTAAAATGGCAGCATGGATAGAGATGGTCCCTCCTCTGAATGAAGAGCTGTAGGCAATTAAGTATTGAGTATTGAGAGAGGGAGATTAAGTATTTCCAGGGATGATCCTCTAGTGTGTCATCCAATCCCAGTTGTTCTGATGTAAACACATATAGAGATGAACAACACTAAATGCCCAGATGATGTTCTTTACATATTTATATAGAGACACATATGTAGTTGCTTTGGGATATATTTCTGTGTGCTGTGAATATGTATTTGTAGTTGATATTAAGCCTCTCAATGATTATTTTAAAAGTGACTGTGGGACTAGGTGGGACAGAATAGCCTATATTTACAAATGGCAACCCACATGGGGCAGGAATTCCCACATAAGACCAAAGAAAGCTTTAAAAATGTTCTAGAACACATAAATGGAGCAACAACAACAACCCCCCCAAAAAACCCAGCTTCCTAGTCTCTTATGCAGGCCACAGTACAGAGATGCTGCAGCATTTTAGCTTCAGCATAACATGACAGATTCCTGCCTACGTACACAGAGGTGTCTCCAAACCATGCAGCATGCTGCATGGTGGATTTATCATTTACTCATACAGACAAAAAAAAGGTTTGTGGGCCAGCTTCATGCTACCTGATGGCATCATGGACCTCAGAGTTAGGGGGAATAAGTGCAACTCTCCTGGATACCTCTGCCATGTTAGGAAGCTGAGCAGGGCAGAGCCAATAGCCAAAGCCACAACTTTGGTCCTTGCCTCCTTAGCAGTTTAAAGCAGTGATAAGAAAAAGATTATAGATATACAATAAAACAGATTCAGAAGGAAACATCCTCTCAATGGGTCACCTTATTTTAAAAAATGTGTGCAGACTTGAGAGAAAAAAGAGAAAGCATAGAAAGTCATAAAAAGATATATACTTTTAAAATAATAAAATAAATTCATTAAAAAGGAAATAAAATAATATAAAAAGCTACATAAAGATGGAAAATACATAGACAGTTTAGATTCTGTATATTATTATGATGTCTTGGGATTTTTAACTGCTATGAGGCATTTAGTTGTAGAGGCTGCTGGATTAAACCAACCTGTACATTTTGGAAAAATCTTGTTTGCAATGTTTAAGTCAGAAGATATGTTACTTTGAAAAAAGAGGTTCTGTTTTTGTTTACACAGGAAATGAGAAACTATAGATTTATTATGGATTAAGAAAAAATCAGATTTTATTTGGGAAGACCCCATGAAATCTTAAATACAGACATGAGAAAATAAACCTAAAGTAACTATAAGACATGTAACATATATTTTACCTGCCTCAATATAATACAAAAATTATCTTTGACTGGTTTGTATACAATACAGTTTATATTTATATTGATGCAGATACATATGCTACCTTTAGAAGTTTCTATATTTTCAGAACAAGTGGACCGGACACCAATAAAACAGATGTCCCAGATGATCCAACAATTCAATACACCTCACTTACAGTTTCTTCTGAGTTCTGCATCCAAAGCAGTTTCAATGCTTCTGGCTGAGATCGCCCAGCAGCACAAAATACCCCACTCAGGACTTTACCATAATTGTAAATTTTCTCAGGATCCCCATAAGATTACCAACACCAGCCGGGCAGTGGTGGTGCACGCCTTTAATCCCAGCACTCGGGAGGCAGAGCCAGGCGGATCTCTGTGAGTTCGAGGCCAGCCTGGGCTACCAAGTGAGTCCCAGGAAAGGTGCAAAGCTACACAGAGAAACCCTGTCTCGAAAAACCAAAAAAAAAAAAAAAAAAAAAAAAAAAAAAAATTACCAACACCCACAATCAGGAGGAAGGAGTCATGGGAACTACACCCAAATTCCCAAAGTATTGTTTATGAATGCTTGTTTTCATTGAAGGGGGGGTTGGTTATAAATGGTTAATGGTCACAGTCAGTATCTTTCTAAAGAAGAAAAGGGGATATGATATAGAAATGATGGGTAAAAGAGTAGATTATCATGATTTAAGAAAGGGTAGACTATTGAATCTACTTTAATCTTAAAAACAACTGTTAATCTCAAAATATTTTACATTGGTATGGATTTTAGTTTATTGACATAAATTTAAAGTCAATTTTGTTATACTGTCTGTATATTTCTACTTTTTTTAAGATACTATACCTATGCAGTTTTAATATATATAATCTAAAGTTCTAATATTTGAAAACTATTATTATACACTATTTAAGATATTCAAGAAATATCAGTAGTTAGTTGTCTATCATCATCAAATTTATAGATAGTTAAGTATGTTTTCAGAATCATATAGAGATATATTTTAGATAGATGGTCTTCAAATACTTCAAAGACCTATAGAATATGGCATTTAAAGTGAAAACCAGGCCGGGCGCTGGGGGCACATGCCTTTAATCCCAGCACTTGGGAGGCAGAGGCAGGAGGATCTGTGAGTTCGAGGCCAGACTGGCCTCCAAAGTGAGTTCCAGGAAAGGTGCAAAGCTACACAGAGAAACCCTGCCTTGAAAAACCAAAAAAAAAAAAAAAAATGAAAACCAGAGACATAAGCCCAACCTGCCCAGATTAGGAACAGGTAAGGCCCCATCTCTGGACTGGGCAGACCAGTTCCCTAGCCCCTAGGCCCTGGGGGCACATCCTGTACCCCTCCCCCAAGCCACTGGAGCCCCAGAGTTGGGCTAGCTGACCGTTCCTCTGCCCCCCTCACCAATAAAACAGTCCCCTGTGACACTAATGAAAACCAGACATAAGACCAATCTGCCTAGATTGGGAATAGGTAAGGCCCCATCTCTGAACTGATAACACCAGGTCTCTAGTCCCAAGCCCTGGGGGCACATCCTGTACCCCTTCCCCCACTTCATTGGAGCCCCAGAGAGTGGCCAGCTGCCCTTTCTGCAGCCCCCTCATCAAGAAAACAGCCCCCAGGAACACAAGTGAAAACTGGAGACATAAGCACACCCTACACCAATTGAGAACATGTAACCAAACGTCATAAACAATGACAATATCCAAAACTTATTAAACACCAAAAACCTCCCATCCAACCTCTTGGGAATGTGGGTGTCATTTTCTTAAAATTACTTCCTGCTTTCTGGGGGTGAAGGCATCTTTAAGGGATCCTGAAAAGAAAAGTTTTTGGGTTAATTGTCAAGTCCTGTATCATTTGTCCAGTCACTGCATAATGAGAAAGTGCAGGGCTTGTTTCTAGTCCTTGTTTAAGTAGTCTGTCAGGCTGGATCATCTCAGCTTGCCATCTCAAAATTGTTCTGAGTAGTTTGTAGTCCAAAGTCAATCTTTCCATGGTGTTAATAGATTTATCATAGTCTGTGTGGAATCGTCATTGTGGGATCCCATCAGCTTTTTGAAGATTTCAAAGTTGCTGTTAAGCATGGTCATGATTCCCTGCAGACTTTTCTTTTTGTCTACTCTGTGGTTTGGAGTAATCACAGTCTGATAAATGTCTGTCTCTCAGAACCATGAACATTCTTCCCTAGAAGAGAAAATCATGACAGCAATTTCTCCCCACCATTTGCCTTGCCAAACTTTTCCAAACTGACCTTTGTTGATGCTTTCTTGTAACATGATGGTCCTGGCAATTCTCTGAACAAGAAGCAGCAAACCCTTCGTCCCAGGTAGCAGCATCACCGCAGTCACCAACAGGATGAGAAGCAGCCAGCAACTGGGAGCGGCAGTGGCTGCATCCATGATTCCACTGCCACCTTTGTGGTTGAGCCCCAGACAAAGCTTCTCCTTAGCCAGATTCCTAGGCCAGCTTCAAACTCAGGATCCTCATGCCTCTGCCTCCTTCAGTAAATCCAGCCAGTGTGCTTCACCAAACTGGCTCAAAGTAACTCGGGTCTGAGCAGGGGCCCACAAGGCCACAGGCAAGCAGCTTTTTTGTGAATTCATACTATGAACGTTCGGAGTCAGATGTAGCAGAAATCGTAGGTCTTATTAATAAAATCAAACCTGAGGCCAGTTATTGGGGTGAACACTGGAAGATCAGAGAGACAGAACAAGCCACAGCTAACTTCACCTTGCCTGTTCCTCAGCTGATCTTGTGTCCTCAGACTGGAAACCTCTGAGTCCTCATATCTGAATGGATCTCAGCTGAACTGGTGCTAGAAGCCTAAAAGATTAACCAGCCAAATGTTTGTACTTTCTAGTCTTCACGCCTTATATATCTTTCTGGTTTTGCCATCACTCCCTGGGATTAAAGGCTCACTTCTTGAGATTAAAGGCATGTGTCACCATGCCTGGCTCTTTCCAATGTGGCCTTGAACTCACCACCATGTAGGAAGAACCACTTCTATCTGTATCTTGAGGCAAGAAGACTCACTCCTTTATGCTGGGTGTTGAGGCAGGAAAACACATTTTTAATTGGGTCATACTTTCTGCTGAAAGCTTGTAAAGACACACTAAAGATAAAGTCTTTGTGCTTTGCCTTCTTGCTCTTACCTTCCTAGCATGTTTGCCTGCTTGTTCACCTTCACTGGCATTAGAGCCTACTCCTTTTGGATTTCAGCATCTACTGAAGACCAGCTGAGACATCCAGCTTCATTGACTGAGCATCCTTTGGATGTATGGAATTTCTGTTCATAGCCATCCATTGTTGGATTAGCAGGAATACAGACAGCCTGTACATTATTCTAATAATTACACACACACACACACACACACACACACACACACACACACACACACACACACACACACTGAGAGAGAGTCTCATTCCCTTTGTTCTAGTGTGGGAATGTGTGGTAACCACCTCTCGTTGTCTTTATAGTGTCTCGCTCTCTGTGTCTCTGTGTTGCTAAGTATCTGTCTCTTATTCTCATTCTTTCTCAGTCTCATTCTCTCCATCTCGTTCTCTGTCTCTCCCTATGTGTTTGTGTAGAAGAATTTCTAAAATTGTCTTATTATATAAAACCACCCAGCCAATACAGGAGTGAAAGCCTTAGATCAGGAAAATAGGGAAAGCCACCAGAAAACCTTACCTCACCAACTCTGCAGATTCCAAATGCAAGTTACTTCCTGTTTGCCCATGCCTTTATAGCCTTGCTTTTCTGCCCTCTCATTGGCCCTCTTAGTCCAGTTCCCTCACTTCCAATTCCTACACAGCTCAGTCACCCTCTGTCTGTCTGTACAGACCTCTAGGTCTCTATAGTTGGTACTGGGAATAAAGGCGTGTGTCACCATGCTTGGCCCTGTTCCCTACCTTGAACACACAGAAACCCTGCCTGCTAAGTGATAGGATTAAGGATGTGCATTCTCTGACTTCTATGTTTACTATAGTGGCTGGCTTTCCTCTGATCTCAAGGCAAACTTAATTAAAGCACAAATAAAATATCACCACATTTCCCCTTTTTTGTCTAACTAAAATTAAGAAAATTAATAACTAATATGAGAAAAATTATATACAATAAGTACAATAACTATATATAATATGTACAAGCAAAATATAAATCAACAATGTGTAGTCCATTTGCAATTGACAAATTCAGAGAAACTGCTTCTTTATCTTTCTTATTTTGTTGAGTCCAAAATGTACCTAATTCACTTTCTATTCTATCTTGTATTACCAATAGAAAAGCATCTTATGGTGTCTTTGAAATCTATAAACTTACACCTCCTTAGTGAAATTCTTTTCTGAAATTTCTTAACAAGGAAAACTGTAACCATAAATATCTCATCTTCAACTCCCTCAGAGACCTGAGAAGGAAATAATATTAACTAGTAAAACAAGAAGTGCAAACAAGTGACTTCTAAAAAATGAGTTACTGCAAAAACAGCCAACTGCCTGGACAGTCACCTGAGGTTTCTATGCACCTTGGAGCATCATCTTTGGCCTACAGGTTTAGCATGTCTGACAGACTCATTTGTGAAGTGGGATGTACACAAGGCCTACAGCTCGATCTCACATTGGGTTTGAGTATTCCATGTACCAGATAAACGTGAATTCTGCCAGTGTCTTGTCATGATTCGGGATTTCAAATTCTGGAAATTGCTGGTGTATTTGGAATTAAGCTTCCCTGGCTTGTGGGTGACTTCATCTCCTTTATTAAACGCCAGTCTACCATTGAGAGGTTAGACTCCATCAGCCTAGTTCCTCTTTCAATAATAAATATTTCAGCTACTGTTCCACTAAACACCAGAAGCCATCGGTCCACTGCCTGTTTAGATGTCTTCAAAGAAAGGGACACTGTACCTTTTCCAGATTGCAAAGCCACTTCAGCAATGGTGCCACATTGTCCTGGCCTCAGGGGACACCTGGTGCCAAATCTGCATCCACTCTTATCTTGGCAAGGATTGGTAATCCTTTGTTTTGTTTACTGTTTGTCCATTTTGGATAGCATACTATCAGCAGTCAATGCAAGGGCACTTACTTGCACAAGGGCTAACATTTGCAATAATGAAAGTTATCTCTTTATACAGCTTTTTCAATGGCCATATCTTCTCTGAAGTAGACTGTTGCTGCTAGGAACAGAAATGTCTCACAGTCATTATAAAAGAAATAAAATCTGTGTTACCAAAACATTTTAAATGCTTTATTCTGTAGATCTCCAAAGGGTTTGAAGATGACCTGTCTATCGAAAATTTATCACTGCTTGGCCTTGAAAACATACCTAATATGATTGCAAGTTTGATTGTAATGTCTAACTACTATCTTTCCTTTCTTTATATTCTGATATTTGGTAATAATAACATCCAAGGATTGGCAAACTGCATTACATTGTTAAAGAAACTGTATAGCTACAATATCCTGACAAGATTGGAAATATATGTAGAGCATTTTCTTCTAACAATATAAATATATATATACATATATATACATATATATATATATATATATATATATATATATATATATATATATATAATTTGTATACAATATATAAAATCCAATCCAATGTATTTAAAACTAGTAGTTGGCTTTTAAAAGTAGATTCAATAATATAACTTTTTGTCTATATCATATCTATATCCTGTACTTTTTTCTTTTCAGAGTAGATTCAATAATCTACCCTTTATCCTATCATTTCTATATCTTTTTTTCAGAGTAGATTCAATAATCTATCTTATCTATATCCTCTTTTTTCTTTTTTTTCAAATAAGAATCTAAAATATAATCTTCTTTATTTAACCTCTTTCTTGGCCATTAACAATAACAACTTATAACCAACCATCCTAAACAATGACAACTATCCCAAACCCAAAACACATTGAAAAACCAAAAAGCACCCATCCCATCTATTGGGTATATGGGCGTTGTGTTCTTGAAATTACATTCTGCTGTCTTTGGCAAAGACATCTTTAGAGGATGATGAAAAGACAAATTTGGGGTTAATTGTCAAGTTCTGGAGTGGTAGATGTATCATTTGTGGTCCAGTCTCTGTATAATGCAAAAGTGCAGGGCGCCTTATCTCAAGTCTTTGTTCAAATAGTCTGTGAGGCTGGATCATCTCAGCTAGCCATCTCGAAATTGTTCTGAACAGCAGCTTGTAGTCCAAAGCTAATCTTTGGGTGATGTCAGCTTAGTGGTATTATTATTGTCCATGTGGACCCTTCATAGTAGGGCTCCATCATCTTTTTGGAGACTTCAAATTTGCTGTTAGACCTGGACATGATTCCATACATAAAACTGATAGAAACATCAACACACAAAAAAACATGTATAGGCAACTAAATGAAGCATTTTTATCACTAGAATTAGTTCATACACTATATGACAATTAATAACATAACAAAGGCTTAATATAGACATATGTATATGTATATATATAAATCTTATATTTTTGTTGTAAAATTCATACCGTAGTAAAAGTATAAAGAATCGAAATTGAACCAAAGATTTAAGATTAATGGCAATAAAATAGTTCCTTAATTTTTTGGTTTTCTACTGTCCCATATCAGATGGCTCTTTTTCCTGACATGATACACAGATTTTGCATTTTCCTTTTACCAACATGCTTGGGTTTAGAGAAGGAGAGAGCCATTCTCCATTCTAAAAACAGCTTTAATTTTTAATTGAATTGGGGCTACATAAAGTGCATTTGTGTGAAATGTATGTAGAGAAAAGCAGAAATAATTATTTAGGAAGACTTATGAAATTTTATATGTGATATACTAATAGGCCAATTTACTCCTTTTCTTGGGACATTTTTTTTCTAGAGGATATGTTTTATTTGTCCAGTGTTCTTCAGATTCCTCAGTCTTCATTCTCCTGAAAGACAAAAACAAAAACCCTGCTGGACTCATAGGAGAAGCTTGCCATGGCCAGCTGCTTCACTGTCCAAAATATGTGTGATATATCACCAGATCCCATGGGGAAGTACAGCTCAGACTACAAAATCCATCACCTCCACAGCACCAGCTGCCAAAATTAAAACAACAGCATAATAAATCAATTATGTTCTCCCCCTACAGTTTTGCTTGCTTTATTCTGGTTCTGGCTAACTCTTCTTTTTAACAGAATTGTATGAATTCAGAATATGCAATCTGTGCTTGAGAGCTACCCTAGAAAGGCTCCATGGTACAGTGGGTCCCCAAACACCCAGGGAAGTTGAAAGCCTGACAATCCAGACTTTCTATAGGATTACATCCATGTCCTAGCAGTGTTCTCTGGTAATTACCCTACATTTAGGAAGGTTCCACTGAGTTCCCAGAGACCAGAAATAGATACAGTGTGGGACTCAGAGCTCCTTGATGTAGGGATGGGTATGGAGAACAAGGCTATCTTAGGGTGTGGTCCTCCTGAGTTCCAGGCTCTCAAGACATCCTTTGCTTAATTGCTGCATTACACTTCAGAGGAATCTATTTCCACAAATGAAGGAAACAGTTTAGGAATTGTTTGGCTCTCAAGTCTTGAGGAATGTCTGGTAAAGGCACTTTCTCTGTGGTCAAACAAGAGTTGTGTGCATGGTGCCACTATCCATTGTTAAGAATTTGTGTGAGACTTCACCTGATTCTCCTTGTATGTTCATGTGTATGAACATGTGTTGGGTAATCCTTTGGTCTAGAGTGTGTGTGTGTGTGTGTGTGTGTGTGTGTGTGTGTGTGTGTGTGTCTGTGTTTCAGTTTGGTTCTATCAATTTTTTTTCCTTTAATGAACAGTTTCCCTCTCACGTAGTTGAGATTAATCAAAATCAAGGGACCAAAAAAATTGATTGATTTTTTTTTCCTGTATTGACAGTTAAGTAGTGTTGGAGCCAGACTTACAGGAAAGCCATGAGAATGGCTGAGCTGATTGAATCTGTACTTATTTGTGTCCTCTAGGCTTAGAGAGTCTCAACAAGACAGGACTAACTGGAGCGAGATGAGATGTAGGTGTTGTGCCCGAATCCTCAGACCCCAGAGCAAGACCACCACAGAGCCGATATCCAATGTGAAACACACAGGGGTTAAACAATTACAAGCAAGCCAGGGCTTGGTCTGTGTCCAACTCTCTGACACAGGGGCTGGAAGGAGGACATCCCTGAGCTCTCAGAATGGGGGTTTTTAAAGGGAAAAATTGCAAGCAGGGTGGTAAAAGGCTTTGTGTCATAGGACTAGGTCAGGGTGTGTAACCTTTGAGCTCTCTGGTTGGAGTCCAGAGGAATTTTCCAACAACGTTTATCAGAAGGACATTTGGAGTCTGCAGATGTTGTTTATCACGATTGGTTTTTGCGAGTGCTCTGCCAGGGAGGCTGGCTGGCCTAGAACATAATGGTACCCAACAGGTTGGCAAGAGTTTCCATCTAAAACCTGAGAAAAAAGATTCTAAAATGGAGCTAAAAACAGCTTCCTAGTTGTCCCTCTCAAGTTAGTGGCAGCTTGTGGGTTTGAGGTACTCCATGGGGGTTTCGTGGCATGCAGGCTTGACCTATGCTATGTTACACAGAGGTGCCTCCAAGCTGTGCACTATGCTGTGTATTGGATATAGTTTCTGCTAGTTTAGAAGAAGAAGAAGAAGAAGAAGAAGAAGAAGAAGAAGAAGAAGAAGAAGAAGAAGAAGAAGAAGAAGAAGAGGTTTCTGGCCTACATGCTGCTTTGATAGAAGCATAGAACCACTGTTTCTAAGAGTTGATGGTGGGTCCCACAGCTGGTGGTAAATGTACCACAGCCATGTTGGGAAGCTGAGGTGGGCAGAGCCACCAGCCAAAGCTGCCATTTGAGTCCTAGTAATGCTGAAGTTTAAAAACATTAGATTCACAATAAGACATATTTAGATGAAACAAGACTTTAAATGCATTACGAGGTGTGTAAAAATGTACGTGGCTTGAAAGAGAGATCAGAAGGAACATAAACAGTTATATAAAGAAATAGTTCTTAAAAATAAAGTCTTTAAAGAGACAATAAAGGTAGTATAAAAAAGCCACATGAACATGGATATTACACAGAGAATCTGGATTGTGTTGTCTTTAGGACTTTTAAATTCAGAAAAAAACATTTGATAGTAAAAGCTGTTGAGTTAAACCAATATGTACATTTTAAAGGTACCTTGACTCCAAAATTTGAATATAAGAATATGTTGCTTTGGAAAGGAGGCTCTGCTTTTGTTTCCACAGAAAGCAAGAGGCTATGGATTTATTCCAGATTAAGATTCATCAAGTTTGACCAGCCAATAACCCCTGAAACATCCCCAATGACACCATGGCCCAGATGATCTGACATCCAGACCCCCTCAGCCTCTAGGTCTGGAATAAAGGAATGTGTCTTCCTTCCTTAAAAGTCCCTATTTTCAAATAGGAGATTTCCCTACTTTCATCTTAATAATTTCTGACAGTTGTGCTCTCCATTTTGTAGTTTTGTAAATTCCAGATAGAGTCAAGTTGAGAACCAAGTTTAGCCATCACAAGTGTGTTTTATTTCTTCTCATGGTTAGTCTTCCATCAATGAGGGATCATGTCACATTTTCACAGCTACTATTTACTCTTGTATGTTGTTACAATACTTGCTGCTATAAACACCATCAAGGAAGGGGTGTTTTACTTAACTTGTCAGAGGTCTTAGTTTTCACAAGATGGATGGCAGGTAAAGAGCTCTTACATGGTGAGTGGGAAGCAGAACCAGGAGCCTCTGAAGGTGGCTTTCTTCTTCCCTGCTTTTGATTGCATCCAGACCCACAGTTCCAGGATGACTCCAGGAAACTTTAGTGGTGGTCTTTCCCTGCATCTCAAATAATCCTACTTGGAAATATTCTTCCAGATCCTTCTAAGTACATTAAGATAAACACATCAGAAAGAATAGGTCCCACTGACCAAAATGAAATCAAGATTACACATGTAATTTAAACAGATCATGAAAGGCTAATAAAAGAGCATAATCACTAAAAGGCTGCCCACAAAAAAAATCCCAGGACCAGAGAGTTTGAGGGAAGCAGTATCTGAAACTCTGACCCCAACCTCATATAAAGAAGAGTCACTGCTATTACTAGTTAGCCACCACCAAAATTTCTTAAGAGGAACCAGAAAGAAATCAGAGAAAGAAACACAGCAAAAAAAAACCACTTCAAAAGAGCCTCAAATAATATAAAATATCTTATGGAAAACAATAACAAAGCAAGTGAAAGACTTGTATAATCAAAACTTCAAGTCTTTGAGGAAGAAAGTGAAGAAGATATCAGAAAATGAAAAAAATCTCCCGTGCTCCTTGGTCAGTAGGATTAATATCTTAAAATAGCAGTCTACAGATTCAAAGCATTCTGCTTCAAAATCTCAACACAATTTTTTAAAGATCATTCTCACCTTCATATGAAAATACAAAAAGCCATTTGAGTCATAACATTGGTTAAGTCCCTTATTTCTCTGTTAAGTTTCGATTTAGCAAATCTGTCGAGTGGTGAGAGTGGGGTGTTGGAGTCTCCCACTATTGATGTGTGGGCTTTATGTGTGATTTAAACTTTACTAGTGTTTTTTTAACATATGGGGTGCCCTTGTGTTTGGAACAAAAATGTTCAGAATTGAAACTTTATCTTGGTTCATCTATGCTGTGATGCATATGTAATGTCCTTACATATGCATCTTTTGAATGATTTTAGATTGAAGTCTATTTTGTTGAACATTAGGATAGCTACACCAGCTTGCTTCTTAAGACCATTGAATTGGAAAGACTTCTCCTAGCCAGATCTGGTAGGTTTCTACCACATCTTCAAAAAAGAGATAATACCAATACTCTTTAAATTGTTCCACACAATAGAAACAGAAGGAATGTTACCAAACTCCTTCTATGAGGCTACAATTACCTGGATTTCCAAGCCAAACAAAGATGCACTACAAACCAAGAGAACTACAGACCAATCTCCCTCATGAACATTGATGCAAAAATATTCAATAAAATATCAACAAACAGACTCCAAGAATACATCAAAACAATTATCCACTATGATCAAGTAAGCTTCATCCCAGAGATGCAAGGGTGGTACTACATACAAAAGTCTATCGATGTAATACACCATATAAACAAACTGAAAGAAAAAAAAATCTTCATGATCATCTCAGTAGATGCTGAAAAGGCCTTTGACAAAATCCAACACCCCTCCATGATAAAGGTCTTGGAGAGATCAGGAATACAGGCAACATACCTAAGCATAACAAAGGCAATTTACAGCAAGCCAACAGCCAACATCAAAGAAAATGGAGAGAACCTCAAAGTGATTCCACTAAAATCAGGAACAAGACAAGGCTGTCCATTCTCCTCATAATTATTCATTATAGTACTTGAAGTTCTAGCCAGAGCAATAAGACAACAAAAGGAGATCAAGGGGATACAAATTGGAAAGGAAGAAGTCAAGCTTTTACTATTTGCAGATGACATGATAGCATACATAAATGACCCCAAAAATTCAACCAAGGAACTCATACAGCTTATAAACAACTTCAGTAATGTAGCAGGATACTAGATTAATTTAAAATAATCAGTAGTCCTCCTATATTCAAATGACAAATGGGCTGAGAAAGGAATCAGAGAAACATCACCCTTTACATGATATTAAATACCTTGGGGTAACACTAACCAAGCAAGTGAAGGAACTATAGGACAAGTCCTTGAAAAAAGAAATTGAAGAAGATGTCAAAAAATGGAAAGATCTCCCATGCTCATGGATAGGCAGGATTAACATAGTAAAAATGGCAATCTTACCAAAAGCAATTTACAGATTCCATGCAATCCCCATCAAAATTCCAACACAATTCTTCACTGACCTGGAAAGAACAATACCCAACTTCATATTTAAAAACAAAAAACTCAGGATAGCCAAAAGAATCCTATACAATAAAACTACCTCCTGCATTTTTGGGGGTGTAAAAATCCCACTTCTTCTATATTCCTGGTTATGCCCTCAACCCTGAAATTAAGGAGAAAACCTATTATGACAGAAAATAAAGCGTATTTAATTTGACTCAAAATAAATTGATTGGTGGTTTACTTTCTTTCAGTGGGAATATCACTACTCACCCTGATCGCCATTCCCTTTTTCATGTAATCAGTAAAATGCTCCCCACATCTTTCTCTGTCCAGTTCATCATGTCTGTAGGGACTCACTAAGCTTATAGTACTTGACAATACCTTCAGTGTTTCAATCCACTCAGCAATTCCCAGCCTGTGGCTCTGATGCTGCTCTTCCTTAAATCCAGGATAAATCAATCAACTGGTTTTGACCTCTGAAAGTTTGGTTCCTCATTGAAGAATGTTTGTCAGGTGCCTAACTAGTAGCCTCAGTGACTCTTCTTTATGTGTTTAGGATCAGGAGAGCAGGTGGAGCATTTATTTCAGGTAGGTGGTTCTCTGGGGGACATGGCACAGACAAAAGGATTCAGGTCCCCAACAGGAGAAGGCATAAGTCTTATGCAGCAGGGATGTCCATTCAACAGAGAAAGCCAATGGTCAATACAGCACAACAAGACTGACAATAACACTTAGAAAGTTTTGGACACACACATACACACACACACACACACACACACACACACACACACACACACGAAAGAGAGAGAGAGAGAGAGAGAGAGAGAGAGAGAGAGAGAGAGAGAGAGAGAGAGAGAGAGAGAGACTGCTTGAACATGGACTTAAGACAATAGAAAGTCTTTTTTAGCCAGCTGGCAACCACATGAGATTTTCTGGATTCTCATGCAGCAACCAGCCTTTCTCAGGGTGGGCTTTTAAGCACAAAACCATATTCTGGGTTGAGAATCTTCAGTTAACAAGAACATTTATCCAGAAGTCGCACTACAGAAGCCATAATGTTACTGTATTTCAAGCAAGATTTAAACATTTAGAGATATTCCCAGACTATGGACTTAGGTGGATTAAGCCTTCTTTTTAGTTGTGGCTGGGTTTTGCTGTGTTTTACAGAAATGCTGACTTTTTCACCTTGAATACTACTTCTGTCATGGAGACAGTTGTACTTAGGTGTGGGGCCTGCTATTGCCTGGGCCCTGTTAACAGGAGGGTCTGTGCACCATAGGCATATATGGTGGCCTCAGAGGTCAGAAGAGGCTGTCGGATCCCCTGGTAACTATATAACTGGAGTTACCAACTGTTGTCAGGTACCCTTGAATGCAGTAAATTGGATGGCAGTCTTCTGGAAAGGTATCCAGCAACGTTTACTGCTGAACCATTTCTCTATCCCATATCAGTTACTTTCTTAAAGAGGATGGAACTGAACTGATCTGAAATACTAGGTCATAACCTCATACTTTGGCATCTGAAATGTTTTAGCAGGAATTCAAGAGGTAATCATAATTTCATTTCTACATCTTTCTTCTGTTTTTGATGTCTTTCCACTCTACATGTCTGGCTCTTTTTGAATTTATTCCATGGACCAAGTGAGCTTTAG
Source organism: Peromyscus maniculatus bairdii (assembly GCF_049852395.1). Taxonomy (NCBI): domain Eukaryota; kingdom Metazoa; phylum Chordata; class Mammalia; order Rodentia; family Cricetidae; genus Peromyscus; species Peromyscus maniculatus. The sequence goes on along the minus strand of NC_134852.1, from coordinate 27,205,911 downwards.
ACTGACATCAGACTACTCTGATCAGTGCCATAGACTATCACATCATGCCTGGTTCATGAATTTCTATTTAATCACCAGTAACCACACTGGTAGTCTTAGACAAATGATATTGAATGGTTGCCTTTAACATAAATATAATGACTAGCAAGATCTTTTACTTGTCTCAATATTAACTAATTTGACTCAAATGTTTTGAGTTGAATTAAATAAGCATTATTTCCTGCCGTAATAGGTTTTCTACTTAATCCTTGGACTGAGAGAATAGCTAGGACAATGGAGAAATGGGGTTTTTATAACTCCAAAAATGCAAGGGTAAGAGTTTTCTGGGGGATGGGGAGAGTGTTTTAGTGTAAAACCCCGAGAAGTGGAAATAACAGCTGTGTAGGAATGGACACCATCCCTATTTTATCTAAGATGAATCACAATAAAATATACACTTGTGGTGGTTATTCTTGCTTCCCAATTTAAGAAGACATAGAATTAACTAAAACCCTAACATGGAGGGCAAAACAGTGAGAAGTGTTATGCTTCAGTTGAAGTGGGTAGATGTAGCTAGAGTTTTCCAGCCTTGCCCACAGTCAGGACAAATCTTTGTCAACCACCAGTCCCAAAGCCGCTCAGACCCAACCAAGTAAACACAGAGACTTATATTGCATACAAACTGTATGGCCGTGGCAGGCTTCTTGCTAACTGTTCTTATAGCTTAAATTAATCCATTTCCATAAATCTATACCTTGCCACGTGGCTGGTGGCTTACCGGCATCTTCACATGCTGCTGGTCATGGCGGCGGCTGCAGTGTATCTCTGCCTCAGCCTTCTGCTTCCCAGAATTCTCCTCTCTCCTTGTCCCACCTACTTCCTGCCTTGCCACTGGCCAACCAGTGTTTTATTTATTGACCAATCAGAGCAATTTGACATATAGACCGTCCCACAGCACTTCCCCTTTCTTTTTTTTTAAAAGGAAGGTTTTAACTTTTACACATCTCCAAAGTCAGCTTGGTATATTTGGGAATTTGGGCGTAGCTTCTCTTACTACTTCCTGCTGGAGGGGGGCGCTGTATCTTATAGGGACAAAAAGAAAATTTTAGTATCATGGAGTAGTCCGTGACTTGAAACGATTCTCGATGTTGGATCATCTGGGCCATGGTGTCATCGAAGACCTTTCAGGTGGTCTTGGCTGGTCAAACCTGATGTATCTTAATCTGGAACAAATCCATAGCCTCTGGCTTTCTGTGGAAACAAAAGCAGAGCCTCCTTTCCAAAGCAACATATCCTTACATCCAAATTTTGAAGTTAATGTACCTTTAAAATACACATTTTGGCATAACTCAACAGCTTTTGCAATCAAATGTTTCTCTTCAGTTACGAATATCAAAGAGAACATAATCCAGATTCTCTCTGTGGTAGCCATCTTTATGTGGCTTATGTTTTATATTACCTTGAGCCTATTGCTTTAAACTGCAGCCTTCTAAGCCTGAAACGGCGCTGTGGCTGCTGGCTCCTCCCATTTCAGCTTCCCAACATGGCGGTGGTACGTTTTCCGCCAGCTCTGGGAGCCATCGTGGGTCTGTGCTTTTATCCAAGCAGCTTGTAGCCCAGAAACCTTTTTGTTTTGTACTAGTAAAGGCTAAATCCACCACGCAGCTTAATGTGCCACTTGCAGAGGCCTTATTCCCGCCATACTGCAGATCGAGCTCGCACGCTAGGAACCTGACAGTAGCTCAAACCGGCAGGCTGCCACTCATTTGAGAGAGACAATTAGGAAGCTGTTTTTTGCTCCATTTTAGAATCTTTTCTCGGGTTTTAGGTAGAAACTTTTGCCCCACGTTGGGTGCCAGATGTTGATGTAACCAACTGTCTTATTAAATAAGAAACACAGAAACAATGTAAAAGAGAAAGCCAAGAGGTCAGAGCTCAGAGCTAAAATCTCACCCTTCCTCCTCTGTGTCCCAGCTTCTGGAAAAGAGAGCTATTTCCTGTGTGTAACTCGATTTTCCAGTCATTCTGCCTTCTCATTGGTTGTAAACCCAAACACGTGACTGCCTCGTCACTGTCTGAATGTACAGCCCCCTAGGTCTTAAAGGCATATGTCTCCAATGCTGGCTGTATCCCTGAACACACAGAGATCTATGGGATTAAAGGCGTGTGCCACCACCGCCACACTCTGTCTATGGCTCTAATAGCTCTGACCCCCGGGTAACTTTATTTATTAACATACAATCAAAATCACATTTCAGTACAATTAGAATACCACCACATTTCCCCTTTTCTATTTTAATAAAAAAAAGTGCTGTGGGACAGTCTATATGTCAAATTGCTCTGATTGGTCAATAAATAAAACACTGGTTGGCCAGTGGCCAGGCAGGAAGTAGGTGGGACAAGGAGAGAGGAGAATTCTGGGATTAAAGGCTTGAGTCACCATGCTTGGCTGTTTCCAATGTGGCCTTGAACTCACAGAGATCCAGAGGGATTAATATGGATATGATAAGATAAAAAGGGAATCTACTTTTAAAAAGGAACTGCTTGTTTTAAATAAGATAAGTAATGAAAATTTTTTGGTCTGAGTTTATCAGATGTTACTGGACTGGACATTGTTAATATATATAATGGAGTTTTTATCTGAATCTGTCAAATGTTAATGGACTAGACATCATTAATGTAATTTTTGGCTGTATATATTGTATATACTTATTGGATAGTTTTTCTTGTATTAGTTATAAGCTTTCTTTAATTTTAGACAAAAAGAGAGGAAATGTGGTGGTATTGTGTTCCCCAAAATATTGTTTACCTTAATAAACTTATCTGGGGTCAGAGAACAGAAAAACCACTAGTTAGGCAGTGATAGCACATGCCTTTAATCCTAGCATTCCAGAGACAGAAATCCCTCTGGATCTCTGTGAGTTCAAGGCCACATTGGAAACAGCCAAGCATGGTGACTCACGCCTTTAATCCCAGAAAGCCAGCCTTTAATCACAGAGAGTGGTGGTAGAAAGAAGAAAGATATATAAGGCGTGAGGACCAGAAACTAGCAGCATTTGGCTGGTTAAGTATTCAGGCTTTTAAGCAGCAGTTCAGCTGACAGTTCAGCTGAGAGCCATTGGGGTGAGGACACAGAAGCATTCAGTCTGAGGAAACAGGACCAGTGGAGGAATTGGCAAGGTGAGATAGCTGTGGCTTGTTCTGTCTCTCTGATCTACCAGCATTGACCCCAATAACTGGCCTCAGGTTTGATTTTATTAATAAGAACTTTTAAGATTCATGCTACAGGTAGATCCACTTCAAGTACATACTTTGAATGTAGAAAGACTCAAACATTTAATCTGGATCTCAGGGCCTGAAGACACCCACCTTTAATCCAGATCTTGAGGATAGAAGACACACCCTAAATTGGGCCACACCCTCTGCTGCAAGCCTATAAAAGGACATGGAAGCAGGAAACCCTTGCTATTTGATTGCTTGCCCTCAACTTGCAGCAAGTCCATCCCTCCCCTGGTGTTAGATACTATTTGCAACACCAGCACATACTGAAGACCAGTGGACACATCCAACCTCCTGGACTGAGTAAGTACTGGAATTTTGGACTTTCCCTTCACAGCTAGCCAATGTGAGATTAGCAGGACTGCAGCCCTAAGTCATTCTAATAAATCCCCTTCCTTTATACACAGAGAGATTGCTTGTATATGTTCTGTTACTCTAGAGACCATAGTATAACATTTTTTGATATGAGTGATAGAATTTTCCAGATTTTTAAACAGCTGTGTATAATTGTCAAAATCAGTTACCTATCAACCTAAGATTCAATCTAGACCAAAAATGGACTGATGTAAGAGCCCCAAGTAAGCCTAGACTGTCTTCTCTGAAACTAGTATTAAAATCTGTATAGAAAATTTCAGAGATCCAAGTTTCTAGCCCCATCAAAAAGGGAATAGACGAAAAACAAAAACTTAACATGTAATTCATGTCTATTATTGCGTCTCACAAGGTGAAGAGAAAACAATTGCTAGTTCTTCATTTTGGATCCAGTTGAACCTTCAAACTACCTGGAGGAGAAATGGCAGGAGATGGGACAGCCCAGAGATGGGACCACACACATATCAGCCTTCAGAATTTCTCCTACATGTGGACCATCAACAACTTGCGTTTTCTTGTGGAGGAAAGGACAGAAGTCATTAGAAGCCCAACTTTCTCAAGAGAAGCCAATGGCAAATGGTCTTTGACAGTAAACCCGAATGGAGTTGATGAAGTAAGTGCGGATTACCTGTCAGTTAACCTAGTTTTGCTCAGCTGTCTAAAGAGTCATGTTTGGGCAAAGTTCCAGTTCTGGATCATAACTGCCGAAGGAGAGAAAACACAAACTATGAGGAGCCCAAGAGCCATTAGGTTTGTGCCAGGCCGTGCCTGTGGATTCAAAAAGTACATCCTTCGAGATTTCCTCTTTTCAAATGCTCCTCGTCTTCTCCCAGATGACAAGCTCAGGCTGCTCTGCACTGTGAGTGTGGTCCAGGACTCCTTCAGAATCTCTGACCAGAACAGGAATCCAGGGATTCAAGTTCCCCCATGCACATTGGCAGATGAGCTAGGAGAGCTGTGGGAGAATTCCCAATTCACAGACTGCTGCCTGGTGGTATCTGGCCAGGAATTCCGGGCTCACAAGGCCATCTTAGCAGCTCGCTCTCCAGTTTTCAGAGCCATGTTTCAACATGACATGGAAGAGAGCAGAAAGAACCGCGTTGAGATCCCTGACCTGGAGCCACAAGTCTTCAAGGCAATGATGGGCTTCATTTACACTGGGAAGGTACCAGACCTGGACAGCATGGCAGATGCATTGCTAGCAGCTGCAGACAAGTATGGCCTGGAGCGTTTGAAGGTGATGTGTGAGGATGCCCTCTGCAGGGACCTCTCTGTGGAGAATGCTGCCCACACTCTCTTCCTGGCTGACCTCCACAGCTCAGGGCAGCTGAAAACCCAGGCACTGGATTTCATTACAGCTCATGCTTCTGAGGTCTCTGAGACCTCAGGCTGGAAGGCAATGGTGGGCTCATATCCCCATTTAGTGGCTGAAGCATACCGTTCCTTGGCTTCTGCTCATCTCCCTTTCTTGGAGCCCCCTTTCAAACGCTTGAAGGAATCCTAGTACCTGGTCAGCCTTGTCCTACACTTGTCTCCCAGAAGCAGCAGCTAAATGTTGTTACCAATGACATCTGTCTAGGCTATGGGATGTGTGGAACATTTCCAGTGGAACTGGGGAAAGACAGCATGGTGGCTCAGGGAAACTAGAATGAGTTGTCAGGTTAAGGGAAGGGAAGTGCTGAACTATGTGGTATACTACGCCGTTACTGTCCTGGTTTGATTTTTGTCAATGAGTTGGAAACTGGAAGTTAATTTAGTTGCTGGTCCCAAACACATTACAACAGGGTTTCTTTGGAGAAACCTGTTTGGATTGGACTGAGCAGAACTTATGGTCAAGGACTCTGGAAAGGAGAAAATAAACATGAATGTTTGCTTACAAGGGAAGTGGAAGAGAATGAAGACATTTTTTCTCCTAACTCAGTGTATGGGACTAAAGAGATGAGTCAGTTGCAAAAGCAATTTTTGCTCTTGCAGAGGACCCTTGTTCAGTCCTCCTCTTGTCTCCATCGTCACATCCATCTCTGTAAACAATATATACCCAAATAAAAAAGCAAATGAATAAAAATGTTAAAATCAGTTTGTGGATTCCAGTGGTGTTTCTTGTTAGAAGATGACCATTTTAGTCCAACCACCTGTGCTCAGCTGTGGAAGTTTATACAGTGTCTTCAATGACACACACACACACACACACACACACACACACACACACACAAATCAATGAGACAATACCTAATGAAATCCTGATACACTCAGAGATTGTTGTCTAGTTCAGTGGATATCACTTGGGATTTCTCCAACAGCTGTTGGGAGCAGATACTGAGATCCACAGCCAAACATTAAGCAGAACTCAGTGAACCTCAAGGAAGAGGGGAAGACAGGATTGTAGGAGACATCAAAGACACAAGGGGAACAGAACTCACAGTGTCAACTAAATAGGGCTCATAGGGGCTCAGAGCCTGAAGAGGCCATCACAGAGCATGCATGCATCTGTACGTAGTCCTTTGTGTACACACTGTGGTTGTTGATCTCAGGGGTTTTGTGGGAGTCCTAACAGGGTGAGTGTAGGGAAGTCTCTGACCTGTTTGTCTGAACCTGAAAACCTTTTCTTCCTTCTGGGTTGGCTTCTCTAGCCTTGATATGAGGGGTTTTGTGGTGGTATTGTGTTCCCCAAAATATTGTGCACCCTAAAAATATTATTTGGGGTCAGAAACAGAACAGCCACAATATTGAACATAGAGAATAGGCAGTGGTAGCACACGCCTTTAATCCTAGCATTGCAGAGGCAGAAATTCATGTGTTCAAGGATACAGCCAAGCATGGTGACTCACACCTTTAATCCCAGAAATCGAGACTTTAATCACAGGGAGTGATGGTAGAAAGCAGAAAGGTATATAAGGAGTAAAGACCAGAAACTAGAAGGTTTTGGCTGGTTAAGCTTTTAGGCTTTTGAGCAACAGTTCAGCTGAGATTCATTCTGGATGAGGACTCAGAGTCTTCCAGTTTGAGGAAACAGGATCAGCTGAGGAACTGGCGAGGTGAGGAAGCTGTGGCTTGTTCTGTCTCTCTGATCTTCCAGCATTCACCCCAATAACTAGCCTCAGGCTTGATTTTATTAATAAGATCTCTAAGAATCATGCTATAGGTTTTTGCCCACTATTATTACATTTTGTTTTGTTGTATTCAATTGATATCCCCAAACGACCTGTGCTTTTCTGTAGGAAAATACAGGAGTAGTACATCTCTGTGAAGTGGAGGGAGGGAAGACTGTGGTTATTTGGGACTGTATGAGACAAGAAAAAATACAAACAAAGAAGGAAATAAAGAAAAATTGGAAAGACATTTGGGGAAGAAGTATTTGGACAGATCTTCAAATCAGCAAAGAATGTGAAAATCCCTGTCCCTTGTTTGTGCTGATAAAAGATACCTTTATCAGAGGAGGATGAAGTCAATAATCAAGTAGATAAGATGACCCACTATGAAGACAGTCAGACTCTTTAACTAGCCATCCTCATTATTGCCCAATGGGCCCAAGTTCAAAGTAGCTATTGCATCAGAGATGGGGTTTATGAATGGAATTAACAACCTGGGTATCCACTCATCAAGAGTGACCTGGTTACAGCTGCTGCTGAATGCCAGCCAGGTCTTCCAACAACAGAGACCAACACAGAGCACCAGAAATGTCACCATGTCCTGGTCTGACCAGCCAACAAGGCCATGAAAAGGATGAATACATTGGACTACTTTCTCTGTGGAATGGACAACACTATGTCCATCCTGGAGTAGATACTTATTCTAGTTATATATTTGCATTTCCCGCCTGTAATGATTTTACCAAAACTACCACTCAAGGTCTAACTGCCTTCTCAACTATCATGGTGTTCCACACAGTATAGCTTTTGACCAAGATACTAAATTCTCAGACAGGGAGGTGCAACTCTGGCCCACAATCATGCATTCCACTGGTTGTACCAGGTTCACAGACTTCCTGGAGCAGCTGTTATGAACTTTGGAAGAGAAAGTTACAGAGCCAATGAAGTGGCCACAACCTGGAGGTTTGGTGTAGGATTAGTCAGGAGGCAGGTTTCTCCATAGTCCAGATCCAGGGGTCCAGGCACCAGGTGGTAGAAAAGGAAATAGTTCCAATCATTATCACTCCTATTGTCCCTTTGGGAAAAATTTTCTTCCTGTTCCCATGACCTTAAGTTCTTCTGGCCTGGAAGTTTTGATTCTTGTGTGATTGGTGATGTGGGTCAATGCTCCTGTTTTTAATAACCCCCTCTATTTTACCAAGACCACCATGGCTTAAAGATAGATTTCAACAACATCAAAATTTACAGAAAGCCTACAATTTCATGGAAACTGAATAATGCTCAAATGAATCACCAATGGATCAAGGAAGAAATAAAGAAATTAAGGACTTTCTAGAATTAAATGAAAATGTGCCCTTAATTAGCAGGAAGTAGTATAGAACACTATGATCAAACTACCAAAGTATTCTTTATAAATATTTGTTTTCATTTAAGGGGTTACAAATTGTTATTGGTCATAGTTTTAAAAAAAGGCTAAATAAAGGAGTTAAATTCAGAGATCTCTTTCTAAAAGAAGAAAGGAGGATATGATATAGAAATCATAGGATAAAAGGGTAGATTATTGAATCTACTTTAATTCAAAGAACCAACAATTAATCTTAGATATTTTACATTAGTATGAATTTTTGTTTATTTATGCAAATTTGATGTTAATTTTGTTATACTGTGTGTATATTTCTACTCTCATTTAAGGTATTATGTTTTCTGCAGTTCATTTAAAAATATAATGTACAGTTAAGAAATACCAATTAATAGTCATGTATAATAATCAAACTTTTAGTCATGTTAGGTTTTCTAGATATACAAACATATATTTCAATTACATAGGTAATCTTCAAACACTTCAAAATCTACAGAATATGGCATTTGAAATGTTTTAAGAATTTAGACTTTTCTGGACAGTGAGACACGTCTGCTCTTGGCAGTACCAATTACTTCAAAGAGGTTGCTGGGCATCATTAAGAAACTCATTATGAAGTTCATTTACAATGTGGAAAAGACTACCCATTGGGGCAAGAAACTGCTCTTGCCTGGACAGCTTGACAGTATGTTGTATGAACTGCAGAACACAGAGAAAAGTGACTGATGAACTTTGCCATTAGGCAGAACAGTCCTTGAAATTTCCTGCTTCACTGAAAAGTATGCCAGAGACTCTAGGCCTGTGAGCTGAAGATAGATTACCCAACATTGCATAAGAACTTTGGGTGACCTTCTAGGCAGTCAGATGTCTCTGTTATTTCTAGAATTTTGAAAGTTGCATACAATGTGCTTCCTATTTATTCAGATAATATTATATCCTTCTGAGGTCTATGATGGAGTTGAAGACTAGATAGTTATAATTATAGTTTTTCTTGGTTAGGATAAAAGGTAAATTAGATATGAAACTTGAGACTCACAAATATAGGATAAATGATAGAATATTTTCTTTAATTTTGTCAAATACAAATAGACTAGATATTGTAAGAGTAATTCTTGTTGGATAACTGTTTTGTTATATGTAATTTTACTATGATACAATGAAAAAGTTTCCTTTTGATTAGACAGAAAAGGGGAAGAGCTGTGGGATGGTCTTTCTGTATGCTGTGAATATGTGTTGCTACCATTGGTTAAGTAAGAAGCTGCTATGCCCAATGGCAAGGCAAAATAGAGCCAGGTATGGAATCCAAGCATAGAGACAAGGAGAAAAATGGTGGAGTCAAAGGGATGCTGACCACGACCATGGAAGCAAGATGTAATGGAACACAGGTAATACCACAAAGACACAGGGCAAAACAGCTTAATTTGAATGGGTTGAGTTAAGTTGTAAGAGGTAGCTAGCAAGAAGCTGAGCCATAGGCCATTTGGTTTGTAATTAATATAAGTCTCTGTGTATTTACTTGGGACCTAGTGGCTGAAAGAATGGGCAGGATACAGGAAAACTTCTGGTTACATTCCTATTTTCTGTAAAACTTGAAATTGACCAGGTTTTGACACACTTTTTGAAATTTGCCATTTTCCACACTCTCTCCTCTGTTCCAGCCAATCATGGTATACTCTACCTACTGCCTCTCAGACGTTCTGAGTCACTCCTGTCTCTTCCTCCTTGGGCAATCACAAGTTCAAGTCTTTTACTTACTGTTTCTAGAAAACCCCCAAATTACCCTGACCTTCATCCTTGCCCTAAAACCTGCAATCCCCCTTTCTGTCGCTTCTTCCTCTGGTACTCCCTCTCACTCTTGCCCAGAGGCTCTGGAGGCTTTATGCTTATCCCGGTCTAGTCTCTTACATTAACCCCTCACAAATGCCCAACTCTCCATCTTTGTTGATGGAAGCTCTCTTATAGACAGATAGGAAACTGCCAGGCAGGACATGCAGTGGTCACTTCTATTAAAACAGTTGAAGCGACCCACCCGCCAATGGGAACCTCTTCACAAAAGGCCAAATTATTGACCTTCAATAGAGCACTCCAAGAAGCCAAGGGTCAATGGGCTAACATATATACCAATTCTAAACATGCCTTTTTAATAGACCATATCCATCTGCTCTTTGGAGAGAAAGGGACTTTCTCACTACCAAGGGTACTCCCATAGTTAATAGTCCCCTTATAACCAAGTTTTGGAGGCCCTCTACCACTGCAGAAATAGAATCCACTGCTGAGGACATCAGCAGTAGCCTTAGGCAATGCCAAAGCAAACTAAGTAGCCCAGGGCCTGGCCTTTAGCATCTCTGGATCAACAGAACATATTTTGTTTTTGGTACCCTCCTATCAGCCCTGTTGTCAACCAGAGGAGACTGATGAACTCCTGAAAAAAATGGGGCCATGCAGAAAAGAATGGATGGTTTTACTTAAATAACTGTCTCATCCTTCCCCAGGACCAGGCACTGGTCATCATTTATTTTTTTCATTTTTTTTATTAAGAAATTTTCTTCGAGACAGGGTTTCTCTTGTGTAGCTTTGCGCCTTTCCTGGAACTCACTTGGTAGCCCAGGCTGGCCTCGAACTCACAGAGATCCGTCTGCCTCTGCCTCCTGAGTACTGGGATTAAAGGCGTGTGCCACCACTGCCTGGCCCGACATCACCCATATTTAAGCTTATATTTCACAGGTTCACTCCTCCTGCCAGAGTTGTGGTGAGGCCAACCCCCAGGTGCCCCTCCAGATATGTCATCATCTGCCCCAGCTTCGAGGACACCAATGGGGTGACAATTGGTAGATTAATTTCAGCCCCATGCCCACTCATAAAAAACTCCATTATTTCCTAACTCTTGTTGACATCTTCACAGGATAGATAGAAGTCTTCTCTACATCCAGGGAAACAGCAGATGTGGCTCAAATACTCCTGGACCACATCATCCCTTGATTTGGCCTGCCAAGACCATACATATGGACAATGGGACAGCCTTCCCTTCTAGGGTCATGGAGCTCATGTTGGAAACTCTCAACATTTCCTGGAAGCTCCACATCGCCTACCATCCACAATCTTCAGGAAAGGTTAAGAGGGCCAATGGACTCATCAAACAACCCCTCACCAAAGCTCTCCATTGAACTTAGGTTATCTTGGCCCTCCCATCTCCTCATTGCCCTTACCTGCCTCTGAGCCATCCCATGCTCTCTTACAGGCCTAAGCCCTTTGAGATCCTTTTATGGAAGGTCCTTCTTCCTCAGTCACCTACCTTCCAGCCCAAACTCCTTCACTGGCTGGGTGCCTCCCCTACCTCTCCCTTCTGAGGTCCCTTCTCCATTCACATGCTGATAGCTATCTCCCTGCCCCCACACCAATAGAATTAACTGCCCCCTGAACCTGCCCCACTCTCCCTGGGGGACCAAGTACTCCTCAAACACCTAGTACTTAAGTTTCTGGAGCCCAGATGGACAGAACCCTAACCGTGATCCTCAGCGCCCCTTTGACTGCCAAGCTCCTCGGCACTAAAGCTGGTATATCTCTCCAGGCTCAAGCGGACACCTATTCAGCATACATGATCTGTCCAGCAGCTGGGACTCCCTACCCTCCAGTTTCCCAAGATATCCCAATAAAGGGCCTATCTGCTCTTCTGCCTTGTGCATTTGACTTTGTCAGTACAACCAGGAATCTTTCTGGCAGTCATAGGGCAGGTTTTAATAATATATTTTTTCCCTAGCAACTTGACTTCTCTGCTCCCTCAAGAAACAGATGCCTGAGGGCTCCAGGATGCCAGTTAAGCAGATGCATCTTCACCCACACCTTCCAGTGACTGTGAGCCCTACTGTGTACTCAAACTGACTATTGAACCCACTTTTTATAGAACAATGTATCCATCACCATTACTGTCCTTGGACTTCCCACATAATCAACTTTTACAACCTAAACTAGTACATAACTGTAATCTTGTTATGTTCTCTTCTATGCCCCCATCCAGAACAATGCATGTGTATCATTTGCAGAAAATAGCAAACATAGAAGTTGAAAACACTCTTCTTCAATGAATATCCACCAAAACTGTTGAACACAGTAGCATTGCTGGGTAAACAATGGAGTTTATAATACTGTTTGTTGTCTGGGTGAGTTGGGGTCAGTTGAAGTTATTGGCTTAATTTCTTGTAAGACTCCACGAATGATTTCTGTAAAGTATCCCACTCCTTCCCCATGTGATTCTTCCTGAGAAGTCAATAAAAGAGAGCACAACAAAAGGGACAGACACTCACATTCACACAGGGACAGCCGCAGGGACAGACAGACACTGACAGACATAGGGACAGGCACAGACTCTGTTAAAAAACAGAGACAGGGACAGACAGACTTCTTCAGACAGGGACAGACTCAGAGTCATGTACCAGACAGATGAGGGAAGACAGGGAGCATGAAGTAGAAAATCCAAACCTGGACTTGTTTTTGGTTGAAGGACTCCAAGTGGAAGTGCGTGTCTTTCTTTCCTTAACACAGCACTGATGCACTATTGTAATCTGAGTTAATGGCTGATGCGTTGAGTCCATATAGCAGGCTCTCTATTGTTGTTTTGTTCAAACTACATGGCATCAAGCTGCCTTCTAAATACTCAGGCTTATACCTGTCCATTAGGGCAACTATCATCCCTCATCAGAGACATTTATTTATGCAGTGGGCTGTGGTGAATGCGCAGACTCACACCTGGCCAAACTTTAAAGAATGCAAAACTATGAAGTGCTCAGACCTCAACAGGATGTCTGAGTCACACACTCCAAGGATCAGGGACTACTTTGGAAGAGGGAGGCAGAGGTTGTAGATGATTTCTGTGTAAGGGTGTCCAGGACACTATGATCTTCATACAGTGAGGGGCTCATAAGGCCCCTCCCCTCAGTGAGGGACTTTGTGCAGTGAATGTATGCTGGGGGATGGGATGTCATCAAATTAAAGGAAAAGGAAATGCAGGTATGCAACCACACTAGAACTCTATGGATGTTAAGGACAATATGGCACTTTGGGGGGTGTTTTTACTTGTGTTTGAGCAGTTTGAATATGTAAACCTCAACAAGGCTGGTTTGTGACTTGGAAAATCCATTAAGATTCATTGATACCTGTTATGTCCAAAGAAAACTCCAGTTCCCAAAATTCTAAGGGCAGCCCCAACCTGGACTTTAGGAGGATTTCTGGAAGGTAGCTAGAAGCCAAGATTCCTCAAAAACTTGTGAAGCTCTACCCAAAGATGTCATTTCTCTTATGACTGGCAGTAGAGAAAATGGCTGTCTGTGGTACGTATTACCATAATGAGGCACATGCTAGCCTCCAGGCTCCTTCAGCGTCACAAGTACTTGTTATGCATTTCAAAGTCTATGCTAGTGTCCTAGGTCCTCTTCCCTCCTCCCCTCCCCTAAACTCCCTCTAGTTCACATGCATCCCTTCTCACAGCTTCTCAGTGTCTTTGTGTCTCTGTCTCCTCCTATCTCCATGTTCCTCTCCTTCTCTCTCTCTGTCTCCTCCTCTGTTTCTTTCTCTCTCTCTTCCTCTCTGATCTGTTTCTGTCTATCATTAGCCAGGTCCAGTTAGCTGACTATGTACAACCATCTTCTTCTGCTTTGGACATTCCAGATGACTCTATCTGTTCTATCTCTGTATCTATAATAAAATCCTCCCCCTTAAACACATAACTGAGAGGTCAGGTGATCAGTTTGTACAATACCAAGAAACAGCTTAAAATATTTGCATAATGCATTTTAATGGGAAATATTACAAACACTTACAGAATTCAATATATACTGTGTCACCTTTCAGATAAATATTTACATTTACAATTTCTATTTTTTATGAAATCTTCCTGACAGATTGATACTTGATGTGTTCTTCTTTTAAAGAATTAATGTTCTGCTTCAGCAGCAACTACAAAGAAAAGCAAGAATTATCAGTTGCATAAAGAACAACCCTGGTGACATGGTCAGGATCAGCAGGAGCAGTGGCATCATCAGTATAATCTTATATAGTGACATTAGTATCATTGTGTTGGAGAAGGTGTGAGAATGTAGAGCCTTATTTTGTTGGTTTTATTCTCAGATGTGGCTTCTTTTGGAGTGTTTGTTTCCAAGAAGATGCCCTCCTCATAAGTCACAGTGTATGGAAACAAAAATAGAAACTAATATTTAACAGTTATATTTCTCTGCTTAGCCATTCAGAAAACACAAGATTCACATTAGGAGTGAAAGTAATTCCCTCATTCTAGAATAGGAGACAACCATGTACCTACCAACTTTACTTGGGCAGTTTTATTGGACTAAACGGTTATTTTTTTTTTTTTATTTTTTTTCAACTGTTATTTTTATGTGATGTATTTTCAATATTATTGGAAAAAAAGAATCATTTTTTTTCTGGTGCTAGGAAATGCCTAAAAGTTCATTATAAAGCATGAAATTTATTAATCATATATACTAGTGCCAAAGATTATGAGATTTCGAGTCCAAAAATCTTCAAATATTTTAAACAATTTCTGTGGTCTAACTTACATTTCTCATTCTTTTAGTTGCTGGGAGCTCTTTGGAACACTCGGTGAATTTGGTTGAGGGGCCCCCAGCTGGAACAGACCCTCTGAATAGGTGAGACAGTTGATTGGCTTGATGAGTTTGGGAGGCAACAAGGCAGTGGGACCAAGTACTGTGCTCATTGCATGAGCAAAAAACCTTGAGTCTTAGTTCTTTATACTCATTGTGGATAACCGTTCCAAACCATGACTGCTGTTTCAGGAGTGTGGGTGCACAGATTCACATCTGACCAACACAGCATTGAGACATTTCAGACAGAATCCACTCCCCCCAAAAAAAAGAAAAGAAGTAGGGGGGGGGGAAGGAATAGTGTCTGATAATAGCATTTAACCTTCACTAAAAAATACTAACATGATCACAGATTTCACTGTGATAAATTAAGTTGAAACTTTTCAAAGTAAACAACATTAATGTGGTTTCCCTAACTAGTAGAAAATCACCAATCAAATCAGATTTCGAATGATGAACTGTTGTTTTTAAATGGGAGCTGAGCCTTACGCACACTGTTCTCTTGTTTTGTTTTGTTTTGTTTTGTTTTGTTTTGTTTTGTTTTGTTTTGTTTGGTTTTGTTTTGTTTTGTTTTGTTTTGTCTTGGTTGGAACAGTCCCTTTGCCAGCTCAGGCTATGTGCCTCTGAGTTGAAGCCAATCTTCCTCCTCTCATTTTAGTATTCCTTACTTAAAGAATTGTCACTCTCAAGAACAGGACTAAGATTGTAAAAAACAGGACACATTACCTATTTGACTCAACCTGGTCCTCCATTGAAAACTGGGCCATCTCTTGTTTTCCTTTAGAAGCCATTTTAATTGCTGTCAACCCACACTGTAAAGAAAAGAATTACACTTTATATATCAACATGCTTCTCAACTGAAAATTTATCAGAGAATCTGTAAAGAATCAGTCACAAAGGACAGATTTTCCTTCATCCCTTGCTGCAAGTTCACACACACACAGCTGGACCCTTCCTTTGGACACACCATTGCCCTGTCCAACATTGCCTGTGAGCACCCCTCCTCTCCAGAACTCTCCACAAACACTCACTGGTTCCAAGCTTCTTACCTCCATGGAGATGTGACTCTATTGCCTCAACCCCATTATGTGGCATCTAGGTTTGGTGTGCCTTTGTTCGGTAAGAGAGCTCAAGTGGCCTCTCTGGAGCAGTTTGTTAACCTATTTTTCCAAACTATGTCTTCCCTAAACTGTGAATTATTATCTCCCAACCTGAACAGCATTTCCTATACACATAGAAAATTTGAACAAATTAAATAAAAAATGTCTTCTTGGTATGTCTTCTTCAATGATCAATTTCCAAACTTGCCTGTGTGCCAGTGACCTTTCTCATTTTCCACTCCAGCCTTATCTCTGAGAATCAAGCCCCATCAGTAACTTTGTAATTGCAACAGACTTCTGTTTATTCTACAGATATTTATCTTTAAAACTAATTCATTTTTATTGTGTATGTATGGGAATTGTGTGGGGGTCTTTTTCCTTGGTTTAATTTTAAAATTAAGCCCAATTCTGAAACCAAGTAGGCTGTGTGCTGTGTTACTTTTAACTATGTATAAAAATATAAAAAACATATTTGGAGAAAAATGTTTCACTCTGAACAGATTCATTGAGACTGCTTGATCTTTGGCATGTGATGGGTGGACCTGAGTGTCATTGCTGGGTATATACTGGGGATGTCGTTGAATGCTGTTTACCTTGGTTTTTGCTTCAATATCTGCATTGTAGTCAAGCGGTTTGCTGTCAATTCTTGTGTTTCCTGGGATGATCCCTCGTCACTATTCTTGCAAGGAGAATGCACTGCTGACACTCGAGTATGTGTGAGTGTGTGTGTTTGTGTACGTGTGTGTGTGTGTGTGTGTGTGTGCGTGTGTGTGTGTGTATGAATACTAAAATATTTACAGTGAATGTATAAATCAGAGGGCCAGTGAGAGGGCTAAGGTGATAAAGGCACTTGCCAGGATGACTGACAATTGGAATTTGATCCCTGAGACTGAAATGGTGAGAGGAGAGAAATGACTGCTATAAATTATCCTTTGACCTCCACACTTCTGCTATGGCACACAGGTTTCTTGCCTTCCCTCATCCACCAAATAACTCAGGACCAGGGTGTCCTTGAATTGACAAAGACCAGCTTGCCTCTGCTTCATGAGTGCAGGGATTAAAGGTGGGCATCACCATGCCCAGCCTGCTATTGATGTTCTTCCTGCCTATATGTTCTCTGGGTTTCAATGTGTCAAACTGGCAGGCTGATGAGGACTGTTGTCTAGGGAGTAGCAGACATGTTGATGCTGGCTACTTATAACAACTTATGATATCTTGGCTTACACTCTGATCATCTGCATTACAATCATATTCATTCTGGGGTCTGGAAAGATGGCTCAGTAGTATAAACACTTATTGCTTTTGTTTCATTCTTGTAAAACCCTTGTTACTCTTGCAGAGGGCCTGGGTTTGATTCACAGCACCCACTTCTTGTCTGACAACCATGCAGAACTGCAATTCCCGGGGATCAAATGCCCTCTTGGATGTCTGTGGGCAGCACACACACACAAGGTGCACAGAGAGAATGTATGCAAAACTTTAAAACACATAAAATAAATCAATTTAAAATATACAGGTATGTTGGCTACATTCATGTTGACATGAGCTACCCGAGTCTCCATTATTTATACTCTTCATTTCTATGAGATCTTCTCTCGGTGTTGCAAGTTGCTCAACTTTTGATTTTTTTTCTCCATAGTCTAATTTACTATCACTTACCCATTAAAACAGTGATTTTCAACCTGTGGGTCAGACCCATTTGGTAATCATAGGACTCTTATTCACAGAGGTCACCTAAGACCTTCTGAAAATACAGATATTGACCTTATGAGACATAACCTTAGCAAAATTACACTTATGAAGTAGCAACGAAAATAATTTTATGGTGAGGGTCACCACAACATGAAGAACTGCATGAAATGGTCACAGCATTAGGAAGGGTGAGAACTACTGTCTTAGAAGGTCATTAGGTTGGGTGTTCCCAGAAGTGAGGGTAGAAAGGACGTGAAGGACATGTTCCAGGCTGGGTTCTTCTTCTCTGACACTATTTGCAATAATGTAGACATAGGAACACAGAAGCATCATTCCTCTCACAAGCAAATATGTTAGTTTTCAAATTAGTGGGAATTACCACTAAGTATTTTTTTTTTTTTATTTTAAAGCTATCAGTTATTACCTCTCCCAGAGAAAGGAGGTTGACTTCAGTTTTAAACTTCTTTAATGCCCAGGTCTTGCTATCATCAGAAAGATGTTTTTCTGTTTTCTGCAATGGAAAGGTAGAGGATTAACTTTCTTGGTTTGGGTCTGAAATTAATTCTTTTGTTTTGGAGTGCACAATTGTGAAACTACTTTATTCCTTAGCAGGTACTGAAAATTGAAACATGGAAAGTAGAAACTCTCACTGAAAAGTGAAATATCTTCAAATATGCTCATGTATTTACAAATTACTACAACCTCATCAAGAACTAAAAGGTAGCCGGGCGGTCGTGGCTCACGCCTTTATTCCCAGCACTCGGGAGACAGAGCCAGTCCGATATCTGTGAGTTCGAGGTCAGCCTGGGCTACCAAGTGAGTTCCGGGTCAGCCTGGGCTACCAAGTGAGTTGCAGGAAAGGTGATAAGCTACACAGAGAAACCCTGTCTCAGAAAAACCAAGAAGAAAAAGAAAAAAAAATAAAACCAAAAACCAAAACGTAATTATGCTAGCCTAGAGTAAGAGAAATCATGAGCTGAGAAACTTGGTCTTGCCCTGTTGCTGAGATTAAACTGAATTCCCTAGGTTTTAGACTTTCTGATCTTATATGACATGATTATTAATTTTAATTTGGCCTCTTCCCTCTGTGTTTCTCTATCATGGTGGGGAGGCAAAAGTACATGTTATTTTCCATTTAGAAATAAACTCTGATGTAATTACTAGTGTCTTCCATATCATAGTACCTAGGAAACTGCTTTTGTCCATTGATTGACATTCAAAAGCCATAAATATGCAACTTCTGATTCACACAAACCCTCACTCTAGTGCTCCTGGTACAAGCAAACAAGTTTCCTAACCTCCAGCAGCTCAAGGTGATGATGTCGCTTTAATATGAATAGATAAGTATCTAATTACAACCCTCCAGTATTTTAAATGTTTGCATGTGGCACAAAGAATGTAAGGTTATGTTATTTTAAAACACAGAACAAAAAATCCGGAAGTTAGAGTGGTACTATATGGTAATTGAATCTTCCCTTCTACAACTGCTGGTAAGTGGGGCAAGGATTCCTATTCTGTAACTAGGGGAAGTTGTCAACATACTCGTAGGGATTCAAATAGAAAACATGCTGTAATCTCTTCATAATGAAAAGTTTTGATGAGCCAATTACACGTGGCTAAATTTGCACTATTTCCTGCTAGTGTCAATACAGAAGCAAAGAGAGAAAGAGAGGAGAGGCTCTCATATGTGATCCTGAAGTAGGAGTGTCCATGGGAAGATAGAAGCTACCTGCCTTTATGCCAAAGGTAAAAGCACCTGGACGATTCCTAGATCACTGAAACAACTGGACCCATTAAAATGTATGCAGGTGTGTTACCACAGTCGTGTTTTCAAATCACTCTAAGGTGTATTTATTTCTGCACAACATCCTTGGTCAAACATGAAACATCTAATCCGTGAGGACTGACCTTTGTCTTCTTATCACTGTCTTTCCAGTCCATTCCTTTATTGGCTCACCACTCCCTACCAGGACTTATTGCTCACTTACAGTTGATCAAGTGATGGTTCACACCAACAAAATATTTTTCTCTGGCCATATTTTCATACAAAACTGAGGTAGGTAGACTACTGCTGCATTTTAACAACATTCATAAGAAAATGAATTTCACAAAGGATCACTTTACCATAGGGAGAGATGGAGTTCCATTATCCTCTGGGACAGGTGTGAGAGCATCACGTTTTTCAGGAAGCCTTTAGGATAAAAACATGCAATAATGGGTGGATTTGGTCCTTTGACCGACTCTGTTGAAAGATTGGTTACCTGCATATTAAGCAGCAATTTTGCATTACGGATTTCAACATACACCCAAATTTTACAGTTTTGTGTTGCTTTTGTGAATTTCAACTTAACTCAATCTATAAAACATTCAGTGAAGACTCACTCTTAGTTCTATTTAAAACTCAAAATCAAAACTGTCAGTGGCCTGGTAGAGGCCTCAGTCAATAAGAGTGCTTGATGCCCACACATAACAAACTGAGTTTGAATGATCATCAACCGCATAAAAAGCTGGGCATGGACACATGCACTTGTAACCCAGTCTTTGGGTGGAAGAGACAGGGTATCATTTGGGCTTGTTGGCTGCTAGAGCTGCTCCAGGTTCAGTCAGAGACCTTATGTCAAGTGGGTAAGTGAGAGAATGACACAAGAAACCAATATCCTCCTCTTCTCTTCATGTCGCACACAGACATAGGCAAACCAGGCAACACACATCTATGCACACTAGAGACAGGATGGTGGTTTTTGCACACACTTTGTTCTGATGGTTGCAGTAACTAACTGATGGCTTTGTGGTTGTGTGCTCTAGCACTGAATGCTCCTATTTCATTCTTTTCCCTCTACCTCTAAAGTACCACGGCCTCTTTTCTGTCAAGAAACTTTTAGGCATTTCATTGAGTCTAATCGTCTCTCCCAGGATAGTTTGGTAGAAAATGAAATACACTCTATCTCTAAGCAACAAGCTGCCAACAATCTCAGAAGTCACTCCTTTTTTGGTGCTTTGAAGCTGCTTTTTCCACCACCCCCACCCCCACACAGACAGGCACACAGGGACAAGGAAGTGGGGTTCTTCTACATCCTTTGTTCTATTTGATGCAGTAGGTATATTTTATAGTTGTATATGTACATGAACAGTTCCTTTATTACTCCTGGTTCATCCCTCCTGTCCTGATCCTATAGCACAAATTCCCTTCTCTGTTCTCTGTTATCTAAGAGATAGACTTGGTGCAACAGGAGAGCAACCCTTGCCTTTACTCTCACAAGCCAACATATGGTTGACAGGTTATAGGTGGCCTTGTATTTGTTGTTGTTGTTACCTGTTTGCTAGTAGAAGCCAGACCATCACCAAATGTTGCCTTGGACTGTTAAGTAACAGCCTGTTCTAAAACTCATGGGAGGGGAGCACAGTCTCTCTGTCTCCTGTCCTTCCTGGCTATGTCTAAGCTCTAGGTGCCTGGGGTTTGTAGTTGGAGAACTCTGATGCAATAGCTGTGTTTTTCTTGCTTCCATGTTGCGCTTCACCCAGTTGAGTGAACCTTCTCTACAGAACCATGTCTGAAGCCTACTGCTGATGGGATCCCCAGCAGAGCCAAAAACTTTGAGTCATAGTTGTTTATACTCATTGTGGATAACTGTGCCTAACCATGACTGATGTTTCAGGAGTGTGGGTGCACAGATTCACATCTGACCAACACAGCATTGAGACATTTCAGACAGAATCCACTCCCCCCAAAAAAAAGAAAAGAAGTAGCGATTAAAAAAAAAAGAATAGTGTCTGGTAATAGCATTTAACCTTCACTAAAAAATACTAAAATGATCACAAATTTCACTGTGATAAATTAAGTTGAAACTTTTCAAAGTAAACAACATTAATGTGGTTTCCCTAACTAGTAGAAAATCACCAATCAAATCAGATTTCGAATGATGAACTGTTGTTTTTAAATGGGAGCTGAGCCCTACTCACACTGTTCTCTTGTTTTGTTTTGTTTTGTTTTGTTTTGTTTTGTTTTGTTTTGTTTTGTCTTGGTTGGAACAGTCCCTTTGCCAGCTCAGGCTATGTGCCTCTGAGTTGAAGCCAATCTTCCTCCTCTCATTTTAGTATTCCTTACTTAAAGAATTGTCACTCTCAAGAACAGGACTAAGATTGTAAAAAACAGGACACATTACCTATTTGACTCAACCTGGTCCTCCATTGAAAACTGGGCCATCTCTTGTTTTCCTTTAGAAGCCATTTTAATTGCTGTCAACCCACACTGTAAAGAAAAGAATTACACTTTATATATCAACATGCTTCTCAACTGAAAATTTATCAGAGAATCTGTAAAGAATCAGTCACAAAGGACAGATTTTCCTTCATCCCTTGCTGCAAGTTCACACACACACAGCTGGACCCTTCCTTTGGACACACCATTGCCCTGTCCAACATTGCCTGTGAGCACCCCTCCTCTCCAGAACTCTCCACAAACACTCACTGGTTCCAAGCTTCTTAGCTCCATGGAGATGTGACTCTATTGCCCCAACCCCATTATGTGGCATCTAGGTTTGGTGTGCCTTTGTTCGGTAAGAGAGCTCAAGTGGCCTCTCTGGAGCAGTTTGTTAACCTATTTTTCCAAACTATGTCTTCCCTAAACTGTGAATTATTATCTCCCAACCTGAACAGCATTTCCTATACACATAGAAAATTTGAACAAATTAAATAAAAAATGTCTTCTTGGTATGTCTTCTTCAATGATCAATTTCCAAACTTGCCTGTGTGCCAGTGACCTTTCTCATTTTCCACTCCAGCCTTATCTCTGAGAATCAAGCCTCATCAGTAACTTCGTAATTGCAACAGACTTCTGTTTATTCTACAGATATTTATCTTTAAAACTAATTCATTTTTATTGTGTATGTATGGGAATTGTGTGGGGGTCTTTTTCCTTGGTTTAATTTTAAAATTAAGCCCAATTCTGAAACCAAGTAGGCTGTGTGCTGTGTTACTTTTAACTATGTATAAAAATATAAAAAACATATTTGGAGAAAAATGTTTCACTCTGAACAGATTCATTGAGACTGCTTGATCTTTGGCATGTGATGGGTGGACCTGAGTGTCATTGCTGGGTATATACTGGGGATGTCGTTGAATGCTGTTTACCTTGGTTTTTGCTTCAATATCTGCATTGTAGTCAAGCGGTTTGCTGTCAATTCTTGTGTTTCCTGGGATGATCCCTCGTCACTATTCTTGCAAGGAGAATGCACT
This sequence comes from Peromyscus maniculatus bairdii, assembly GCF_049852395.1. Taxonomy (NCBI): domain Eukaryota; kingdom Metazoa; phylum Chordata; class Mammalia; order Rodentia; family Cricetidae; genus Peromyscus; species Peromyscus maniculatus. The sequence goes on along the minus strand of NC_134852.1, from coordinate 27,183,194 downwards.
GCTGACACTCGAGTATGTGTGAGTGTGTGTGTTTGTGTACGTGTGTGTGTGTGTGTGTGTGTGTGTGTGTGTGTGTGTGTATGAATACTAAAATATTTACAGTGAATGTATAAATCAGAGGGCCAGTGAGAGGGCTAAGGTGATAAAGGCACTTGCCAGGATGACTGACAATTGGAATTTGATCCCTGAGACTGAAATGGTGAGAGGAGAGAAATGACTGCTATAAATTATCCATTGACCTCCACACTTCTGCTATGGCACACAGGTTTCTTGCCTTCCCTCATCCACCAAATAACTCAGGACCAGGGTGTCCTCGAATTGACAAAGACCAGCTTGCCTCTACTTCATGAGTGCAGGGATTAAAGGTGGGCATCACCATGCCCAGCCTGCTATTGATGTTCTTCCTGCCTATATGTTCTCTGGGTTTCAATGTGTCAAACTGGCAGGCTGATGAGGACTGTTGTCTAGGGAGTAGCAGACATGTTGATGCTGGCTACTTATAACAACTTATGATATCTTGGCTTACACTCTGATCATCTGCATTACAATTATATTCATTCTGGGGTCTGGAAAGATGGCTCAGTAGTATAAACACTTATTGCTTTTGTTTCATTCTTGTAAAACCCTTGTTACTCTTGCAGAGGGCCTGGGTTTGATTCACAGCACCCACTTCTTGTCTGACAACCATGCAGAACTGCAATTCCCGGGGATCAAATGCCCTCTTGGATGTCTGTGGGCAGCACACACACACAAGGTGCACAGAGAGAATGTATGCAAAACTTTAAAACACATAAAATAAATCAATTTAAAATATACAGGTATGTTGGGTACATTCATGTTGACATGTGCTACCCGAGTCTCCATTATTTATACTCTTCATTTCTATGAGATCTTCTCTCGGTGTTGCAAGTTGCTCAACTTTTGATTTTTTTTCTCCATAGTCTAATTTACTATCACTTACCCATTAAAACAGTGATTTTCAACCTGTGGGTCAGACCCATTTGGTAATCATAGGACTCTTATTCATAGAGGTCACCTAAGACCTTCTGAAAATACAGATATTGACCTTATGAGACATAACCTTAGCAAAATTACACTTATGAAGTAGCAACGAAAATAATTTTATGGTGAGGGTCACCACAACATGAAGAACTGCATGAAATGGTCACAGCATTAGGAAGGGTGAGAACTACTGTCTTAGAAGGTCATTAGGTTGGGTGTTCCCAGAAGTGAGGGTAGAAAGGACGTGAAGGACATGTTCCAGGCTGGGTTCTTCTTCTCTGACACTATTTGCAATAATGTAGACATAGGAACACAGAAGCATCATTCCTCTCACAAGCAAATATGTTAGTTTTCAAATTAGTGGGAATTACCACTAAGTATTTTTTTTTTTTATTTTAAAGCTATCAGTTATTACCTCTCCCAGAGAAAGGAGGTTGACTTCAGTTTTAAACTTCTTTAATGCCCAGGTCTTGCTATCATCAGAAAGATGTTTTTCTGTTTTCTGCAATGGAAAGGTAGAGGATTAACTTTCTTGGTTTGGGTCTGAAATTAATTCTTTTGTTTTGGAGTGCACAATTGTGAAACTACTTTATTCCTTAGCAGGTACTGAAAATTGAAACATGGAAAGTAGAAACTCTCACTGAAAAGTGAAATATCTTCAAATATGCTCATGTATTTACAAATTACTACAACCTCATCAAGAACTAAAAGGTAGCCGGGCGGTCGTGGCTCACGCCTTTATTCCCAGCACTCGGGAGACAGAGCCAGTCCGATATCTGTGAGTTCGAGGTCAGCCTGGGCTACCAAGTGAGTTCCGGGTCAGCCTGGGCTACCAAGTGAGTTGCAGGAAAGGTGATAAGCTACACAGAGAAACCCTGTCTCAGAAAACCCAAGAAGAAAAAGAAAAAAAAATAAAACCAAAAACCAAAACGTAATTATGCTAGCCTAGAGTAAGAGAAATCATGAGCTGAGAAACTTGGTCTTGCCCTGTTGCTGAGATTAAACTGAATTCCCTAGGTTTTAGACTTTCTGATCTTATATGACATGATTATTAATTTTAATTTGGCCTCTTCCCTCTGTGTTTCTCTATCATGGTGGGGAGGCAAAAGTACATGTTATTTTCCATTTAGAAATAAACTCTGATGTAATTACTAGTGTCTTCCATATCATAGTACCTAGGAAACTGCTTTTGTCCATTGATTGACATTCAAAAGCCATAAATATGCAACTTCTGATTCACACAAACCCTCACTCTAGTGCTCCTGGTACAAGCAAACAAGTTTCCTAACCTCCAGCAGCTCAAGGTGATGATGTCGCTTTAATATGAATAGATAAGTATCTAATTACAACCCTCCAGTATTTTAAATGTTTGCATGTGGCACAAAGAATGTAAGGTTATGTTATTTTAAAACACAGAACAAAAAATCCGGAAGTTAGAGTGGTACTATATGGTAATTGAATCTTCCCTTCTACAACTGCTGGTAAGTGGGGCAAGGATTCCTATTCTGTAACTAGGGGAAGTTGTCAACATACTCGTAGGGATTCAAATAGAAAACATGCTGTAATCTCTTCATAATGAAAAGTTTTGATGAGCCAATTACACGTGGCTAAATTTGCACTATTTCCTGCTAGTGTCAATACAGAAGCAAAGAGAGAAAGAGAGGAGAGGCTCTCATATGTGATCCTGAAGTAGGAGTGTCCATGGGAAGATAGAAGCTACCTGCCTTTATGCCAAAGGTAAAAGCACCTGGACGATTCCTAGATCACTGAAACAACTGGACCCATTAAAATGTATGCAGGTGTGTTACCACAGTCGTGTTTTCAAATCACTCTAAGGTGTATTTATTTCTGCACAACATCCTTGGTCAAACATGAAACATCTAATCCGTGAGGACTGACCTTTGTCTTCTTATCACTGTCTTTCCAGTCCATTCCTTTATTGGCTCACCACTCCCTACCAGGACTTATTGCTCACTTACAGTTGATCAAGTGATGGTTCACACCAACAAAATATTTTTCTCTGGCCATATTTTCATACAAAACTGAGGTAGGTAGACTACTGCTGCATTTTAACAACATTCATAAGAAAATGAATTTCACAAAGGATCACTTTACCATAGGGAGAGATGGAGTTCCATTATCCTCTGGGACAGGTGTGAGAGCATCACGTTTTTCAGGAAGCCTTTAGGATAAAAACATGCAATAATGGGTGGATTTGGTCCTTTGACCGACTCTGTTGTAAGATTGGTTACCTGCATATTAAGCAGCAATTTTGCATTACGGATTTCAACATACACCCAAATTTTACAGTTTTGTGTTGCTTTTGTGAATTTCAACTTAACTCAATCTATAAAACATTCAGTGAAGACTCACTCTTAGTTCTATTTAAAACTCAAAATCAAAACTGTCAGTGGCCTGGTAGAGGCCTCAGTCAATAAGAGTGCTTGATGCCCACACATAACAAACTGAGTTTGAATGATCATCAACCGCATAAAAAGCTGGGCATGGACACATGCACTTGTAACCCAGTCTTTGGGTGGAAGAGACAGGGTATCATTTGGGCTTGTTGGCTGCTAGAGCTGCTCCAGGTTCAGTCAGAGACCTTATGTCAAGTGGGTAAGTGAGAGAATGACACAAGAAACCAATATCCTCCTCTTCTCTTCATGTCGCACACAGACATAGGCAAACCAGGCAACACACATCTATGCACACTAGAGACAGGATGGTGGTTTTTGCACACACTTTGTTCTGATGGTTGCAGTAACTAACTGATGGCTTTGTGGTTGTGTGCTCTAGCACTGAATGCTCCTATTTCATTCTTTTCCCTCTACCTCTAAAGTACCACGGCCTCTTTTCTGTCAAGAAACTTTTAGGCATTTCATTGAGTCTAATCATCTCTCCCAGGATAGTTTGGTAGAAAATGAAATACACTCTATCTCTAAGCAACAAGCTGCCAACAATCTCAGAAGTCACTCCTTTTTTGGTGCTTTGAAGCTGCTTTTTCCACCACCCCCACCCCCACACAGACAGGCACACAGGGACAAGGAAGTGGGGTTCTTCTACATCCTTTGTTCTATTTGATGCAGTAGGTATATTTTATAGTTGTATATGTACATGAACAGTTCCTTTATTACTCCTGGTTCATCCCTCCTGTCCTGATCCTATAGCACAAATTCCCTTCTCTGTTCTCTGTTATCTAAGAGATAGACTTGGTGCAACAGGAGAGCAACCCTTGCCTTTACTCTCACAAGCCAACATATGGTTGACAGGTTATAGGTGGCCTTGTATTTGTTGTTGTTGTTACCTGTTTGCTAGTAGAAGCCAGACCATCACCAAATGTTGCCTTGGACTGTTAAGTAACAGCCTGTTCTAAAACTCATGGGAGGGGAGCACAGTCTCTCTGTCTCCTGTCCTTCCTGGCTATGTCTAAGCTCTAGGTGCCTGGGGTTTGTAGTTGGAGAACTCTGATGCAATAGCTGTGTTTTTCTTGCTTCCATGTTGCGCTTCACCCAGTTGAGTGAACCTTCTCTACAGAACCATGTCTGAAGCCTACTGCTGATGGGATCCCCAGCAGAGCCAAAAACTTTGAGTCATAGTTGTTTATACTCATTGTGGATAACTGTGCCTAACCATGACTGATGTTTCAGGAGTGTGGGTGCACAGATTCACATCTGACCAACACAGCATTGAGACATTTCAGACAGAATCCACTCCCCCCAAAAAAAAGAAAAGAAGTAGCGATTAAAAAAAAAAGAATAGTGTCTGGTAATAGCATTTAACCTTCACTAAAAAATACTAAAATGATCACAAATTTCACTGTGATAAATTAAGTTGAAACTTTTCAAAGTAAACAACATTAATGTGGTTTCCCTAACTAGTAGAAAATCACCAATCAAATCAGATTTCGAATGATGAACTGTTGTTTTTAAATGGGAGCTGAGCCCTACTCACACTGTTCTCTTGTTTTGTTTTGTTTTGTTTTGTTTTGTTTTGTTTTGTTTTGTTTTGTTTTGTCTTGGTTGGAACAGTCCCTTTGCCAGCTCAGGCTATGTGCCTCTGAGTTGAAGCCAATCTTCCTCCTCTCATTTTAGTATTCCTTACTTAAAGAATTGTCACTCTCAAGAACAGGACTAAGATTGTAAAAAACAGGACACATTACCTATTTGACTCAACCTGGTCCTCCATTGAAAACTGGGCCATCTCTTGTTTTCCTTTAGAAGCCATTTTAATTGCTGTCAACCCACACTGTAAAGAAAAGAATTACACTTTATATATCAACATGCTTCTCAACTGAAAATTTATCAGAGAATCTGTAAAGAATCAGTCACAAAGGACAGATTTTCCTTCATCCCTTGCTGCAAGTTCACACACACACAGCTGGACCCTTCCTTTGGACACACCATTGCCCTGTCCAACATTGCCTGTGAGCACCCCTCCTCTCCAGAACTCTCCACAAACACTCACTGGTTCCAAGCTTCTTAGCTCCATGGAGATGTGACTCTATTGCCCCAACCCCATTATGTGGCATCTAGGTTTGGTGTGCCTTTGTTCGGTAAGAGAGCTCAAGTGGCCTCTCTGGAGCAGTTTGTTAACCTATTTTTCCAAACTATGTCTTCCCTAAACTGTGAATTATTATCTCCCAACCTGAACAGCATTTCCTATACACATAGAAAATTTGAACAAATTAAATAAAAAATGTCTTCTTGGTATGTCTTCTTCAATGATCAATTTCCAAACTTGCCTGTGTGCCAGTGACCTTTCTCATTTTCCACTCCAGCCTTATCTCTGAGAATCAAGCCCCATCAGTAACTTTGTAATTGCAACAGACTTCTGTTTATTCTACAGATATTTATCTTTAAAACTAATTCATTTTTATTGTGTATGTATGGGAATTGTGTGGGGGTCTTTTTCCTTGGTTTAATTTTAAAATTAAGCCCAATTCTGAAACCAAGTAGGCTGTGTGCTGTGTTACTTTTAACTATGTATAAAAATATAAAAAACATATTTGGAGAAAAATGTTTCACTCTGAACAGATTCATTGAGACTGCTTGATCTTTGGCATGTGATGGGTGGACCTGAGTGTCATTGCTGGGTATATACTGGGGATGTCGTTGAATGCTGTTTACCTTGGTTTTTGCTTCAATATCTGCATTGTAGTCAAGCGGTTTGCTGTCAATTCTTGTGTTTCCTGGGATGATCCCTCGTCACTATTCTTGCAAGGAGAATGCACTGCTGACACTCGAGTATGTGTGAGTGTGTGTGTTTGTGTACGTGTGTGTGTGTGTGTGTGTGTGTGTGTATGAATACTAAAATATTTACAGTGAATGTATAAATCAGAGGGCCAGTGAGAGGGCTAAGGTGATAAAGGCACTTGCCAGGATGACTGACAATTGGAATTTGATCCCTGAGACTGAAATGGTGAGAGGAGAGAAATGACTGCTATAAATTATCCTTTGACCTCCACACTTCTGCTATGGCACACAGGTTTCTTGCCTTCCCTCATCCACCAAATAACTCAGGACCAGGGTGTCCTCGAATTGACAAAGACCAGCTTGCCTCTGCTTCATGAGTGCAGGGATTAAAGGTGGGCATCACCATGCCCAGCCTGCTATTGATGTTCTTCCTGCCTATATGTTCTCTGGGTTTCAATGTGTCAAACTGGCAGGCTGATGAGGACTGTTGTCTAGGGAGTAGCAGACATGTTGATGCTGGCTACTTATAACAACTTATGATATCTTGGCTTACACTCTGATCATCTGCATTACAATCATATTCATTCTGGGGTCTGGAAAGATGGCTCAGTAGTATAAACACTTATTGCTCTTGTTTTATTCTTATAAAACCCTTGTTACTCTTGCGGAGGGCCTGGGTTTGATTCACAGCACCCACTTCTTGTCTGACAACCATGCAGAACTGCAATTCCCGGGGATCAAATGCCCTCTTGGATGTCTGTGGGCAGCACACACACACAAGGTGCACAGAGAGAATGTATGCAAAACTTTAAAACACATAAAATAAATCAATTTAAAATATACAGGTATGTTGGGTACATTCATGTTGACATGAGCTACCCGAGTCTCCATTATTTATACTCTTCATTTCTATGAGATCTTCTCTCGGTGTTGCAAGTTGCTCAACTTTTGATTTTTTTTCTCCATAGTCTAATTTACTATCACTTACCCCTTAAAACAGTGATTTTCAACATGTGGGTCAGACCCATTTGGTAATCATAGGACTCTTATTCACAGAGGTTACCTAAGACCTTCTGAAAATACAGATATTGACCTTATGAGACATAACCTTAGCAAAATTACACTTATGAAGTAGCAACGAAAATAATTTTATGGTGAGGGTCACCACAACATGAAGAACTGCATGAAATGGTCACAGCATTAGGAAGGGTGAGAACTACTGTCTTAGAAGGTCATTAGGTTGGGTGTTCCCAGAAGTGATGGTAGAAAGGACGTGAAGGACATGTTCCAGGCTGGGTTCTTCTTCTCTGACACTATTTGCAATAATGTAGACATAGGAACACAGAAGCATCATTCCTCTCACAAGCAAATATGTTAGTTTTCAAATTAGTGGGAATTACCACTAAGTATTTTTTTTTTTTTATTTTAAAGCTATCAGTTATTACCTCTCCCAGAGAAAGGAGGTTGACTTCAGTTTTAAACTTCTTTAATGCCCAGGTCTTGCTATCATCAGAAAGATGTTTTTCTGTTTTCTGCAATGGAAAGGTAGAGGATTAACTTTCTTGGTTTGGGTCTGAAATTAATTCTTTTGTTTTGGAGTGCACAATTGTGAAACTACTTTATTCCTTAGCAGGTACTGAAAATTGAAACATGGAAAGTAGAAACTCTCACTGAAAAGTGAAATATCTTCAAATATGCTCATGTATTTACAAATTACTACAACCTCATCAAGAACTAAAAGGTAGCCGGGCGGTCGTGGCTCACGCCTTTATTCCCAGCACTCGGGAGACAGAGCCAGTCCAATATCTGTGAGTTCGAGGTCAGCCTGGGCTACCAAGTGAGTTGCAGGAAAGGTGATAAGCTACACAGAGAAACCCTGTCTCAGAAAAACCAAGAAGACAAAGAAAAAAAAAAACCAAAACGTAATTATGCTAGCCTAGATTAAGAGAAAATCATGAACTGAGAAACTTGGTCTTGCCCTGTTGCTGAAATTAAACTGAATTCCCTTGGTTTTAGAGTTTCTGATCTTATATGACATGATTATTAATTTTAATTTGGCCTCTTCCCTCAGTGTTTCTCTATCATGGTGGGGAGGCAAAAGTACATGTTATTTTCCATTTAGAAATAAACTCTGATGTAATTACTAGTGTCTTCCATATCATAGTTCCTAGGAAACTGCTTTTGTCCATTGATTGACATTCAAAAGCCATAAATATGCAACTTCTGATTCACACAAACCCTCACTCTAGTGCTCCTGGTACAAGCAAACAAGTTTCCTAACCTCCAGCAGCTCAAGGTGATGATGTCGCTTTAATATGAATAGATAAGTATCTAATTACAACCCTCCAGTATTTTAAATGTTTGCATGTGGCACAAAGAATGTAAGGTTATGTTATTTTAAAACACAGAACAAAAAATCCGGAAGTTAGAGTGGTACTATATGGTAATTGAATCTTCCCTTCTACAACTGCTGGTAATTGGGGCAAGGATTCCTATTCTGTAACTAGGGGAAGTTGTCAACATACTCGTAGGGATTCAAATAGAAAACATGCTGTAATCTCTTCATAATGAAAAGTTTTGATGAGCCAATTACACGTGGCTAAATTTGCACTATTTCCTGCTAGTGTCAATACAGAAGCAAAGAGAGAAAGAGAGGAGAGGCTCTCATATGTGATCCTGAAGTAGGAGTGTCCATGGGAAGATAGAAGCTACCTGCCTTTATGCCAAAGGTAAAAGCACCTGGACGATTCCTAGATCACTGAAACAACTGGACCCATTAAAATGTATGCAGGTGTGTTACCACAGTCGTGTTTTCAAATCACTCTAAGGTGTATTTATTTCTGCACAACATCCTTGGTCAAACATGAAACATCTAATCCGTGAGGACTGACCTTTGTCTTCTTATCACTGTCTTTCCAGTCCATTCCTTTATTGGCTCACCACTCCCTACCAGGACTTATTGCTCACTTACAGTTGATCAAGTGATGGTTCACACCAACAAAATATTTTTCTCTGGCCATATTTTCATACAAAACTGAGGTAGGTAGACTACTGCTGCATTTTAACAACATTCATAAGAAAATGAATTTCACAAAGGATCACTTTACCATAGGGAGAGATGGAGTTCCATTATCCTCTGGGACAGGTGTGAGAGCATCACGTTTTTCAGGAAGCCTTTAGGATAAAAACATGCAATAATGGGTGGATTTGGTCCTTTGACCGACTCTGTTGAAAGATTGGTTACCTGCATATTAAGCAGCAATTTTGCATTACGGATTTCAACATACACCCAAATTTTACAGTTTTGTGTTGCTTTTGTGAATTTCAACTTAACTCAATCTATAAAACATTCAGTGAAGACTCACTCTTAGTTCTATTTAAAAATCAAAATCAAAACAGTCAGTGGCCTGGTAGAGGCCTCAGTCAATAAGAGTGCTTGATGCCCACACATAACAAACTGAGTTTGAATGATCATCAACCGCATAACAAGCTGGGCATGGACACATGCACTTGTAACCCAGTCTTTGGGTGGAAGAGACAGGGTATCATTTGGGCTTGTTGGCTGCTAGAGCTGCTCCAGGTTCAGTCAGAGACCTTATGTCAAGTGGGTAAGTGAGAGAATGACACAAGAAACCAATATCCTCCTCTTCTCTTCATGTCGCACACAGACATAGGCAAACCAGGCAACACACATCTATGCACACTAGAGACAGGATGGTGGTTTTTGCACACACTTTGTTCTGATGGTTGCAGTAACTAACTGATGGCTTTGTGGTTGTGTGCTCTAGCACTGAATGCTCCTATTTCATTCTTTTCCCTCTACCTCTAAAGTACCACGGCCTCTTTTCTGTCAAGAAACTTTTAGGCATTTCATTGAGTCTAATCATCTCTCCCAGGATAGTTTGGTAGAAAATGAAATACACTCTATCTCTAAGCAACAAGCTGCCAACAATCTCAGAAGTCACTCCTTTTTTGGTGCTTTGAAGCTGCTTTTTCCACCACACCCACCCCCACACAGACAGGCACACAGGGACAAGGAAGTGGGGTTCTTCTACATCCTTTGTTCTATTTGATGCAGTAGGTATATTTTATAGTTGTATATGTACATGAACAGTTCCTTTATTACTCCTGGTTCATCCCTCCTGTCCTGATCCTATAGCACAAATTCCCTTCTCTGTTCTCTGTTATCTAAGAGATAGACTTGGTGCAACAGGAGAGCAACCCTTGCCTTTACTCTCACAAGCCAACATATGGTTGACAGGTTATAGGTGGCCTTGTATTTGTTGTTGTTGTTACCTGTTTGCTAGTAGAAGCCAGACCATCACCAAATGTTGCCTTGGACTGTTAAGTAACAGCCTGTTCTAAAACTCATGGGAGGGGAGCACAGTCTCTCTGTCTCCTGTCCTTCCTGGCTATGTCTAAGCTCTAGGTGCCTGGGGTTTGTAGTTGGAGAACTCTGATGCAATAGCTGTGTTTTTCTTGCTTCCATGTTGCACTTCACCCAGTTGAGTGAACCTTCTCTACAGAACCATGTCTGAAGCCTACTGCTGATGGGATCCCCAGCAGAGCCAAAAACTTTGAGTCATAGTTGTTTATACTCATTGTGGGTAACTGTGCCTAACCATGACTGATGTTTCAGGAGTGTGGGTGCACAGATTCACATCTGACCAACACAGCATTGAGACATTTCAGACAGAATCCACTCCCCCCCAAAAAAAGAAAAGAAGTAGCGATTAAAAAAAAAAAAAAAAAGAATAGTGTCTGGTAATAGCATTTAACCTTCACTAAAAAATACTAAAATGATCACAAATTTCACTGTGATAAATTAAGTTGAAACTTTTCAAAGTAAACAACATTAATGTGGTTTCCCTAACTAGTTAAAAATCACCAATCAAATCAGATTTCGAATGATGAACTGTTGTTTTTAAATGGGAGCTGAGCCCTACGCACACTGTTCTCTTGTTTGTTTTTCTTTGTTTTTTTTTGTTTTGTTTTGTTTTGTTTTGTTTTGTTTTGTTTTGTTTTGTTTTGTCTTGGTTGGAACAGTCCCTTTGCCAGCTCAGGCTATGTGCCTCTGAGTTGACGCCAATCTTCCTCCTCTCATTTTAGTATTCCTTACTTAAAGAATTGTCACTCTCAAGAACAGGACTAAGATTGTAAAAAACAGGACACATTACCTATTTGACTCAACCTGGTCCTCCATTGAAAACTGGGCCATCTCTTGTTTTCCTTTAGAAGCCATTTTAATTGCTGTCAACCCACACTGTAAAGAAAAAAATTACACTTTATATATCAACATGCTTCTCAACTGAAAATTTATCAGAGAATCTGTAAAGAATCAGTCACAAAGGACAGATTTTCCTTCATCCCTTGCTGCAAGTTCACACACACACAGCTGGACCCTTCCTTTGGACACACCATTGCCCTGTCCAACATTGCCTGTGAGCACCCCTCCTCTCCAGAACTCTCCACAAACACTCACTGGTTCCAAGCTTCTTAGCTCCATGGAGATGTGACTCTATTGCCCCAACCCCATTATGTGGCATCTAGGTTTGGTGTGCCTTTGTTCGGTAAGAGAGCTCAAGTGGCCTCTCTGGAGCAGTTTGTTAACCTATTTTTCCAAACTATGTCTTCCCTAAACTGTGAATTATTATCTCCCAACCTGAACAGCATTTCCTATACACATAGAAAATTTGAACAAATTAAATAAAAAATGTCTTCTTGGTATGTCTTCTTCAATGATCAATTTCCAAACTTGCCTGTGTGCCAGTGACCTTTCTCATTTTCCACTCCAGCCTTATCTCTGAGAATCAAGCCCCATCAGTAACTTTGTAATTGCAACAGACTTCTGTTTATTCTACAGATATTTATCTTTAAAACTAATTCATTTTTATTGTGTATGTATGGGAATTGTGTGGGGGTCTTTTTCCTTGGTTTAATTTTAAAATTAAGCCCAATTCTGAAACCAAGTAGGCTGTGTGCTGTGTTACTTTTAACTATGTATAAAAATATAAAAAACATATTTGGAGAAAAATGTTTCACTCTGAACAGATTCATTGAGACTGCTTGATCTTTGGCATGTGATGGGTGGACCTGAGTGTCATTGCTGGGTATATACTGGGGATGTCGTTGAATGCTGTTTACCTTGGTTTTTGCTTCAATATCTGCATTGTAGTCAAGCGGTTTGCTGTCAATTCTTGTGTTTCCTGGGATGATCCCTCGTCACTATTCTTGCAAGGAGAATGCACTGCTGACACTCGAGTATGTGTGAGTGTGTGTGTTTGTGTACGTGTGTGTGTGTGTGTGTGTGTGTGTGTGTGTGTATGAATACTAAAATATTTACAGTGAATGTATAAATCAGAGGGCCAGTGAGAGGGCTAAGGTGATAAAGGCACTTGCCAGGATGACTGACAATTGGAATTTGATCCCTGAGACTGAAATGGTGAGAGGAGAGAACTGACTGCTATAAATTATCCTTTGACCTCCACACTTCTGCTATGGCACACAGGTTTCTTGCCTTCCCTCATCCACCAAATAACTCAGGACCAGGGTGTCCTCGAATTGACAAAGACCAGCTTGCCTCTGCTTCATGAGTGCAGGGATTAAAGGTGGGCATCACCATGCCCAGCCTGCTATTGATGTTCTTCCTGCCTATATGTTCTCTGGGTTTCAATGTGTCAAACTGGCAGGCTGATGAGGACTGTTGTCTAGGGAGTAGCAGACATGTTGATGCTGGCTACTTATAACAACTTATGATATCTTGGCTTACACTCTGATCATCTGCATTACAATCATATTCATTCTGGGGTCTGGAAAGATGGCTCAGTAGTATAAACACTTATTGCTTTTGTTTCATTCTTGTAAAACCCTTGTTACTCTTGCAGAGGGCCTGGGTTTGATTCACAGCACCCACTTCTTGTCTGACAACCATGCAGAACTGCAATTCCCGGGGATCAAATGCCCTCTTGGATGTCTGTGGGCAGCACACACACACAAGGTGCACAGAGAGAATGTATGCAAAACTTTAAAACACATAAAATAAATCAATTTAAAATATACAGGTATGTTGGGTACATTCATGTTGACATGAGCTACCCGAGTCTCCATTATTTATACTCTTCATTTCTATGAGATCTTCTCTCGGTGTTGCAAGTTGCTCAACTTTTGATTTTTTTTCTCCATAGTCTAATTTACTATCACTTACCCCTTAAAACAGTGATTTTCAACCTGTGGGTCAGACCCATTTGGTAATCATAGGACTCTTATTCACAGAGGTTACCTAAGACCTTCTGAAAATACAGATATTGACCTTATGAGACATAACCTTAGCAAAATTACACTTATGAAGTAGCAACGAAAATAATTTTATGGTGAGGGTCACCACAACATGAAGAACTGCATGAAATGGTCACAGCATTAGGAAGGGTGAGAACTACTGTCTTAGAAGGTCATTAGGTTGGGTGTTCCCAGAAGTGAGGGTAGAAAGGACGTGAAGGACATGTTCCAGGCTGGGTTCTTCTTCTCTGACACTATTTGCAATAATGTAGACATAGGACCACAGAAGCATCATTCCTCTCACAAGCAAATATGTTAGTTTTCAAATTAGTGGGAATTACCACTAAGTATTTTTTTTTTATTTTAAAGCTATCAGTTATTACCTCTCCCAGAGAAAGGAGGTTGACTTCAGTTTTAAACTTCTTTAATGCCCAGGTCTTGCTATCATCAGAAAGATGTTTTTCTGTTTTCTGCAATGGAAAGGTAGAGGATTAACTTTCTTGGTTTGGGTCTGAAATTAATTCTTTTGTTTTGGAGTGCACAATTGTGAAACTACTTTATTCCTTAGCAGGTACTGAAAATTGAAACATGGAAAGTAGAAACTCTCACTGAAAAGTGAAATATCTTCAAATATGCTCATGTATTTACAAATTACTACAACCTCATCAAGAACTAAAAGGTAGCCGGGCGGTCGTGGCTCACTCCTTTATTCCCAGCACTCAGGAGACAGAGCCAGTCCGATATCTGTGAGTTCGAGGTCAGCCTGGGCTACCAAGTGAGTTGCAGGAAAGGTGATAAGCTACACAGAGAAACCCTGTCTCAGAAAAACCAAGAAGACAAAGAAAAAAAAAAACCAAAACGTAATTATGCTAGCCTAGATTAAGAGAAAATCATGAACTGAGAAACTTGGTCTTGCCCTGTTGCTGAGATTAAACTGAATTCCCTTGGTTTTAGAGTTTCTGATCTTATATGACATGATTATTAATTTTAATTTGGCCTCTTCCCTCACTGTTTCTCTATCATGGTGGGGAGGCAAAAGTACATGTTATTTTCCATTTAGAAATAAACTCTGATGTAATTACTAGTGTCTTCCATATCATAGTTCCTAGGAAACTGTTTTTGTCCATTGATTGACATTCAAAAGCCATAAATATGCAACTTCTGATTCACACAAACCCTCACTCTAGTGCTCCTGGTACAAGCAAACAAGTTTCCTAACCTCCAGCAGCTCAAGGTGATGATGTCGCTTTAATATGAATAGATAAGTATCTAATTACAACCCTCCAGTATTTTAAATGTTTGCATGTGGCACAAAGAATGTAAGGTTATGTTATTTTAAAACACAGAACAAAAAATCCGGAAGTTAGAGTGGTACTATATGGTAATTGAATCTTCCCTTCTACAACTGCTGGTAATTGGGGCAAGGATTCCTATTCTGTAACTAGGGGAAGTTGTCAACATACTCGTAGGGATTCAAATAGAAAACATGCTGTAATCTCTTCATAATGAAAAGTTTTGATGAGCCAATTACACGTGGCTAAATTTGCACTATTTCCTGCTAGTGTCAATACAGAAGCAAAGAGAGAAAGAGAGGAGAGGCTCTCATATGTGATCCTGAAGTAGGAGTGTCCATGGGAAGATAGAAGCTACCTGCCTTTATGCCAAAGGTAAAAGCACCTGGACGATTCCTAGATCACTGAAACAACTGGACCCATTAAAATGTATGCAGGTGTGTTACCACAGTCGTGTTTTCAAATCACTCTAAGGTGTATTTATTTCTGCACAACATCCTTGGTCAAACATGAAACATCTAATCCGTGAGGACTGACCTTTGTCTTCTTATCACTGTCTTTCCAGTCCATTCCTTTATTGGCTCACCACTCCCTACCAGGACTTATTGCTCACTTACAGTTGATCAAGTGATGGTTCACACCAACAAAATATTTTTCTCTGGCCATATTTTCATACAAAACTGAGGTAGGTAGACTACTGCTGCATTTTAACAACATTCATAAGAAAATGAATTTCACAAAGGATCACTTTACCATAGGGAGAGATGGAGTTCCATTATCCTCTGGGACAGGTGTGAGAGCATCACGTTTTTCAGGAAGCCTTTAGGATAAAAACATGCAATAATGGGTGGATTTGGTCCTTTGACCGACTCTGTTGAAAGATTGGTTACCTGCATATTAAGCAGCAATTTTGCATTACGGATTTCAACATACACCCAAATTTTACAGTTTTGTGTTGCTTTTGTGAATTTCAACTTAACTCAATCTATAAAACATTCAGTGAAGACTCACTCTTAGTTCTATTTAAAACTCAAAATCAAAACTGTCAGTGGCCTGGTAGAGGCCTCAGTCAATAAGAGTGCTTGATGCCCACACATAACAAACTGAGTTTGAATGATCATCAACCGCATAACAAGCTGGGCATGGACACATGCACTTGTAACCCAGTCTTTGGGTGGAAGAGACAGGGTATCATTTGGGCTTGTTGGCTGCTAGAGCTGCTCCAGGTTCAGTCAGAGACCTTATGTCAAGTGGGTAAGTGAGAGAATGACACAAGAAACCAATATCCTCCTCTTCTCTTCATGTCGCACACAGACATAGGCAAACCAGGCAACACACATCTATGCACACTAGAGACAGGATGGTGGTTTTTGCACACACTTTGTTCTGATGGTTGCAGTAACTAACTGATGGCTTTGTGGTTGTGTGCTCTAGCACTGAATGCTCCTATTTCATTCTTTTCCCTCTACCTCTAAAGTACCACGGCCTCTTTTCTGTCAAGAAACTTTTAGGCATTTCATTGAGTCTAATCGTCTCTCCCAGGATAGTTTGGTAGAAAATGAAATACACTCTATCTCTAAGCAACAAGCTGCCAACAATCTCAGAAGTCACTCCTTTTTTGGTGCTTTGAAGCTGCTTTTTCCACCACCCCCACCCCCACACAGACAGGCACACAGGGACAAGGAAGTGGGGTTCTTCTACATCCTTTGTTCTATTTGATGCAGTAGGTATATTTTATAGTTGTATATGTACATGAACAGTTCCTTTATTACTCCTGGTTCATCCCTCCTGTCCTGATCCTATAGCACAAATTCCCTTCTCTGTTCTCTGTTATCTAAGAGATAGACTTGGTGCAACAGGAGAGCAACCCTTGCCTTTACTCTCACAAGCCAACATATGGTTGACAGGTTATAGGTGGCCTTGTATTTGTTGTTGTTGTTACCTGTTTGCTAGTAGAAGCCAGACCATCACCAAATGTTGCCTTGGACTGTTAAGTAACAGCCTGTTCTAAAACTCATGGGAGGGGAGCACAGTCTCTCTGTCTCCTGTCCTTCCTGGCTATGTCTAAGCTCTAGGTGCCTGGGGTTTGTAGTTGGAGAACTCTGATGCAATAGCTGTGTTTTTCTTGCTTCCATGTTGCGCTTCACCCAGTTGAGTGAACCTTCTCTACAGAACCATGTCTGAAGCCTACTGCTGATGGGATCCCCAGCAGAGCCAAAAACTTTGAGTCATAGTTGTTTATACTCATTGTGGGTAACTGTGCCTAACCATGACTGATGTTTCAGGAGTGTGGGTGCACAGATTCACATCTGACCAACACAGCATTGAGACATTTCAGACAGAATCCACTCCCCCCCAAAAAAAGAAAAGAAGTAGCGATTAAAAAAAAAAAAAAAAAGAATAGTGTCTGGTAATAGCATTTAACCTTCACTAAAAAATACTAAAATGATCACAAATTTCACTGTGATAAATTAAGTTGAAACTTTTCAAAGTAAACAACATTAATGTGGTTTCCCTAACTAGTTGAAAATCACCAATCAAATCAGATTTCGAATGATGAACTGTTGTTTTTAAATGGGAGCTGAGCCCTACGCACACTGTTCTCTTGTTTGTTTTTCTTTGTTTTTTTTTTTGTTTTGTTTTGTTTTGTTTTGTTTTGTTTTGTTTTGTTTTGTTTTGTTTTGTTTTGTTTTGTCTTGGTTGGAACAGTCCCTTTGCCAGCTCAGGCTATGTGCCTCTGAGTTGACGCCAATCTTCCTCCTCTCATTTTAGTATTCCTTACTTAAAGAATTGTCACTCTCAAGAACAGGACTAAGATTGTAAAAAACAGGACACATTACCTATTTGACTCAACCTGGTCCTCCATTGAAAACTGGGCCATCTCTTGTTTTCCTTTAGAAGCCATTTTAATTGCTGTCAACCCACACTGTAAAGAAAAAAATTACACTTTATATATCAACATGCTTCTCAACTGAAAATTTATCAGAGAATCTGTAAAGAATCAGTCACAAAGGACAGATTTTCCTTCATCCCTTGCTGCAAGTTCACACACACACAGCTGGACCCTTCCTTTGGACACACCATTGCCCTGTCCAACATTGCCTGTGAGCACCCCTCCTCTCCAGAACTCTCCACAAACACTCACTGGTTCCAAGCTTCTTAGCTCCATGGAGATGTGACTCTATTGCCCCAACCCCATTATGTGGCATCTAGGTTTGGTGTGCCTTTGTTCGGTAAGAGAGCTCAAGTGGCCTCTCTGGAGCAGTTTGTTAACCTATTTTTCCAAACTATGTCTTCCCTAAACTGTGAATTATTATCTCCCAACCTGAACAGCATTTCCTATACACATAGAAAATTTGAACAAATTAAATAAAAAATGTCTTCTTGGTATGTCTTCTTCAATGATCAATTTCCAAACTTGCCTGTGTGCCAGTGACCTTTCTCATTTTCCACTCCAGCCTTATCTCTGAGAATCAAGCCCCATCAGTAACTTTGTAATTGCAACAGACTTCTGTTTATTCTACAGATATTTATCTTTAAAACTAATTCATTTTTATTGTGTATGTATGGGAATTGTGTGGGGGTCTTTTTCCTTGGTTTAATTTTAAAATTAAGCCCAATTCTGAAACCAAGTAGGCTGTGTGCTGTGTTACTTTTAACTATGTATAAAAATATAAAAAACATATTTGGAGAAAAATGTTTCACTCTGAACAGATTCATTGAGACTGCTTGATCTTTGGCATGTGATGGGTGGACCTGAGTGTCATTGCTGGGTATATACTGGGGATGTCGTTGAATGCTGTTTACCTTGGTTTTTGCTTCAATATCTGCATTGTAGTCAAGCGGTTTGCTGTCAATTCTTGTGTTTCCTGGGATGATCCCTCGTCACTATTCTTGCAAGGAGAATGCACTGCTGACACTCGAGTATGTGTGAGTGTGTGTGTTTGTGTACGTGTGTGTGTGTGTGTGTGTGTGTGTGTATGAATACTAAAATATTTACAGTGAATGTATAAATCAGAGGGCCAGTGAGAGGGCTAAGGTGATAAAGGCACTTGCCAGGATGAATGACAATTGGAATTTGATCCCTGAGACTGAAATGGTGAGAGGAGAGAACTGACTGCTATAAATTATCCTTTGACCTCCACACTTCTGCTATGGCACACAGGTTTCTTGTCTTCCCTCATCCACCAAATAACTCAGGACCAGGATGTCCTCGAATTGACAAAGACCAGCTTGCCTCTGCTTCATGAGTGCAGGGATTAAAGGTGGGCATCACCATGCCCAGCCTGCTATTGATGTTCTTCCTGCCTATATGTTCTCTGGGTTTCAATGTGTCAAACTGGCAGGCTGATGAGGACTGTTGTCTAGGGAGTAGCAGACATGATGATGCTGGCTACTTATAACAACTTATGATATCTTGGCTTACACTCTGATCATCTGCATTACAATCATATTCATTCTGGGGTCTGGAAAGATGGCTCAGTAGTATAAACACTTATTGCTTTTGTTTCATTCTTATAAAACCCTTGTTACTCTTGCAGAGGGCCTGGGTTTGATTCACAGCACCCACTTCTTGTCTGACAACCATGCAGAACTGCAATTCCCGGGGATCAAATGCCCTCTTGGATGTCTGTGGGCAGCACACACACACAAGGTGCACAGAGAGAATGTATGCAAAATTTTAAAACACATAAAATAAATCAATTTAAAATATACAGGTATGTTGGGTACATTCATGTTGACATGAGCTACCCGAGTCTCCATTATTTATACTCTTCATTTCTATGAGATCTTCTCTTGGTGTTGCAAGATGCTCAACTTTTGATTTTTTTTCTCCATAGTCTAATTTACTATCACTTACCCATTAAAACAGTGATTTTCAACCTGTGGGTCAGACCCATTTGGTAATCATAGGACTCTTATTCACAGAGGTCACCTAAGACCTTCTGAAAATACAGATATTGACCTTATGAGACATAACCTTAGCAAAATTACACTTATGAAGTAGCAACGAAAATAATTTTATGGTGAGGGTCACCACAACATGAGGAACTGCATGAAATGGTCACAGCATTAGAAAGGATGAGAACTGCAGCCTTTGAAGGTCATTAGTTCGGGTGTTCCCAGAAGTGAGGGTTTAAAGGAGGTGAAGGACATGTTCCAGGCTGGGTTCTTCTTCTCTGACACTATTTGCAATAATGTAGACATAGGAACACAGAAGCATCATTCCTCTCACAAGCAAATATGTTAGTTTTCAAATTAGTGGGAATTACCACTAAGTATTTTTTTTTTATTTTAAAGCTCTCAGTTATTACCTCTCCCAGAGAAAGGAGGTTGACTTCAGTTTTAAACTTCTTTAATGCCCAGGTCTTGCTATCATCAGAAAGATGTTTTTCTGTTTTCTGCAATGGAAAGGTAGAGGATTAACTTTCTTGGTTTGGGTCTGAAATTAATTCTTTTGTTTTGGAGTGCACAATTGTGAAACTACTTTATTCCTTAGCAGGTACTGAAAATTGAAACATGGAAAGTAGAAACTCTCACTGAAAAGTGAAATATCTTCAAATATGCTCATGTATTTACAAATTACTACAACCTCATCAAGAACTAAAAGGTAGCCGGGCGGTCGTGGCTCACTCCTTTATTCCCAGCACTCGGGAGACAGAGCCAGTCCGATATCTGTGAGTTCGAGGTCAGCCTGGGCTACCAAGTGAGTTCCGGGTCAGCCTGGGCCACCAAGTGAGTTCCAGGAAAGGTGATAAGCTACACAGAGAAACCCTGTCTCAGAAAAACTAAGAAGAAAAAGAAAAAAAAAAAAACCAAAAACCAAAACGTAATTATGCTAGCCTAGATTAAGAGAAAATCATGAACTGAGAAACTTGGTCTTGCCCTGTTGCTGAGATTAAACTGAATTCCCTTGGTTTTAGAGTTTTTGATCTTATATGACATGATTATTAATTTTAATTTGGCCTCTTCCCTCACTGTTTCTCTATCATGGTGGGGAGGCAAAAGTACATGTTATTTTCCATTTAGAAATAAACTCTGATGTAATTACTAGTGTCTTCCATATCATAGTACCTAGGAAACTGCTTTTGTCCATTGATTGACATTCAAAAGCCATAAATATGCAACTTCTGATTCACACAAACCCTCACTCTAGTGCTCCTGGTACAAGCAAACAAGTTTCCTAACCTCCAGCAGCTCAAGGTGATGATGTCGCTTTAATATGAATAGATAAGTATCTAATTACAACCCTCCAGTATTTTAAATGTTTGCATGTGGCACAAAGAATGTAAGGTTATGTTGTTTTAAAACACAGAACAAAAAATCCGGAAGTTAGAGTGGTACTATATGGTAATTGAATCTTCCCTTCTACAACTGCTGGTAAGTGGGGCAAGGATTCCTATTATGTAACTAGGGGAAGTTGTCAACATACTTGTAGGGATTCAAATAGAAAACATGCTGTAATCTCTTCATAATGAAAAGTTTTGATGAGCCAATTACACGTGGCTAAATTTGCACTATTTCCTGCTAGTGTCAATACAGAAGCAAAGAGAGAAAGAGAGGAGAGGCTCTCATATGTGATCCTGAAGTAGGAGTGTCCATGGGAAGATAGAAGCTACCTGCCTTTATGCCAAAGGTAAAAGCACCTGGACGATTCCTAGATCACTGAAACAACTGGACCCATTAAAATGTATGCAGGTGTGTTACCACAGTCGTGTTTTCAAATCACTCTAAGGTGTATTTATTTCTGCACAACATCCTTGGTCAAACATGAAACATCTAATCCATGAGGACTGACCTTTGTCTTCTTATCACTGTCTTTCCAGTCCATTCCTTTATGGGGTCACCACTCCCTACAAGGACTTATTGCTCACTTACAATTTATCAAGTGATGGTTCACACCAACAAAATATTTTTCTCTGGCCATATTTTCATACAAAACTGAGGTAGGTAGACTACTGCTGCATTTTAACAACATTCATAAGAAAATGAATTTCACAAAGGATCACTTTACCATAGGAAGGGATGGAGTTCCATTATCCTCTGGGACAGGTGTGAGAGCATCACATTTTTCAGGGAGCCTTTAGGACAAAAACATGCAATAATGGGTGGATTTGGTCCTTTGACCGACTCTGTTGAAAGATTGGTTACCTGCATATTAAGCAACATTTTGCATTACGTATTTCAACATACAACCGAATTTTACAGTTTTTTGTTGCTTTTGTGAATTTCAACTTAACTCAATCTATAAAACATTCAGTGAAGACTCACTCTTAGTTCTATTTAAAAATCAAAATCAAAACAGTCAGTGGCCTGGTAGAGGCCTCAGTCAATAAGAGTGCTTGATGCCCACACATAACAAACTGAGTTTGAATGATCATCAACCGCATAAAAAGCTGGGCATGGACACATGCACTTGTAACCCAGTCTTTGGGTGGAAGAGACAGGGTATCATTTGGGCTTGTTGGCTGCTAGAGCTGCTCCAGGTTCAGTCAGAGACCTTATGTCAAGTGGGTAAGTGAGAGAATGACAGAAGAAGCCAATATCCTCCTCTTCTCTTCATGTCTGCACTCAGACATATGCAAAATGTACAACATACAATACACACACACACACACACACACACACACACACACACACACACACACATCTGGAAACACTAGAGGGAGGATGGTGGTTTTTCCACACACGTTTTTCTGATGATTGCAGTAACTGATGACTTTCTTGTTGCTCAAAGCACTTAAAGCTCTTATTTCATTCTTCTTCTTCTACCCCTAAAGCACCATGGCCTCTTCTCTGTCAAGAAAATTTTTAGGCATTTTAGGCATATCATTGTGTGTCATGCTCTCTCCCAAGAAATTGGTTTGGTAGAATGTGAAGTATACTCTATCTTGAAGCACCCAGCTCCAACCAATTCAGACTTTACTACATTTTTGGTGCTTCGAAATGCTTTTTGATAGTCCATTCACAAGCATATTATGAAACTGTGACAGGACTATTCTTATATTCTACAAGTGTTTCTGTTTAATGCTTAGTCTTTATGAGGCAGTGGAGAGCAACACTGTCCCCTCAGTTCTACTCCATCCAAACTACACTGAAGATCTCCACGTTTCAGGGCTTATGGTTTATAAGTTCTGGGGCAACCACTTTTTTTTCCTACCTGACACATCCCTTGGGCTTCACCCCAGTTGTGGAACTCATTGAGGGGACTATTAACCTTCTGTACAGAAGCATATCAATAAGGCCACTCTGAGGCGATCTTCAGCAAAGCCTGGGAGAGTCTTGAACCTTGCCAGTTTACTCACACTCTCTCCAGCAGACAGCTCACCCAAATGTAACAGTGAACCAAATTAATGCCCTGCAAACTAATATTGTTACACATATGTGCATGGCATGTGATGTGCAGTGTATTTGTATGTATGTGTGATTTCAGGTACATACATGCCAGTGTGCTGGTGTGGTGACTGGAATACACACATGAGCGTTGACACTCACCTTCAACCTTATTTTTGTGACTGGGTCTCTCATTAACAAATCCAAACCCCAGGCTATTTATTCATGAAACTTCAGGGGATTCTCTGTCTCCACCTCCAATCTCACCATGAGCTCCCCAGGATTATAGATGCACACAAGACCATCAAGCCTCATGTGGATTCTGGGCATCCAAACTCCCATTCTCACATATGCACAGTAAGCACCTTATCCACTGAAACATTTCCCTAGCCATGGCTTATTAACAGCATTTCATACTGTATCAGAGGTATAATCAGTCATTTCAGTATGAGTGCTCCACAAATAATTATTCAGCTTTGATTAACAAAAAAATAAAGAAGCTGAAATTGTCTTACACAGAGGAAAACATGGTTACAGTTTCTGAATTTTATATTCTCTAATTACTCAGTGTATTTTAAAATGCAGACTCTCTTACCACAGTGAAGGTCTTTCTTTAACTCTTCCAGTAACTGCAAAAGAAAAAGGCAAAATATGGTAGAAGCAACTGCAGAAAATATGGGTATTAAATGTCAAGGCCAATATTTTATTACTACTTGACACCAATTCTGTATACCCTTTAAAGTGGATATTGATTGATAAACAATAAATACATGGAGAACTCTTAATTCCCACTTCCTTGTATATTCAAATACAGAAGATGAATTTATCACAAGTTACTACTTAAAATAAACTGTTGTGTGAAATTCCTTTGACCTTGAGTACTATCAGACAGAGAAACTGGCATCTTAACCAGAATCAACATCACAAACTGAAGTGTTAAAGGGATAGCACAGTGTTGCTGCTGCTGGATTAGTCTTTGGACTAGTGGTGCTAGGAGAACTGTTAGTGAGTACACACATCCTGTATAGAAGTGAAAAGAGATTTTTCAAGGATTCAGTTGAACTTGTTCCATTGAAGATGAAAATTCCAGACACAAGGAAGCTCAGTCTACAGTGACTGCTCTTTGCAGCACAGCAGAACATAAGAAACACAAACAGACCAAGGACAACGACCTTTGCAAAGAATTTCCAGCTGCCAGTGTGGCCAAATATATACACACAGAGGTCAGTGTGTATACTCTCCTCAACTGCTTCCGAGGAGGATGCTGAAGCCTCTGGGTTCCAGCTCTGGTCTCTTGCTCATGTTCAGTGCAAAGAAGTTCACTCTCAGCTGCTATCGCCTTCCATGGTAAGAGCCATTGGAAAGACTTCTGCAGTAGTTATGCACCTGGACTCTACCTCCAGGAAGAGAAGCATAGAAGAAACGTGGGGCCAGAGCACCAATTCCAAGGGAGTAGAACCTCACAGTCTCCCAGGAAAAATAGACGCCAGGAAATTATCAAAGTGAGAGGTGAAATTAATAAAATAGAAACTAAGAGAATAATACAAAAAATTAATGAAACAAAGAGTTGGTTCTTTGAGAAAATCAACAAGATAGACAAGCCCTTATCCAAACTAATCAAAAGACAGAGAGAGAGAATCCAAATCAACAAAATCAGAAATGAAAGGGGGGACATAACAACAGACATTGAGGAAATCCAGGGAATTATCAGGTCATATTTCAAAAACCTCTACTCCACAAAACTGCAAGACCTAAAAGAAATGAACAATTTTCTGGATAGGTACCACATACCTAAGTTAAAACAAGACCAGATAAACTATTTAAATAGTCCAATAACCCCTAAGGAAATAGAAACAGTCATTAAAAGTCTCCCGACCAAAAAAAAAGCCCAGGACCAGATGGTTTCAGCGCAGAATTCTACCAGATTTTCAAAGAAGAGTTAATTCCAATACTCTCTAAATTTTCCACATAATAGAAACAGAAGGAACATTACCAAACTCCTTCTGTGAGGAAACAATTTTATTTGTTTCCACATTTAAAACTTGTAGCGAGTCAAGCTTTCACTCTATGCTAACAGTTTGCCCTCTACAAAGGAATAAAAACAATTCTTATTTCTTTTTTTCAGTTACAGTATGTAAAACTGGAGTGTAAACATCTTAGCATTGCCCATGGCTGAGGCAGAGCATTTGTCCCACCAACAAATGTGCTGAGATTGTGGCTCTATGGTAGAGCCTATGCTTGGCATGTGGGAGGCCTGCATCAACCCTCCTCACCACAAAGAAAATTCCAATGCTGAAATAATGAAGAAACTCACCCACATTACAATAATACTGACTCTTTTTACCTCACCACTTATGTGAAGAGGGTCATTCCGATTCCTCTACACTGTTCACTTGTTGCTGTGCTTTCCCAAGGCAAGGCAGCTGTGGAAGTGTCCATGGTGACAGTTGCTGAAAGCCCAAACCCTGTAGTGTTTCTCCCTCTTAGAATCTCATCCAGACTTGATGGACCAGTCAGTGCCGTCTACTACAGAACAGTGTTCTTTTCTCAGCCTCCCTCCCACTCTGGCAAATTTTTCTGGAAATAATGTCTTGTAGCATAAAAACCAAGAAGCAACATATACTACACTAACTGACAAAACTAAAGGGAAGAGGTGTTGGCAGTGTAGCCAATAGGGAGAGCACCAGCCTAGAATGCTTCTAATGGTAGTGTTGGATCCCCAGCACTGTGTCTAGAACTCAAAATCCATTCATGGTTTAAAAAGTTATTGATAAGCCTATTATTTCTTATGGCAAGGTATATTTACATTAAATGGAGGCAAATTAAAGATAAATATAAAACCATATGTGAATTGTCTAATATGTCTAAATTGAGAAATTATAGGAAGGAAAAAACCAGAAAAAGTTATATTTAGTCCCAAAAAACTTAATGAAAGTAACTGAATACTGTATTTTTTGTTTTCTTTTTACATGATCACATTTTATTGACCCTGATGTATATAAAATATGTAACATAAATACAGTGTATTTATTTTAAAAAATGAAAGAAAAATCCATTTTATAACATGTCACATGACTGTCACATGACTATAGATAACACATACTGCGGACTAGGTTAAAAAACTTTATGTAACATAAATACAGTGTATTTATTATAAAAAAATGAAAGAAAAATCCATTTTATAACATGTCACATGGCTGTCACATGACTATAGATAACACATACTGCGGACTAGGTTAGAAATCTTTTTTGTTTGTTTGTTTGTTTGTTTAAGACAGGGTATCTCTGTGTAGTTTTGGTGCCTGTCCTGGATCTCGCTCTGTAGACCAGGCTGGCCTTGAACTCACATAGATCCGCCTGGATCTGCCTCCTGAGTGCTGGGATTAAAGGCTTGCGCCACCACTGCCCAGCTTAGAAACCTTTTTATTTATATAAAGATACTAAATGCATCAGAGACTCATGTAAAATAAACATGTTTCAGATGATATAATTTGAGATTTGAAATTTCTCATAAACTATTAGTTAAATAATTCTGAATTCCAAACCATTAAAGGCATGTTCAAAAAGGATATAACTACATTTATATCTCATATCCTTAGTTCCTTCTTTGAAAGAACAAAGCATTTTTTTTTTGCAATTAGGGTAATAGCAGTGGATTATTCACCTTCAATCTTACCTGAATGGATTGGAACAGATGTCTTCAGTATTGATTTTAACGGTTGTGATGGTCTTTCTCCACTGTGGCATATTTTAAAAAGTGATATTTTAATATCCATATAAAAACATTTACCAAATTCTTTGAATTATTTGTTGCTTAATTTCCTAATATACATTGCATTTGAGATTTACCCACACCTTTTAATTTGTCTTTCAAGCGGTTAATTATTTGGTGACACTTTCCTTACAACTTAGTCTCATGTGAAAGAAAGGGAGAATTTAGTCCACAAAAATTAGCCCAATAAAAACACACATAGAGGCACACACACACACACACACACACACACACACGAAAGAAAACACTAGTTCCTCCCCAGCCCTTTTTTATGGCTACAGTAACTCATGGTTTTATATTCATGTGCTCAGTGTAATTAGTGATTTCATTTGTCATGTCATTCTGTGCACTTAGAGTACCACAGCACCTTCTCTGTCACCATACTTTGTGGAATTTTCACTGACTGTGATGTTATCTCTCAAGAGGTTGGTTTGTGGACCACGGAATAGATTCCTTCTTCTGCTAGTTAATCTTACAAGCTACCATGGCCTTGGGTATATTCAAGCTGTTCCTTAGCAGCCCATTCATGAGTGAATCCTGAAACCACAATCTGCTGTTTCTATGCCAAACAAGCAATTCTATGAACTTACCAAGATAATAACATGAGCTAACAACAATAAAACTTACTGGATAATTTCAGGTTTTTTACTGTGGAACTGTTTAGAAGTCCCAGTAGAATGTAACATGTGGTTTTTGCAAGGTGTGTCTTTAAACAGTTGTAGCTACTGGAACATTATGAATCTGCACTTTGGACATTAGCTGTGACAATTGGGGATCTTTTAACTTGGAGTAAACAAGCTATTCAATAATGTGTAGGAAATGTTTTATTGATACATAGCCCCACTAAAGAAGATGACATAATTGCCCTCTAGTATGGAAGGAATCAATCAAAAGGAACAGAGAACTGGCTTGAAATACAACCTTTAAATGTCTGCAAAACCCAAGTGTCTGAGACAGCAGATCATCAACAGGAATGGGCTTTCAACTCTATGTTCATGTCCAACCGATAGGGAAGACAAAACCCCCTTTAGAGAGAGATAAATAACAGTCATCTGTGGTGTGGCTCTCTACGTTGAGATCATCTCTTGAGATTCAGAGATTTCATTGCTGGGCACTCTGGAAGACAGAAGGCCTGGGGTCTTCCGCCGTCCGGGAAAGGGTGCTACACCTGACAAAAAGTGCCTCTGCACATGGAGATGGTGTCCAAAGAGGAAAGTAATTTGTGGGCTCCATGTAATACTTTCTGAAAACTCAGAATGATCCCCAATTCTGTAAGCTCTCAGAAAAGATAAAGGCCTCAAACTAGACCTCCTAATGAAGGTCTAGTTCAAAAGTTGATTTCAGAAAGGTTTTGAAAAGGTAAGGGGTATCAAATGGACATCAGTGTGTATGGATAACACAAGGAGCCTCATTTTCTAATACACAGAGTTGCTACTTGGGAAATGCTGGTTGAGTATAAACCTCATGGCCATATGAACTAAAAAGAACAACTTTTTAGTCTAAAATATAGTGATAATACTGTGGGTACTGTAACACAAAGCAAAAATTCAGTATATAAAATTGTGTCTATCTGAGAGTACATCCAAGAAATAACTTAGTTATTTTTGGATTTCCCTAGGATTAGTGTATTGTTAAACCTTACCTGCAAAGAGGCCGTGGGTCAGTATTATAATGTATTTCTAAAAATAAAAACAAAATGCATTTTATTTCAACTCTAGAAAAATATAGCATATAAAAATGATTAGACTCATTGTTAGCATCAATTTCTTCAAGACCAATCTAGAGATTATTCTAGAGAAAATATTCATCTCTAGGCAATTACTTCAGGTAGAATTCTTCCATTTTCTGTATATTTCACATCAAAGAAGACATAAATTCATCAAGCATAATACCTAAAAATAAACACCCATACACAACTGTGATGATCTTAATGAGCTCTCTCAGACTGATGGGGAGCAGCATCCTTACCAGTAAAAGTATCACCAATTGACTGTGTCACAAAATAGCTTCTTGGGGTTCTTGTTTGACTTTGGGCTAATGATACTAGAAAAAATGTCTAGACTGGGTGTGGTGGCACCCAACTTTAATCCCAGCATTTGAGAGGCAAAGGCAGGTGGATCCTTATGACTTCCAGGACCAGGACAGCCAGAATGTAATAGTGAGATTGTGTCTCAAAAATAAAACAACAAACAAAATAGAGAGCCAAAAAGGAAAAAATATCTATGAGCCTATACATACTTTTTCTTCAGGAAAACAAAGTATCTTGTTCAGCTTTTTAGTTGGAACTGTTCATGTTAGGATGCAAATTCCTACCACTAGGACTAGATGTTGGCTACTGTCCTTTGTATCATAATGAAACCTCACAGAAAGAAACAGAAGATGGACAAAGATCTTCAAGGAGCAGCATGAGTGAGGACAACATCCTTACTCTCCTCAACCCTCTGAGAGAAGAAGCTCCTCAGATCTAGTTGTGTTCTCAGCCTTATGTGCAGCTTCAAGGATGCCCATGAAAACATCCATCATCTCTCCTGAAAAGAATGATTTGAAAGATCCCTCCCTTGGTAGTAATGCATCCTGAGCTCTGCCTCAGGTGAGAGGGCAGCAGAGAAGCACCTGTGGGGCTGGAGCAGCAGATTCCGTGGGTCATCTTCTGACATGGAGTCATTGTGCATGTTTACATACATGAACTATAAACTCACTCATGCCCTCACTGTACACCTGCACTTTGCTTTTATTTTAATAAAACTTTCATTTTTTGGTCTTGTTTAAATTGAGAGAAACTTAGTGCATCTTCTTTGCATTCCCCATGACTTAGGAAGGGCATTTGTCCCACCAACTAGTGGGCTGCAATTGTGGCTCAGTAGTAAAGCCTATGCTTATCAGGCAGGAGCCCTCAGTCAGTCCTCACCACCACAAATGACAGGAAAGGCAAATTTCATACTAAAGTGATACAAAATGTTGCCTGCATTACAATAATATCGACTCTCTTCATCTTACCTCTAGAGAGAAGAAGGTCATTTGGATTCAGTACCTAGTGTGATTGTCAATTGCAAGTTAGGTATAAAAGACAGCATGAAACAGTTGCTGATGCACAAACTCAGCATAGTGCCCCTTCCATTGCAACAGAGTCTCTCTAGACTCCATGGAAGAGCAGCTAATTCTCTGAAATATAGAACAATGTCATTTTCTCAACTCTCTTTTTGTGTCTATTGTTTTTTTCTGGAAACCATGTGTTGCAGCAGGTAAGTGATGTATCATCTTACTCAGATCTATTTAACAAAAACTAAAGGGAAAAAGTACTAGAGGTAGAGTTAATAGGTAGGGTGCTTGCCTAGAATGCTCACAAAGCCTTGTGTTCAACCCCTACCACCCCAGAAAACTAAAACCATCAACCAACAAAACAAACAAAAAAGAAAAGAAAAGAAACAAAAGAAAAGAAAAGAAAGAAGGAAAGGGAAAGAAAAGAAAAACATGTCAGGATTGACAAGTTTTCCTAAAATGTATTACATTCACTATAGCA
Source organism: Peromyscus maniculatus bairdii (assembly GCF_049852395.1). Lineage (NCBI taxonomy): Eukaryota > Metazoa > Chordata > Mammalia > Rodentia > Cricetidae > Peromyscus > Peromyscus maniculatus. The sequence continues at coordinate 27,152,807 of NC_134852.1, read as the reverse complement.
CAACACTTCCATCCTAAAACAGGAGATTACTAAAAAAAAAAAAAAAAAAAAAAAAAAAAAAAAAAAAAAAAAAAAAAAAAAAAAAAAAAAAAAAACAACAACAGGGGGTAGGTGAAAACTCTCTAAATCGAGAAAGAAATTGCAAAGAAATTTAAAAAGTCAGACGGTTTTAATTACATCATTAGGTCAGAAATTAATTAATGAAAGTGATTGATTATTGAAGTTTTGTTTGTGCACAATTGCATGTTAGTGGTACTGAACTATGGAACCGTGTGAGGTAGAAAACACAAGGCATTTTTTGTTATAAAAACAAAAGGAAAAGCCATATTTCCGACATTCCAATTTACTACAATGTGACATGGAGGACATGTGCCAGGTTCATAAGTTTTATTCTCATTTATCCAAAAACAGTACATGGATCAATATTAAAATCAAATAAGCAACGTTTTGACAATATATTTTCACAGTTAAAAGTACTGAGAAATAATTCCTTAATTCTCACTTTCCCAAATATTAGGAAATGAATATGAAAACCGTGTAAACGCATTTATACTTGATTTCCTTAACTCCTTTTGGGGAGCTAAAATCCTTACTCTTACTTATTTTATTCAGGGTTGACAGGACCAGATAGAGTAGTTCACTACACAAATCTTACCTTGATTGAACTTGACGCGCTTTTTCTTATTGTGTTTTGCCCTCTCTGAAGATGCGTGTTCACTGTGACATATGTTTAAAAGTGATCATTATTTTATTGTTTGTATGAAGAACACTTAGCATGTTTTCCAAATTCTTTATTTTTAAGTTCCTAAGATACCTTACATTAGATATTTACAAATAACATTTTATTTTTTGAAACAAGATCTCGCTCTGGAGCCCAGCTGACTTTACACCTACTATATGAACTATGTTGGCCTTGAAATAACAGAGATCTCTCTGTCTCCTGCCTCCCAAGTTGTGGAATTAAAGGCATGAGAAAACAGGCCTAGCCAAATGACTTTGAATTTATTCTTCAGCACTTGATTATGATTAGTGACTGCTGTCCTTCTACCTTTTCTCTTTTGCAAAAACTCGGGCCCCAATTAAATCACCACCACCACACAGGCATGCACACAGGGACAGGGAGAGGGGGTTCTTCCACATTCTTTGTTCTAATGGTGGCAGTAAGTAAGTATATTTTATAGTTCCATATGTACATGACCAGTTCAATTATTACTCCTAGTTCATCCCTCCTCTCCTGAACCTACAGCACACAGTCCCTTCTCTGTTCTCTGTAGCAGGAATCTTAACAGGCGTTAGTAATAAAATCAAACCTGAGGCCAGTTATTAGGGTGAAAGCTGGAAGATCAGAGAAGCAGAACAAACCACAGCCACCTCAACTTGCCAATTCCTCAGCTGATTCTTTTTCCTCAGACTGGAAGCCTCTGAGTCCTCATCCGAATGGATCTCAGCTGAACTGCTGCACAAAAGCCTGAAGCTTAACCAGCTAAAAGCTTCTAGTTTCTGGTCCTCACGCCTTATATACCTTTCTGCTTTCTGCCATCACTCCTTGGGATTAAAGGCTGACTTTCTGGGATTAAAGGCGTGAGTCACCATGCTTGGCTGTATCCTTGAACACATGGATTTCTGCCTCTAGAATGCTAGGATTAAAGACGTGGGCTACCACTGCCTATCCTCTATGTTTAATGTTGTGGCTGTTCTCTTCTCTGACCCCAGATAAGTTTATTAGTGGGCACAATATTTTCGGGAATACAATACCACCACAGTTCTCCCAAGAGATGGATTTGGTGGAACAGGACAGCAACTCTTGCCTTTACTCTCACAAGCCAACATATGGTTGACAGGTTATAGGTGGCCTTGTATTTGTTGTTGTTGTTGTTACCTGTGTGCTAGTAGATGCCAAATCATCACCAAATGTTGCCGTGTAATGTAAAGTCACAGCCTGTTTCAAAACTCATGGGAGGGGAGCACAGTCTCTCTGTCTCCTTTCCTTCCTGGCTAAGGCTAAGATCTAGGTACCTGGGGTTTTTAGTTCGTGAACTCTGATGCAATAGCTGTGCTTTTCTTGCGTCCATGTTGGGCTCACCCAGTTGTGTGAACCTTCTCTACAGAAACATGTCCAAAGGTACTGCTGATGGGATCCCCAGCAGAGCCAACCTTGATTCTTATTTCTTTATACTCATTGTGGACAACTGTCCCTAACCATGACTGCTGTTTCAGGAGTGTGGGTTCACAGATTCACATCTGACCAACACAGTTTCAAGACATTTCAGACAGGACAAAAAAAATGAATGGAATGGGGTAATAGCATCTAACTGTCATGATTGTTCAAAAGCCATTTAAAGCAGAGTGAGTGATCAAAGAGACAACATGATTTTCAAAAACTATGTTAAACATAAACATTTTAAAGGAAAATATATAAGAAACAATGAAAATACTAAAATGATGACAAATTTCACTGTTAAAAATAATTAAAGGTGAAACTCTTCAAAGTAAACATTAATGTGGTTTCCTTAACTAATAGAAAATCACCAATCAAATCAGATTTTGAATGATGAACTGTTGTTTTTAAATGGGAAGCTGAGCCCTGATGCACACTCTTCTTTTGTTTCAGTTGGAACAGTCCCTTTTTCTAGCTCCCACTCACTATGTGCCTCTGAGTTGAACCCAATCTTCCTCCTATCACTTTAGTATTCCTTACTTAAAGAATTGTCACTCTCAAGAACAGGACTAAGATTGTAAACAAGAAGAAACATTACCTATATGACTGAAGCTCCAAAGGTTCATTTGCTCCATTCAGTATTAAGAATTGTGCCATTTCCTCTTGTTGTTCAAATAATGCTATTTTCAATGGTGTCAAGCCATACTGTAAAAAAAAATTACACTTTATAAATCAACATGCTTCTCAACTGAAAATTTATCACAGATTCTGCAAACAATCAGTCACAAAGGACAGATTTTCCTTCATCCCTTGCTGCACATTGACACACACACACACCGCTGGCCTCTTCCTGTTGACACACCATTGCCCTGTCCAACACTGCCTGTGAGTACCCCTCTTTCCAGAACTCTCCACAAACACTCACTGGTTCCAAGATTCTTAGCTCCATGGAGATGTGACTCCATTGCCCCAACCCCATCATGTGGCATCTAGGTTTGGTGTGCCTTTGTTCAATGAGTGATACAAGTGGCCTCTCTGGAGCACTTGGTTAATCTGTTTTTCCAAATTATTTCTTCCCTAAACTGAGAATTACTATCTGTTTATTCTACAGACATTTTCTTTAAAATTAATTTATTTTTAGTGTGTGTGTGTGTGTGTGTGTGTGTGTGTGTGTGTGTGTAGTATGTGTGGGCCCAAATCCTTTATCTGTTTAAAGGATTTTAAAATTAAGCCCTATTCTAAAACAAAATAGGCTGTGCTGTGCTCCTTTAAACTACGTATAAAAATATAAAAAACATATTTGGAGAAATGTTTTACTCTGAACAGATTCATTGACACTGCTTGAGCTTTGGCATGTGATCGGTGAATCTGAGTGTCATTGCTCGAAGCATACTGGGGATGTCGTTGAATGATGTTTACCTCGGTTTTTGCTTCTATGTCTGACTTGAAATCCAAAAGTGTTCTTACAGTTGACTTGTTGCCCCTTGAAACAGCGTGGTGCAGGGCTGTGTTCCCATTGGAATCACGCAGGTGGGGATCTGCACCCTCAAAGAGTAATATGGACATACACTCCACGTTGTCCCTCTGTGTGGCCTGTGGGTATTGTATAAAGAAAGAGATATTCAGTTCAAGAAAGTCAAGATAGATATTTCTAAAATTTCATTGAATATTAACCCTTAGATCAGACAAATTGCTTAGGTTATGAATATTATCCCTCTGTTTTTGAGACAGGTCTTCTTAAGAACGCCAGGCTTGCCTAAACTCATAATCTCCCCACCAAAGTTTTTCAAGTGGTAGAATTTCAGGGCTATGCCACAACACCTAGATATTGAAGTATCTCATTAGTACTAGTTGGTTATTGTTGTAGTGAGGGTGGTTGCTTGTTCATTTGTTTTGCTAACTTGACACAGTCTGAAGACTCCTGGAAAGACGGATCCTTGTTTGAGGAATTACCTCTATCAGATTGGACTGTGGGAAAGTCTGTGGAACATTTTCTTGATTGAGGCTCATGTGGGAGGGTACATCTTCCTATAGGTGGTGGCACAACTGGGCAGGTAGTCCAGAGTAGTATAAGAAAGCTGAGCAAGCCTTGGAAAAAGCCATGGAAAAGCAGCATTCCCCCCATGATCTCTGTTTCTGTTCCTGCCTCTGGTTCCTGATTTGAGCTCCTGCCCTGCTTTCCCTTCATGATGGACTGGACTTTGATGTGGAATTGTAGGCCAAATAAACATTTCCTCTTCCAAGTTGGTTTTGGTCAGTGTTTTATCACAGCAACAAAAAAACAAACAAGAACAAGATCTAATCCAATTTATACCCAAACTGCTGTCCTATAGCTACCTTAATCAAAGGTGTGCAGCCTTCATCATCCCGGACATCTATTAAGGCCTTTTTGCTTAACAGCAGTTTTACCACGTCTGGGTGGTTGTGGGCACACGCGTAATGGAGTGACGTCCTACAAATTGAGAGGACATTTTAGGAAATTACAGATTATCATAGAAGGCACATTCAACTCTAAATACTAGATAGCAAACTTCATTTCCTTCTAATGTAAGAGAAGTAACTGGGATTTTATTATGTACTTATTTTTCTACTCAAGTGTTCATTTGATATGCTAGGGATACAGTGCATGGCCGTCCCATTTCAGGTAAGTGCTCTAGCACAAGTTTCATCCTTCCTCAGAGTAGCCCGTCTGCATAACAGAACACCCAATAGATTTAACTCAGCTTGGATTTAAATCCTACTCTAATTGCTGTTATAAACTAGGTATATATTATTATTATCCAGTAGGTAGGATTGCAGGCCAGTGCTGCTGTGCCTATCTTGCTCTTTATTTTACATTTTAGCATCACTGACATCTCTACCACTTACAATTCATGATACTTTATGACTATAATTGGCAATATTATGTTATATATTAGGCTTTCTATGTGCTCCATAACTCAATTTCCCCCATTCACAGGATAGAGGTTCAACACTGTAGCTATCTTACATCGTGCTACTGTGATGCTTCAATTCATGTCTTCAAGAGGATGGACAAGTGCTTCTAGCACCTGACAGTCAGTGTTTGGCTGTGGTGATATTTTATTTGTACTGAAATGTTATTTTAATTTTATGTTAATAAATAAAGTTGCCCTGGGGTCAGAGCTATTAGAGCCATAGTGAGAGCGTGGTGGTTAGAAGAGCTAGGTAGATTTCTGTGTGTTCAGGGATACAGCCAGTATTGGAGACATACGCCTTTAAGACCTGGAGGGCGGTACTTACAGGCAGTGATGAGGCAGTCATGTGGTTGGGTTTACAACCAATGAGAAGGCAGAACAGAAAGATTATTTAAACAGGGACACAGGAAGTACCTCCCTCTCTCGGGGAAGCTAGGAGCACTGCAGGAGGTAAGATTTTATCTCTGAGCTCTGACCTCTCGGCTTTTCTCTTTTACCTTGGCTCTGTGTCTCTTATTTTAATAATACGATTGGTTACATCTACATCTGGCGCCCAACGTGACAAGAATCCATTAAAAACTGCTTGGGGCCGGCTCCCTAGCCGGAGCAGCCGGCTCCCTAGCCCCAGCCCAGGTCTGCTTGGGCTCAGGCCGGACTGTGAGCTGCTTGCTTAAAGCCAGTGCTACAAACAGCTCAGGCCTGCCCTGCTAAACAGGGCCCCTGGCTGTAAAGCCAAGCCTTGACTCGGCTCAGAGGGAACAAGTGGCTGGCTTTAAGCTTTAGCCGGCTACCCCTTCGCTTTCACTTTCACTTTCACTTTCACTTTCGCTTTTGCTTTCTCTCTTGCTTTCTCTCTGTCTCTCTGTTTCTCTCTCTCTCTCTCTCTCTCTCTCTCTCTCTCTCTCTCTCTCTCTCTGGATTTACACCTAGGACTCTAGGTGGCTGTTTTGAAATTCGCTCGGATTTCTACTGTTCTACACAGATTTGGTAAGTCATAAAGGAAACTATTTAAAAGACAAATTTTTTCCACATTTAAAAAAATGGGTTTCCTGTGTACATTGGAAGAAAATTGGGTTTTGTTTGAAATTTTAGGCAGTCTGACAATGGAACAACTATATGAAAAGATTAGTATTATGGGAATTATGCAGTTAATCACCATGCTTATTCTCATTTTACTATTTAAAAAGATAGTCGATTTAAGTGCCAGGATAACAGCTTTAGAAAAACCTGTTAATTTTAACAGTGAAGTTGGTTCAAGTTTGGATCATAAGGTTACAGAAAGAAAGCCTGTTTTCACACAATCATCCTTAATTTATCCTGTAACCGTACAGCAGATGCCTGATCAAATGGCTACACAAAATATCTGGGCTCCAATTGAACTGATGGATTTTAAAAGGTTTAAGGAGGCAATAGTATCTTATGGCATGCATTCCCCATATGTAAAGCAAATGTTAAACTCTTGGTCAACATATAATAGGATTATACCACAGGACTGGCGGGACCTTGCACAAGCTGTTCTGGAACCCAGCCAGAGAATTCAATTTCTGACTTGGTTTAAGGAGGAAGCTAGAAACGTAGAAACACAATGGAGGGATAAAGGAATACAAGTTTGTCAGGATCAGCTTATTGGAGAAGGCCAATATGCTTCAATACAAACACAATGTTTATATGATGTTCAAACCGTAATTTTATGTCGAATGGCAGCCTTGAATGCATGGGACAGAGTTGATGAACCAGGAAAAAAACATGAGTCATTCACAAAGGTTATGCAAGGCCCTAAAGAATCTTTCACAGATTTTTTAGAAAGACTGGCTTCAGCAGTAAACAGAATGGTCTCAGGATCAGAAGCTAGTAAGGCAATAATTGAAGCTTTGGCATTTGAGAATGCGAATGCAGCATGCAAAAGAATAATCAGGCCGTTAAGGGCAAGATCTGCACCTTTGGAAGATTGGATTAGAGAAACAATTAATGTTGAGGTTGATGAGCATGATACGTGGGTAGGAGAAGTAATTTCAAAAGGTTTGAGGAGTGTTAGATGTTTTGGGTGTGGAAAGCAAGGACATTTTAAAAGGGACTGTAAACAGGTCAATCCTAGAAGCAATGTTTCTTCAAGGAACAATGGCAACAGAATGCCCCTTCCTTCTGGAGTATGCAGAAGGTGTGGTAAGGGAAAACACTGGACCAATGAATGTAGATCAACAAAGGACAGACAGGGTAATCCTTTGCCTCAGTTTTCGGGAAACTCCCGGAGGGGCCTCATGCAGGCCCCCATAGCAAAACCAGTTCAAACCTTTCCTGCAGCTGTAGAGGAAATCCCTGCTCTGAGCGATTAAATAACCAAATGACTATTGGAATAAATCAGGCTGGTCAGGATGATGAAAAAGAGAGAATAGAAAATTCAGGAGAAAACATAAAGAAAATTTTTTGGCAAACTTCTATTAATGAACAGAGACCAAAATTAACGATAAAAATAAATGGTGTTTTGTTGTCTGGTCTGGTAGACACAGGTGCGGACATTACCATAATTGCACCAGAATTTTGGCATCCAGCTTGGCCTCTTCAGGAGGTAAACGTTCAACTGTTAGGAATTGGGACATTATCTGGAGTGAAACAGAGTGCAAGATGGCTGGAATGTATAGGTCCAGAAGGACAGAGAGGAAAATTAAAACCATATGTCGCTAACATAGCTATGAACCTGTGGGGTCGAGACTTGTTGCAACAATGGAATACTCAGATTAAAATCCCTCCAATCTCAGAAACAAATCATAAACTAGCACATGTTTCTGAGAGAAATATTAGAAGGCATTATTTTGAGTGGTCACCAGCCATCCATATTATACAAGAACAGGGCACAACAACTGATAATCTTCCAAAAATACCAACAGCTCTACCTTTAAAATGGTTAACAGACAAGCCTGTATGGGTTCAGCAATGGCCTTTAACAACAGAGAAACTCCAGGCTTTAGAAGAGCTGGTAGAAGAACAGTTAAATGCTCAGCATATTGAACAGTCAACCAGCCCTTGGAATTCTCCTGTATTTGTTATTAAAAAGAAATCTGGTAAATGGAGAATGGTAACAGACCTTAGAGCAATTAACAAAGTAATTCAGCCGATGGGCTCTCTACAATCTGGAATTCCTTTGCCTACTCTGTTACCAAAAGGATGGCCTCTCATAGTTATTGATTTAAAAGACTGTTTCTTTTCAATACCCTTACAAGAAAAGGACAAAGAAAGATTTGCTTTCACAGTGCCTACTTATAATAATTCTCAACCTGTTAAAAGATTTCAATGGAGGGTCCTCCCACAGGGAATGTTAAATAGCCCAACTCTGTGCCAATATTTTGTACAACAGCCATTGGAAGTGATACGTAAAAAATTTCCTAAATCTATAATTTATCATTATATGGATGATATTTTACTAGCTGACTCAAATGCAGATACTTTAGAAAGAATGTTTGAAGAAGTAAAGAAAATTTTGCCTTGCTGGGGATTACAAATTGCTCCTGAAAAAATACAAATAGGAGATTCTATTAATTATTTAGGATATAAAATAGAGCTACAAAAAATTAGACCCCAAAAGGTGCAAATTAGGAGAGATAGACTACAGACTCTTAATGACTTTCAAAGATTATTTGGAGATATTTCTCATCTACGAACTATTGTTGGGGTAAAAAATGATGAACTGACTAATTTGTTCAAAACCTTAGAAGGTGACAAGGACTTAAATAGTCCAAGAGAATTATCACCTGAAGCTAAAAAAGAATTGGCCTTGGTAGAAAAGAAAGTACATGAAGGGCACGTGGATCGTATTGATCCAAAGCTGGATTGCATTTTGGTTATTTTACCCTCTAGGCATTCCCCTACTGGAATATTAATGCAGAGGGAAGATATTATATTGGAATGGATATTTTTACCAAATAAACCAAATAAAAAATTAAAAACTTATGGGGAAAAAATCTCTGACTTGATTTGGAAAGGAAAATTGAGACTTCGTCAATTAGCAGGAATAGACCCAGCAGAAATTGTCGTACCTTTAACTAAGGAGGACATTGAAAAATTATGGACAGAAAGTGAACCTTGGCAAAGAGCTTGCAGTAATTTTTTGGGAGAAATTAACAGCAAATATCCCAAAAGCAACAGAATTGATTTTATAAAGAGAGCTGATTGGATCTTGCCTCGAATTGTACAGCAAAAACCCATATCTGGAGTTCGTACATTTTATACAGATGCCAACAAACAAGGAAAGGCAGGTTACAAATCAGAAAATTTAAGTAAAGTGGTACAAAGTCCTTATAATTCAGTGCAAAAATCAGAATTGTATGCTATTCTGTTGGTATTAATGGATTTTTCAGAACCTCTCAACATAGTAACTGACTCTCAGTATGCTGAAAGAGTGGTATTACATATTGAGACTGCAGAATTTATCCCTGATGCTTCAGAATTAACTTCACTATTTATTCAATTACAAGATACAATCAGGAAAAGGAGTCATCCTTTATATATAACTCACATCCGATCTCATACTGGTCTGCCAGGCCCTCTAGCACAAGGCAATGATGAGATTGATAAATTATTGATAGGAAATGTGCTGGAGGCCTCAGAATTTCATAAAAAACATCATGTCAATAGTAAAGGTTTAAAAAAGGATTTTCCCATAACCTGGCAACAAGCCAAAGAAATAGTAAAGAAATGTCCTACTTGTTCCTTCTATAATCAAACGCCATTACCAGCAGGATGTAACCCAAAGGGTACTCAGAGAAATGAAATCTGGCAGATGGATGTGTTTCTCTTTGCAGAATTTGGAAATCTGAAATATGTACACCACACTATCGATACTTATTCAGGATTTCAATGGGCAACTGCTCTGAGTTCTGAAAAAGCTGATTCTGTAATCACTCATTTGCTAGAAGTTATGGCCATCATGGGTATACCTGCACAAATTAAAACTGACAATGCTCCATCATATGTCTCTGTTAAAATGAAACAGTTTTTTGCTTATTACAAAATAAAGCATATTACAGGTATACCACATAATCCTACAGGTCAAGCAGTTATAGAAAGATCAAACAGAACTCTAAAGGATATGCTAAATAAACAGAAAGGAGTAACAAAAACCCCCAGAAATAGACTGCATAATGCTCTATTAACTTTGAATTTTCTGAATGCCAATGAGAAAGGAACAACAGCTGCAGAGAGACATTGGGTAATAGAAAAAACTACAGAATTAAATCAGCCTATATACTTTAAGGATGTGCTGACCTCAGAATGGAAGCCAGGGTATGTATTACGTTGGGGACGAGGTTTTGCTTTTGTTTCTACAGGAGAAGATAAGCTGTGGGTACCATCAAAATTGATAAAGGTTCGATTTGAACAAGAAAAACCTCTGAATTAGAGGAGGTGATAGTTCATCAACCAGCATGAACATCCAATTTAAACTAACTTGTACCTGTAACATATGTCTTTTCATTTAATCAGATAATAACTTGCCAAAAAGGAACATCCCCAAAATTAGTCTTGGGGGAAGGTTTTTGTTTTTGTCTTTTAGGAGAATGAAGGTTAAGGAATCTGAAGGACACAAGACAAATGAGACAACTGAAGAAAAGGGACAAATCATCTATCCCAGGAAACAGAGTATATGGGAGTATATGGCATATGGGTATATATTATCTAAAAAAATTTTATGTCTTCTTAAATGTTTGTTTCTGCTTTTCTCTAAAGATTTAACACTATTGGTTTTCTAATAGTCCCAGTTCAATTAAAATTTAAAGCTGACTTTGGAGTTGGAGAATGGCTCTCTCCTTCTTTAAACTCAAGCATGTTGTTAAAATGAAAATACAAACTCCCTGTATCATGACAGAATAAAAGAGCCGTTTTCTGCTATGGGACAGGACAAAAGCCAAATTAATTAAGGGACTATTCTATTACTAATCTCAACTCTTTGATTCTATTCTGATTCTTTAAACTTTTCTTAAAGTATAAATTTTATATCAAAATTTACAAGATTAATATATATATACATTTTAAACTTTGTTAAGATATGAATGGTCATATAGAGTACTAACTAATTCTAGAAAAAAGGCTTCAGTTAGCTGCATATATATGTCTTTGTGTTCGAGTCTCTTATCAGTTTTCTGCAGGAAATCACGGCCAGGCCTAACATCAACTGAAGTCTCCGGAAAGAAGATGGGGCCCCACAACAACAACAACAACAACAACAACAACAACAACAACAATTCCACGTGGACAATAATAATATCACTAAGCTGACAAACATCATCTACAGATCAGCTTTGAACTACAAGGTGCTCAGAACAATTTTGAGATGACTAGCTGAGATGATCCAGTCTCAAAGACTACTTGAATAAGGACTTGAGATAAACCCTGAACTTTGGCTTTATACACAGACTGGATAATAATGAAGGATATAGTTACCTTTCCTAGAATTTGACAATTAACCTAAATTTTTCTTTCAGGATAAAGATAACTTCACCCATACCCAGCAGGAAGCAATTTTAAGAATATGACACCCACATTGCCAAAGAAGTGGTGTGGGGCGGGTGGTTTTTTGGTTCTTTTAATGGGTTTTGGGTCTGGGATAATTTTCAATTGTTTAGGGGGGTTGGTTACAAGTTGTTGTCAAGGGTTAGGAAAAAGGCTAAGCAAAGGAGATTAGATTTAAGGTTCTTGTTTAAAAAAAAAAAAAAAGAAAGAAAAGAAAAAGACAATTACTAGTTTTAAATACTTTACATTATTACCAACTATTAGGATATAAAGAAATGAAAGTTAGTAGTTAGACATTACAATAGAAATTGTAGTCATATTAGATATGTTTTAAAAATTGAGCAGATATATTTTAGACAGGTCATCTTCAAACCCTTCAGAGATCTAATGAATATGGCATTTAAAATATTTTAATAACTTAGAAATTTTTCTTTTTTGAGACATGTCAGCTCCTGGCAGTACCAGTCTACTTCAGAGAAAATATGGGCATTGAAGAAACTGCATATGGAGTTAATTTTCATTGTGGCAAAAGTTAGCCACTGGACAACAAAGTATCCTCAAATCAACAGGACAAAATGGACAGACAGAACACGAAACAAAGGACTACCGATTCCTGCCAAAACAAGTATGGTTATGGCTTTATCAGAAGGCATCTTCTGAGGCCAGGACAATATGGCACCATCCCTGAAGTGGCCTTCACAATCTGGAAAAGGTACAGTGCCCTTTTCTTTGAAGGCAGCTGAACAGGCAGTGGGCCGATGGCTTCTGTTGTGCAATGGAACAGCAACTGAAAGCTCACGCCTCTCAATAGTAGACTGGCATTTAATAGAGGGATGTGGAGAAGGGGATGCTTAGATGAAGCCATATATACACAGCCAAGAAGAATGGACAGCTGAATTCAAAAACCATCAACAATTTCCAGAATTTAAAATCCTGAATCATGACATGACACTAGTGGAATTCAGGTGTTTCTGGTACATGGACTGCTCTCACCCAATGTGAGGTTGAACTGTTGACCTTGTGTACAACCTACTTCACAAATGAGTCTGTCAGATACCATAAGCCTATAGGCTGAAGATGATGCCCCAACACTGTGGAGAAACCTCAGGTGACTGTCCAGGCAGCTGGCTGTTTCTGTCGACTCACAAAATTTTTGGAAGTTGCTTTTGTGCACTTCCTGTTTTTATTTTTGTTAGCTAATATTATTTCCTTCTTGGGTCTCTGAGGGAGTTGAAGATTAGTTAGTTATAGTTGAAGATTAATTAGGATAGAAAGTGAATTAGATACATTTTGGACTTACTAAAATAGGATAGATAAGGGAATTATTTTCTCTGATTTGTCAAATACAAATGGACTAGACATCGTTTAGGTATTTGTTACTTGTATATATTGTATATAGTTATTGTACTTTTGTATATAGTTTTTCTTTTGTTAGTTATAACCTTTTGCCTTTTTTCTTTTTATTAAAATAGAAAAGGGGAAATGTGGTGATATTTTATTTGTACTGAAATGTTATTTTAATTTTATGTTAATAAATAAAGTTGCCCTGGGGTCAGAGCTATTAGAGCCATAGTGAGAGCGTGGTGGTTAGAAGAGCTAGGTAGATTTCTGTGTGTTCAGGGATACAGCCAGTATTGGAGACATACGCCTTTAAGACCTGGAGGGCGGTACTTACAGGCAGTGATGAGGCAGTCATGTGGTTGGGTTTACAACCAATGAGAAGGCAGAACAGAAAGATTATTTAAACAGGGACACAGGAAGTACCTCCCTCTCTCGGGGAAGCTAGGAGCACTGCAGGAGGTAAGATTTTATCTCTGAGCTCTGACCTCTCGGCTTTTCTCTTTTACCTTGGCTCTGTGTCTCTTATTTTAATAATACGATTGGTTACATCTACATTTGGCGGATACAATAATGATTAGTCTTCCTACTGATAACAAACACAATATTTCAATGAAGAGAAATAACAGAATTCTACTTAATGTGCAGACACAAAATTTTTTTATTCAAATATATTTCCAAATTTTAAAACTATATTCCCCAAGATGACCTTGAACTTGGTAATTCTCCCAGTAGGTAGGATTGCAGGTCAGTGCCACTGTGCCGACCTTACTCTTTATTTTACATTTTAGCATCGCTAAAATCTATGCCATGATATTTTATGACTATAATTGGCAATATTTTTAACTTTGATACTATACAACATAAAAGCTTATCATGTAGTTCACTGTGCCTTACATTAAATGAAATATGATACGATCTACAGGCCCATGGGTGGCGCATGCCAGTAGGATTTGCTAAAGGAGGCAGAGGCAGGAGGATCCAAGTAACAGCACCAAATGAAAGGATCAATGGCACTGGTGGTGCAGCTGATTACCAGTGGAAAAGTCACAAGCCAGGGCCACAACTACCAGAGTTACAGAGAGCTTTATTGGAAGGAGGAAGGGGATAGGAAAGAGGATAGCCAGGTCTAGAGGGGGGGGGGGAGAGAGAGAGAGAGAGAGAGAGAGAGAGAGAGAGAGAGAGAGAGAGAGATGGCAGGAGGAGAGTGGAGAACAGAGCGAGAGCAAAGAAGCAGCATGGGGTCTACATCTGGCGTTTTAAGGCATGCACATAGTCACCAATGTCTCGACGACATAAGACACAAGACCCCAAGCTGCACATGTAGAGGAGTGAGGGCAGGATGCTAACAACAATATTTTTAACTTTGCTACTATACAAAATAAAAGGTTATCATGCATTCCACTGTAGCTTACATTAAGTGAAATATGATACAATCTACAGACCCATGGCAATTCTACAGGCCACTTGTATCTATGTAAATTTTAGCACTTAAGACTATGAAAGCCGGGCGGTGGTGGCGCACGCCTTTAATCCCAGCACTCGGGAGGCAGAGCCAGGCAGATCTCTGTGAGTTCGAGGCCAGCCTGGGCTACCAAGTGAGTCCCAGGAAAGGCGCAAAGCTACACAGAGAAACCCTGTCTCGAAAAATAAAAAAAAAAAGACTATGAAAGGCAAACAGGTTTAAAATAGCAGTAACAACAAACAAAAATCTAAATCCTCAGTTATCAGTACTTTGAATTTTTTTTTCATTTCTCAATACCCAAAAGTAATATTTCTATATTGCTGCCAACAGGGACACAGTCTAGTCTTCAGAAAATAGAGTGCCCATGATAATTCAGACACCAAATGGTAGCAAAGCAGGCCATTGTGCTTTGCCTTGCACCCCCAGTGTGTCCATGGACTCACACCAAAATTGGGCAAATGTCTCTATAAGGAGATAACCCATTGCATCATAGCTCCCTTGCTTTGATTTTCAAAAAGCTTTAAACCAAAAGAAACTAGAGATTCAAATGAGCATGGTTCATTGTATTCAATATTTAAATTTATAGAATGTAAGGAAAGCTAACTGGGCAGAGAAACAAAGATTTTAAGAATGAGAGAATCTTGAGATGTAGTAGAATGTGTTTTCTGTATAGTAGATAATAACTAAGTTCCATGTGGGGAATAAATGGATTGACAGAATGGACAAATACAGTTGAAAATTCAATGTTTTTAAAGAATGCGTTTGTTAAGCAAAGAATACTTTGAAAATACACTTTATTTTCATTATTTGTAGAAAGCTCTCATTTAGAAGACTAAATAACCACTCAGAACTACAGAAATTATCAAGAAGCATATGCGCTATGGCTATGGAAATTCTACTGTTGAGTGTCACTGGTTCCCCTTTAGAACACAGTGTGAAATAAGAAATAGGAAAGAAGGGCTGGGGTGGCTGGAAGAGCTCAGTTGGTAAAGCACTTGCCATGCAAGCCTGAGGGCCTGAGTTCAGAACCCCCAGCACCTTGACAATCTAGTAGAGATTTGGGTGAGAGAAACAGCCTCAAAAAATGAGGTGTAGGGACCACAAGGTGGTTCATCAGGTGGTGGGACCTGCCAGCAGACATGATGGCCTGGGTTCAACCCCCAGAACCCACAATATGGCAGAACACACAACTCTCAAATATAGCTTTCTTCTGACCTTCATACACTTACCTGCAGATATGTGGGGTACATGTGCACACACACACACACACACACACACACACACACACACACACACCTACAATTTTTTAATAAGGTGAAAAGCAATTGAGGAAGATAATGTCAACCTGTAGCCTTCACATATATATAAACACACACACACACACACATACACACACACCATGTACACATAGTTCTAGTTAAAAATGTCCTTATAAGATCCCTCAGCAAACATGGGTCCCAATGATGTAAGATTTCTTGGTGATTCTTTCTTTGGCTCAAAGTTGACATTTTATGTGAAAATTTATCTCATGTTACCATTTTCTGTGTTGTATATAACATAGTACTAAAAACATAGACATTAACGGCTGGAGAGATGGCTTGGTGTTTACAAGCTCCAGTTTCACCTGTAGAGGACCTGAGTTAGATTTCTAGCACCCACGGCTGTCGGTAACTCCAGTTCCAGGAGACCCAACACCTTCTGATGCACGTAGTGCTTTGGAAATACATGCAGGCAAAAAGATTATATACATAAATCTAAAACAAATTTAAATATACACATAAAAATAAAATGTATGTAGTTTCATTAGCTAAATCGCTTTAAAGCGCCCAATAAAGTGCTCTAAAAGAGACAATGTAAAAGGATTTGTAAATTAACTGAAATTCTTTCTTTTGCTTCTCTTAAAGAAGGCCTGTGCTGTCCTTCCAAGGTGTGCTGGTCCCAGATGCCTAGAAGCCTAAAGCAGGCACAAACCCCACTGGGCTCAGTCCTGGAAGGTGTGTTTCTCCTTAGTTGGCCCTGACTGTCGCCAACACTTCCTGTCCCTCCTGGCCCTTTCTCTTCCCCGGGCCCCATTACCTGCGCCTTGTGTCCTGTTCATTCACATAGTGTTGGTGGCAGTCGATAAATCGCTCTATTGATGTCACGTCCCCCACGCTGGCCGCCCTTTGGAGTTCCCCGACAGGGTCGTACCCGATGGAGTAGAGGGTAAATTTCGGTTGTCGTTTCCGACACGAGCACCCATGACCCAGGCATGAGGGCCACAGGCGGCTGTACCAGCGAGCCCTCTTTGGGGCTTGAATAGCAGGGGCATCGTAGTCTATGTCCTCCTGCATGTTGAGCCTTAAGGCTCCGCAGGCCCTCCCCGCCCTCCCTGCCCTACCCACCCTCCCCTTTAGCCACCCACTCCCTCCCAAACCCTAAAGTAAAAAATAGAACACTGGTACACTAAAAATTTGAAATTCGGTTAAAGTCTCGCCACTGACACACAGGACCGTCCTGCTAGCGCAGGTCCTTGGTTCAGTGTGAGCAAAACTCTGCTTCACCCTTAGCAACACAGCTGCCCTGGCATTGTGATGTGCTGTGAGCACACAATGGTGCTCAGCAGCTGTGAACCGTGAGCGCGTGCTCCGCCCATGCCCATGTCAGACTCCAGTGGCAAAAGCCTACCATGCCCAGCCCCTGTGCAAAGCACTGTCAAACGGAATTTTGGGGTAGAGCTACCTGCAGGGCCTCCATAGCAAAACACTGGGGAATGGGTTGGGTCCTTACAGTCCTGCAGCCATGAGAAAATACCTCCCTAAGACTGGCCTGATGGAGCTAGAAAAAAATTCATCCTGATGGGGCCAAGCCAGACCCAAAAAGACAAATATTGGTTTTTGGTTTTTTTTTTTCTTTTTCTTTTTCTTTTTTTTTTTTTTTTTTGTCTTTCGAGACAGGGTTTCTCTGTGTAGCTTTCATCATTTCCTAGAACTCACTCTGTAGCACAGGCTGGCCTCAAACTCACAAAGATCTGCTTGCCTCTGACTCCCCAGTGCTGGAATTAAAGGCATGTGCCACCACTGCCCGGCTTGGTTTGTTTGTTTGTTTGTTTGTTTGTTTGTTTGTTTTTGTTTTGTTTTCTTTAAAGGTTCTGCAATGGGAACTACAATCTGAATAACCACAGATGTTTGGTACCTGGTAAAGGACCAGAAGGGAGGAGAGTATCTCTCAAGGAAGGGGAAAGTGTATAGTGTTATGAAGATATAAATGAACACTAGATTAGAAGGATTTAATGAGAGAAGGATGGGATAGAAAGTTAAAGGAGAAATATGGGCAGGGACAGTCAACACTGCAAACCCTTTGAATAACTATATGGAAACTGACTACCCCAGAAGCTTACCATACATATGTGAAAGGGATCTAAATGGGCTCAAAACATAACAGGTTTGACAAGGCTCCAATTAGACATCTTATGCCACCATCTTAAACCTCCTGTGCCAGGAACAGGGTACAGCCTCTTGAGTCCCTAACCAAAGGGACCCACAGAATCCCCAAATAGCACAGGCTATTTCCAAGGCTGTTGGGGGCTCTGCAAAGCTGATGTTAAGGTCTTGTTTCTGAAGGTAACATTTCTATCATTGAACACTGAGAAGTTGAACTGATGTCTAACTAGATTCTTCACCCACTAACCAGAGTTCATGGTACTGGAAGGCAGTTTGTGCACTACTGGAGGAGAAAGGTAATCCTCAATATCTCTCAGCTACAAACCATGTGACCCACAACAGCACCCACATGGAAGCTCACAACCATCTGTAAATGCAGTTCTAGGGGATCCAGCACCCTCTTGTATCTTCACAGGCACCAGACATGCGCACAGTGTACTACATACATGTAGGCAAAACATAATACACATGAACTAAGTGTAATCTTTAGATAATAATGTAAGACACTTATGTAGTAGGTTCTCTCTATTAAAGCATACAATCCAGCAGGGTTTTCTTAGTATGTTCTTAATATTATGCAACCATCACCCTATTTGATTTTAAAATATTTTTGTTATTTGAAAAGAAACCATTTATTTATTAGTAGTTATTCTTGGTTCCTCCAGACCCCATCCCCTATCAGCTACCAATCTAACTTTCTGCTTCAGTTTTCTCATTCTGGGTGTTTAAAAGAAATCAAGCCATCTCATCGAGAACTGTCCTATGCTTCTGTCATTTTGCTTCTTTCACTGAGTTTAATGTGTGTCATGTTTTTTCATGTTGTAGGATGTAGCAGTACTCTACCCCTTTTCATGGCTAGACACTTGACCATTGTATTAACACTGCACACTTTGTTCACCCATTCATCAAGCCGTAGGTATTTGGGGTTTCTACCTTTTCTCTATTATAAATGCTGTGCATACTCTGGTGCTAGTGGCTGCATCATTTTATGGCTACAGTTCCAGCAGTAATGTAGCAGGTTCCTGTACCTCGGTTCCTTTACACTCTCACATGTGCCCCAGCACCTGTACATGCTAGACAAGTGCTCTACCCCTCACCTATATCCTCAGCATGCAACATGTACATTTCAATTTTTCTTTTTTCCCCATTATTTTACAATGATTACATATTGAAGTGACAATTACATTAAATGAAAGTAAAATACTAGCAAAATTAATTTCACTTGCTTAGTTTTACATTTACCGTAATTTATAAAGATATTTAAAATTCAGAATATGCAGCCAGAAGTGGTGGTACATTTCCTGTAATCCTAGCACGCAGCGGGTAGAGGCAGGAGCATCATCTGTTCAAGACCATCTTCACTTAAATTTGAGATTTATCCCAGTCAGGGATACATGCATTTAGAAAGCATTTTGTGTTCATAAATAACAAGGAATTTGCAGGGTGCATGTAAGATGGAAAAAGTGATTTAGGAATCCACTAAGAATGTTATATTGCAAGGGAACTAAAACAATTTTGAAGTGTGTTGAGTGTTAATTACAGATTCTCTTTTTTTTGTTTTTTGTTTTGTTTTGTTTTTTCAAGACAAGGTTTCTCTGTGTAGCTTTGTGCCTTTCCTGGAACTCGCTATGTAGACCAGGCTGGCCTCGAACTTACAGAGATCCGGCTGGCTCTGCCTCCTGAGTGCTGGGATTTTTTTTTTTTTAGTCTTCCTTTTTTTGGTTTGTTTGTTTGTTTGTTTTGTTTTGTTTTTTTATTTTATATATTTTTTTATTTTACAATACTATTCAGTTCTAAATAATAGCCACAGATTCCCTTGTTCTCTCCCTTCCTGCCCCCTTCCCCTTCCCCCCCAGCCCAACCCCAATTCCCACCTGCTCCAGATCAAGGTCTCCCCTGCGGACTGGGATCAACCTGATAGACTCAGTCCAGGCAGGTCCAGTCCCCTCCTCCCAGATTGAGCCAAGCGTCCCTGCATAAGTCCCAGGTTTCAAACAGCTAACTCATGCAACGAGCCCAGGGCCTGGTACCACTGCCTAGATGCCTCCCAAACAGATCAAGCCAATCAACTGTCTCACCTGTTCAGAGGGCCTGATCCAGTTGGGGGCCCCTCAGCCTTTGGTTCATAGTTCATGTGTTTCCATTCATTTGTTTATTTGTCCCTGTGCTTTATCCAACCTTGGTTTCAACAATTCTCACTCATATAAACCCTCCTCTTTCTCACTAATTAGACTCCCAGCGCTCCACCAGGGGCCTAGCCATGGATGTCTGCATCCAGATTCCTCAGTCCTTGGATGGGGTTTATGGCACACCTATTAGGGTGTTTGGCCATCCCATCACCAGAGTAGGTCACTCCCAGCTGTCTCTCGACCATTGCCAGCAGTCTTTTGTGGGGGTATCTTTGTGGATTTCTGTGGGCCTCTTTTGCTCTTTGTTTCTTCCTTTTCTCATGTGGTCTTCATTTACCATGGTCTCCTATTCCTTGTTCTCCCTCTCTTTTCTTGATCCAGCTAGGATCTCCCACTCTCTTTCCCTCGACTCTCGCCCTTCATTGCTCCCACTCATGTCCAGGCTTTTCATTTAGATCTCATCCATTTCTCCATGTCTTTCTTGGGGTCCCATTTGCCAGGTAGCCTCACTGGTGATGTGAGTAGCAGTCCAGTCATTCTTGTTCCACATCTAGCATCTTCCTATGAGTGAGTACATACCATATTTGTCTTTCTGAGTCTGGGTTACCTCACTCAGGATGATTTTCTCTAGATCCATCCATTTGTCTGCAAACCTCATGATGTCATTGTTTTTCTCTGAAGAGTAGTATTCCATTGTGTATATGTGCCACAATTTATTTATCCATTCTTCAGTTGAAGGGCATCTAGGTTGTTTCCAGGTTTTGGCTATTACAAACAATGCTGATATGAACATAGCTAAGCAAGTTCTCTTGTGGTATGATTGAGCATTTCTTGGGTATATGCCCAGGAGTGGTATAGCTGGATCTTGGGGGAGATTGATTCCCAATTTCTAAGAAACTGCCATATTGATTTCCAAAGTGGTTGTACAATCTTGCATTCCCTCCAACAGTGGAGGAGAGTTCCCCTAGTTCCACATCCTCTCCAGCATAAAGTGTCTTCAGTGTTTTTGATCTTAGAGCCATTCTGACTGGTATAAGGTAGTATCTCAGAGTTGTTTTGATTTGCATTTCCCTGATGATTAGGGATGTTGAACAATTCCTTAAATGTCTTTAAGCCATTTGAGTTTCCTCTGTTGAGAATTCTCTCTTTAGTTCTATAGCCCATTTCTTAATTGGACTGTTGGTCGTTTTAATGTCTAATTTCTTGAGTTCCTTATATATTCTGGATATCAGTCCTCTGTCAGATGTGGGGTTGGTGAACATCTTTTCCCATTCTGTAGGCTGTTGCTTTGCCTTGTTGACCGTATCCTTTGCTCTACAAAAGCTTCTCAGTTTCAAGAGGCCCCATTGATTGATTGTTTCTCTCAGTGCCTGTGCTACTGGTGTTATATTTAGGAAGCGATCTCCGATGCCAATGCGTTCAAGACCACTTCTTACTTGCTCTTCTAGCAGGTTCAGAGTAGCTGGATTTATGTTGAGGTCCTTGATCCACTTGGACTTAAGTTTTGTGCACAGTGACAGATATGGATCTATTTGCAGTCTTCTACATGTTGATATCCAGTTATGCCAGCATCATTTGTTGAAGATGCTTTCTTTGTTCCATTGTACACTTTTGGCTTCTTTGTCAAAAATTTTATGTTTATATGTGTGTGGGTTAATGTCAGGGTCTTCAATTCGATTCCATTGGTCCCCATGTCGGTTTTTATGCCAATACCAAGCTGTTTTTATCACTGTAGCTCTATAGTAGAGCTTGAAGTCAGGGATTGTGATGCCTCCAGAGGTTGTTTTATTGTACAGGATTCTTTTGGCTATCCTGGGTTTTTTGTTTTTCCATATGAAGTTGATTATTATTCTTTCCAGGTCTGTGAAGAATTGTGTTGGTATTTTGATGGGGATTGCATTGAATCTGCAGATTGCTTTTGGTAAAATTGCCATTTCTACTATGTTGGTCCTGCCTATCCATGAACATGGGAGATCTTTCCATTTTCTGACAAGTTCTTCAATTTCTTTTTTCAGGGACTTAAAGTTCTTGTCATATAGGTCCTTCACTTGCTTGGTTAGTGTTACTCCAAGGTATTTTATGTCATTTTTGGCTGTTGTAAAGGGTGATGTATCTCTGATTTCCTTCTCAGCTTCTTTGTCCATTGTATATAGGAGGGCTACTGATATTTTTTGAGTTGATTTTGTATCCTGCTATGTTCCTGAAGGTGTTTATAAGCTTTATCAGTTCCTGGGTGGAATCTTTGGGGTCACTCAAGTATACTATTATGTCATCTGCAAATAGGGAAAGCTTGACTTCTTCCTTTCCAATTTGTATCCCCTTAATCTCCTTATGTTGTCTTATTGCTCTGGCTAGAACTTCAAGTACTATATTGAATAAGTATGGGGAGAGTGGACAGCCTTGCCTCGTTCCTGATTTTAGTGGTATTGCTTTGAGTTTCTCTCCATTTAATTTGATGTTGGCTGTTGGCTTGCTGTAAATTGCCTTTATGAAGTTTAGGTATGTTCCCTGTATTCCGGATTGTTCCAAGACTTTTATCATGAAGGGGTGTTGGATTTTGTCAAATGCCTTTTCTGCATCTAGTGAGATGATCAGGTGGTTTTTTTTCTTTGAGTTTGTTTATATGGTGTATTACATTGATGGACTTTCATATGTTGAACCGTCCTTGCATCCCTGGGATGTAGCCTACTTGATCATGGTGGATAATTGTGTTGATGTGTTCTTGGAGTCTATTTGCCAGTATTTTATTGAGTATTTTTGCATCAATGTTCATGAGGGAGATCGGTCTGTAGTTCTCTTTCTTTGTTGTATCCTTGTTTGGTTTAGGAATCAGGGTAATTGTAGCCTCATAGAAGAAGTTTGGTAATGTTACTTCTGTTTCTATTATGTGGAAAAATATAGAGAGAATTGGTATTAACTCTTCTTTGAAGATCTGGTTGAATTCGGCGCTGAAACCATTTGGTCCTGGGCTTTTTTTGGTTGGGAGACTTTTAATGACTGTTTCTATTTCCTTAGGGGTTATTGGACTATTTAAATAGTTCATCTGGTCTTGATTTAACTTAGGTATGTGGTACCTATCTAGAAAATTGTCCATTTCTTTTAGGTTTTGCAGTTTTGTGGAGTAGAGGTTTTTGAAATATGACCTGATAATTCTCTGGATTTCCTCAATGTCTGTTGTTATTGTCCCCCTTTTCATTTCTGATTTTGTTAATTTGGATTCTCTCTCTCTGTCTTTTGGTTAGTTTGGATAAGGGCTTGTCTATCTTGTTGATTTTCTCAAAGAACCAACTCTGTTTCATTAATTTTTTGTATTATTCTCTTAGTTTCTAATTTATTAATTTCACCTCTCACTTTGATAATTTCCTGGCGTCTATTCTTCCTGGGAGACTTTGCATCTTCTTGTTCTAGAGCTTTCAGGTGTGCTGTTAAGTCACTAGTGTGAGATTTCTCCAACTTCTTTATGTGAGCATTTAGTGCTATGAATTTCCCTCTTAGCACTGCTTTCATAGTGTCCCATAAGTTTGGGTGTGTGGTGTCTTCATTTTTGCTGATCTCTAGGAAATCTTTAATTGCTTTCTTTATTTCTTCCTTAACCCATTGGTGATTCAGTTGAGCATTATTCAGTTTCTATGAGATTGTAGGTTTTCTGTAGTTTTTGTTGTTGAAATCTAACTTTAAACCATGGTGGTCTGATAAAACACAGGAGGTTATTCCAATTGTTTTGTATCTGTTAAGACTTGCTTTGTAGTCAAGTATGTGGTCGATTTTAGAGAAAGTTCCATGGGGTGCTGAGAAGGTATATTCTTTTTTGTTAGGATGGAATGTTCTGTAGATATCAATTAAGTCCATTTGAGTCATAACATCAGTTAAGTCCTTTATTTCTCTGTTAAGTTTCGATTTGGGTGATCTGTCCAGTGGTGAAAGTGGGGTGTTGAGATCTCCCACTATTAATGTGTGGGGTTTTATTTGTGGTTTAAGCTTTTAGTAATGTGCCCTTGTGTTTGGGGCATAAATGTTCAGAATTGAAACTTCATCTTGGTGGCTCTTTCCTGTGATGAGTATGTAATGCCCTTCTTGATCTCTTTTGATTGATTTTAGTTTGAAGTCTATTTTGTTGGATATCAGGATGGCTACACTCGTTTCTTAAGACCATTTGATTGGAAAGTCTTTTCCCAGCCTTTTATACTTAGGTAGTGTCTATCTTTGAATTTGAGATGTGTTTCTTGTATGCAGCAGAAAAATGGGTCCTGCTTTCGTATCCATTCTGTAAGCCTGTGTCTTTTTATAGGTGAATTAATCTGTTGATATTAAGAGATATTAATGACCAGTGATTGTTCATCCCTGTTATTTTTGGTGGTAGTTTATGTGTACTCCTCTTCTTTGGGGTTTACTGCTATGGCTTTATCTATTGCCTGGGTTTTCGAGTGTGTATATGACTTCCTTAGGTTGGAATTTTCCTTCTAGTGCTTTCTGTAGGGCTGGGTTTGTGGATAAGTATTGTGTAAATCTGGCTTTGACTGGAAATGTTTTGTTCATTCCATCTATGATGATTGAAAGTTTTGCTGGGTATATTAGTCTGGGCTGACATCTATGGGCTCTTAGTGTCTGCATTACATCTGTCCAGGTCCTTCTGGCTTTCAAAGTCTCCATTGAGAAATCGGGTGTCATTCTGATGGGTTTACCTTTATAGGTCACTTGGCCTTTTTCCTTTGCTGCTCTTAATATTCTTTCTTTATTCTGTACATTTAGTTGTTTAATTATTATGTGTTGAGGGGACTTTTTCTGGGGTCTAGTCTGTTTGGTGTTCTATAGGCTCCTTGTATCTTCATCGGCATTTCCTTCTTTATATATATATTTTTTATTTTACAATACCATTCAGTTCTACATATCAGCCATGGGTTCCCCTATTTCCCCCCCACACCCCCTCCCCTTACCCCCAGCCCACCCTCCATTCCCACCTCCTCCAGGACAAGTCCTCCCCCGAGGATTGCGATCAATTTGGTAGACTCAGTCCAGGGAGGTCCAGCCCCTTCCTCCCAGACTGAGCCAAGTGTCCCTGCATAAGTTCCAGGTTTCAAACAGCCAACTCATGCAATGAGTGAGCACAGGACTTGATCACACTACCTAGTTGCCTTCCAAACAGATCAAGCCAATCAACTGTCTCACCTATTCAGAGGGCCTGATCCAGTTGGGGGCCCCTCAGCCTTTGGTTCAGAGTTTATGTGTTTCCATTCATTTGGCTATTTTTTTAATAATTGAATAAAACTGAAATTTATTATATGCCACAGTCATCCTAGGGACCTCCATGATATATATATAGCCTCTATGGTTCTAAGGGTTGTGGTCTGATTGTTCTTTATTTTATATCTAGAATCCACCTATGAGTGAGTACATACCATAACTGTCTTTCTGGGTTTGGGTTACCTCACTCAGAATGATTTTTTCTAGTTCCATCCATTTGCCTGCAAATTTCATGCTTTCATTGTTTTTCTCTGCTGAGTAGTACTCCATTTTGTATATGTACCACATTTTTTTCCATCCATTCTTCCGTTGATGGGCATCTAGGTTGTTTCCAGGTTCTGGCTATTACAAATAGTGCTGCTATGAACATAGCTGAGCATGTATCTTTATGGTATGTATCAGCATTCTTTGGGTATATGCCCAAGAGTGGGATGGCTGGGTCTTGAGGTAGTTCGATTCCTAATTTTCTGAGAAACCGCCATACTGATTTCGACAGTGGTTGTACAAGTTTACATTCCCACCAACAGTGGAGGAGTGTTCCCTTTGCTCCACATCCACTCCAACATTGGTTGTCATTGGTGTTTTTGATTGTAGCCATTCTAACAGGTGTAAGGTGGTATGTCAGAGTCGTTTTGATTTGCATTTCTCTGATGATTAAGGATGTTGAGCATTTCTTTAAATGTCTTTCAGCCATTTGTAGTTCTTGTTTTGTGAATTCTCTGTTTAGCTCTTTAGCCCATTTTTTAATTGGACTGTTCAGTACTTTGATGTCTAGTTTCTTGAGTTTTTTATATATTGTGGAGATCAATCCTCTGTCAGATGTGGGGTTGGTGAAGATCTTTTCCCAATCTGTTGGCTGTCTTTTAGTCTTATTGACTGTGTCTTTTGCCCTGCAAAAGCTTCTCAGTTTCGAGAGGTCCCATTTATTAATTGCTGTGTTCAGGGTCTGTGCTATTGGTGTTTTATTTAGGAAATGGTCTCCGGTGCCAATGCGTTCAAGAGTGCTTCCTATTTTCTTTTCTATTAAGTTTAGAGTAACTGGATTTATGTTTAGGTCTTTGATCCACTTGGACTTGAGTTTTGTGCATGGTGACAGATATGGATCTATTTGTAATCTTTTGCATATTGAGATCCAGTTATGACAGCACCATTTGTTGAAGATACTTTCTTTGTTCCATTGTATAGTTTTGGCTCCTTTGTCAAAAACCAGGTGTTCATATGTGCATGGATTAATGTCACGGTCTTCAATTCGATTCCATTGGTCCGTATGTCGGTTTTTATACCAGTACCAAGCTGTTTTTATTACTATAGCTCTATAGTAGAGTATGAGGTCAGGGATGGTAATGCCTCCAAGATTTGCTTTATCGTATTGGATTCTTTTAGCTATCCTGGGTCTTTTGTTTTTCCATATAAAGTTGAGTATTTTTCTTTCCAAGTCTGTGAAGAATTGTGTTGGGATTTTGATGGGGATTGCATTGAATCTGTAGATTGCTTTTGGTAAGATTGCCATTTTTACTATGTTAATCCTACCTATCCATGAGCATGGGAGATCCTTCCATTTTCTGATATCTTCTTCAATTTCTTTCTTTAGAGATTTAAAGTTCTTATCAAAAAGGTCTTTCACTTGTTTAGTTAGTGTTATCCCAAGGTATTTTATATTATTTGTGGCTATTGTAAAGGGTGATGTTTCTCTGACTTCTTTCTCAGCCCTTTTATCATTTGTGTATAGGAGGGCTACGGATTTTTTTGAGTTGATCTTGTATCCTGCCACTTTACTGAAGGAATTTATCAGCTGTAGGAGTTCCCTGGTAGAGTTTTTGGGGTCACTTATGTATACTATCATATCATCTGCAAATAGTGAAAGTTTGACTTCTTCCTTGCCAATTTGTATCCCTTTGATCTCCTTTTGTTGTCTTATTGCTCCAGCTAGAACTTCTAGTACTATATTGAATAAATATGGGGAGAGTGGACAGCCTTGTCTTGTTCCTGAATTTAGTGGTATCGCTTTGAGTTTCTCTCCATTTAATTTGATGTTTGCTGTTGGCTTGCTATAAATTGCTTTTATTATGTTTAGAAATGTTCCTTGTATTCCTAATCTTTCTAAGACCTTTATCATGAAGGGGTGTTGGATTTTGTCAAAGGCTTTTTCAGCATCTAAGGAGATGATCATGTGGTTTTTTCTTTCAGTTTGTTTAGATGGTGTATTACATTGACTGATTTTCGTATGTTGAACCATTCTTGCATCCCTGGGATGAATCCTACTTGGTCGTGATGGATGATTGTTTTGATGTATTCTTGGATTTGATTTACCAATATTTTGTTGAGTATTTTTGCATCAATGTTCATGAGGGAGATTGGTCTGTAGTTCTCTTTCTTTGTTGCATCTTTGTGTGGTTTGGGTATCAGGGTAATTGTAGCCTCATAAAAAGAGTTTGGTAGTGTTCCTTCTGTTTCTATTGTGTGGAACACTTGAAGGGGATTGGTATTAGTTCTTCTTTGAAAGTCTGGTAGAATTCTGCACTGAAACCATCTGGTCCTGGGCTTTTTTTGGTTGGGAGACTTTTGATGACTGTTTCTATTTCTTTAGGGGTTATTGGTCTATTTGAATGGTTTATCTGGTCTTGATTTAATTTTGGTATGTGGTATTTATCCAGAAAATTGTCCATTTTTCCTGGTTTTCCATTTTTGTGGAGTACAGGTTTTTGAAGTATGATCTGATGATTCTCTGGATTTCCTCATTGTCTGTTGTTATGTCTCCCTTTTCATTTCTGATTTTGTGAATTTGGGTGCTCTCTCTTTGCCTTTTGGTTAATTTGGCTAGTGGTTTTTCTATCTTGTTGATTTTTTCAAAGAACCAACTCTTTGTTTCATTGATTTTTTTGTATTGTACTCTTGTTTTCTATTTCGTTGATTTCAGCCCTCAATTTAATTATTTCCTGGCGTCTATTTCTCCTGGGTGAGTTTGTTTCTTTTTGTTATAGAGCTTTCAGTTGTGCTGTTAATTCATTGGTATAGGATTGCTCCATCTTCTTTATGTGTGCATTTAGAGCTATGAATTTTCCTCTTAGCACTGCTTTCATAGTGTCCCATAAGTTTGGGTATGTTGTACTTTCATTTTCATTGAATTCTAGGAACTCTTTAATTTCTGTCTTTATTTCTTCCTTGACCCATTGATGTTTCAGGTGGGCATTATTCAGTTTCCATGAGTTTGTGGGTTTTCTATCATTTTTGTTGCTATTGAGGTCTAACTTTAAGGCATGGTGGTCTGATAAGATACAGGAGGTTATTCCAATTTTTTGTATCTGTTGAGATTTGTTTTGTGTCCAAGCATGTGGTCAATTTTTGAGAAGGTTCCATGGGGTGCTGAGAAGAAGGTATATTCTTTTGTGTTAGGATGGAATATTCTGTAGATATCTATTAGGTCCATTTGAGTCATAACATCTGTTAGGTTCTTTATTTCTTTGTTAAGCTTCAGTCTGCTAGATCTATCTTTTGGTGAGAGTGGTGTGTTAAAATCTCCCACTACTAATGTGTGGGGTTTGATGTGCGTTTTAAACTTTAGTAGTGTTTCTTTTATGAATGTGGGTGCTTTTGTATTTGGAGCATAAATGTTTAGAATCAAGACTTCATCTTGGTGGATTTTTCCTGTGATGAATATGTAATGTCCATCCTGGTCTCTTTTGATTGATTTTAGTTTGAAGTCTATTTTATTAGATATTAGGATAGCTACACCAGCTTGTTTCTTAGGTCCATTTGCTTGGAAAACCTTTTCCCAGCCCTTTACTTGGAGGTAGTGTCTGTCTTTGGAATTAAGGTATGTTTCTTTTATGCAGCAAATGGATGGGTCCTGTTTTCTTATCCATTCTGTTAGCCTGTGTCTTTTTATAGGTGAGTTGAGACCATTGATATTGATGGATATTAATGACCAGTGATTGTTAATTCCTGGTTTTTTTTTTTTTTTTTTTTTTTTGGTTTTTCGAGACAGGGTTTCTCTGTGTAGCTTTGCGCCTTTCCTGGAGCTCACTTGGTAGCCCAGGCTGGCCTCGAACTCACAGAGATCCGCCTGGCTCTGCCTCCCGAGTGCTGGGATTAAAGGCGTGTGCCACCACCACCCGGCCTGTTATTTTTTTTGGTTGTGTTGTGTTGTCCTTCTGTGGTGTTTGTTGGTGTGGGATTATCTATTGCTTGATTTTTCATGGATGTGTTTAGCTTCTTTGGGTTGAATTTTCCCTTCTAGTGCTTTCTGTAGGGCTGGGTTTGTGGACAGGTATTGATTAAATCTGGTTTTATCCTGGAATATTTTGTTTACTCCGCCTATGGTGATTGAGAGTTTTGCTGGGTATAATAGTCTGGGTTGGCATCCGTGGTCTCTTAGTGTCTGCATGAGGTTTGTCCATGATCATCTAGCTTTCATAGTCTCTATTGAGTAGTCTGGTGTTATTCTGATGGGTTTGCCTTTATATGTTACTTGGTCTTTTTCCTTTGTGGCTCTTAATATTTTTTCTTTGTTCTGTGTGTATAGTGTTTTGATTATTATGTGGCGAGGGGACTTTTTTTTTGGATCCAGCCTATTCGGTGTTCTGTAAGCTTCTTGTATCTTCATAGGTATTTCTTTCTTTAGGTTAGGAAAGTTTTCTTCTATGATTTTGTTGAATATATTTTCTGTGCCTTTGAGTTGGTATTCTTCTCCTTCTTCTATCCCTATTATTCTTAGGTTTGGTCTTTTCATGGTGTCCCAAATTTCCTGGACATTTTGTGTTACGACTTTTTTGTCTTTAGTGTTTTCTTTGACTGACAAATCTATTTTCTCTATCGTGTCTTCAGTGTCAGAGATTCTCTGTTCCATCTCTTGCAATCGGTTGGTTATGCTTGTTTCTGTAGTTCCTGTTCGTTTAGTTAGGATTTCTATTTCCAGTGTTCCCTCACCCTGTGTTTTCTTTATTGTCTCAAATTCATTTTTCAGATCTTCGAATGTTTCTTTCATCTGTTTAATTGCTTTTTCTTGACTTGATTTAATTTCTTCACATTTTTTGTTCGTTTTTTCTTCCATTTCTTTAAGGGAGTTTTTTATTTCCTCTTTAATGGAGTTTTTCATTTCCTCCTTAAGGGAAGTTTTTATTTCCTCTTTAAGGTAGTTTTTCATTTCCTCTTTAAGGAAAGCTTTTATTTCCTCTTTGAGGGAATGTTTTATTTCTTCTTTAAGGGCTTCTATCATCTTCTTAAAGTCATTTTTAGGGTTGATTTCTTCTGTTTCTTCTGTCATGGTATGTTTAGGTCTTGCAGGTGTAGAATCACTAGGTTCTGATGTTGCCATATAGGTCTTTATGTTGTTTCCTGTATTTTTGCACTGGCGTCTACTCATCTCTTCCTCTGTGCAGTGCAGGTGGTGTCTGTGTCTGAGAGTGCCTCTCTTGTTCTAATTTTTAGTCTTGGTTTAGTAGGGGTTCTTGGTTAAATTGGTGCTATTGGGCTATTTCTTCAGGGGCAGCAGATTTCAATCAGTGAATTATATACTTATGATTCTGGTGATCTGGTTTGGTGGCTGGGTAGCACCTTCTTTTGTGTTCCCAGGTCATGTTTTGTTCATTTGTCAAGTCCTCAACTGATCTTGTTTCTTCAAACTTTAAACTGTAGGCATCTGAATCCTCTCCCAGATGGGTTTCAACTGAGCATGGTAGTCTCACCAACACCTACAAGTTGTTGGGTTTCACAGGATTAGCAGCTGGGCCCTGGGTTGTCCTCAGACAGAATGTTCAGATTCGTTCTGGTTCCAACCCTCGGAGATAGCTTCTTCCCCAGGTGTTGGGGTTAGGGGCGTCCCTGTTCCAAGCTGTGTCTGCTTGTCTCCGTCCCTGGGACTGTCTACCCCTGCAGTCCACCGCTGGTCCTGTATGTCCCTGTCAGCCACTGCTGCCAGGCCCATCTACCTCTGCGGGCCGCCTCCGCGGGCCTACCTGCGTCTGCTTGTCTCCACCTCCAGGCCCATCTGCATGAATCTTAATTAGTCTTATTAATAAAAACCTGGAGTCAGATATCAGGGTAAGTGCTGAAAGATCAGAGGGACAAAGGAACAAGCCACAGCCACCTCTTACCTTACCAACTCCTCAGCTGAAAGAATTGAGCTCCTTTCTCTGCCCAGCCATATCACTTCCTCAGCATTTCCTTCTTTAAGTTGGGAAAGTTTTCTTCTATAATTTTGTTGAATATATTTTCTGGGCCTTTGAGTTGGTATTCTTCACCTTCTTCTATCCCTATAATTCGTAGGTTTGGTCTTTTCATGGTGTCCCAAATTTCTTGGACATTTTGGTTTATGACTTTGTTGGCTTTAGTATTTTCTTTGACTGATCAACCTATTTCTTCTACTGTATCTTCAATGCCAGAGATCCTCTCTTCCATCACTTGCATTCTGTTGGTTATACTTGCATCTGAAGTTCCCGATCTTTTACTCAGATTTTCCATTTCCAGCATTCCCTCTGTTTGTGTCTTCTTCATTTTTTCTATTTCCCTTTTCAGGTCTTGGAATGTTTCCTTTATTTGTTTCATTGCCTTTTCATGATTTTCTTTTAGTACTTTATTGTTTTCTTCCAGGACTTTATTGTTTTCTTCCAGGACTTTATTGTTTTCTTCCAGGACTTTATTGATTTCTTCTAGGACTTTATTGTTTTCTTCTAATTTGTTTGCCCTTTCCTCTAGTTGTTTACAGCATTCTTCCCATTTTTTGGTCTTTTCCTCTACACAAGCCTCTACCTTCTTCATGATGTTATTCATAAGGCTTTTTTCTTCTGCTTCTTCCAATTTTTGATGTTCAGGTCTAGATGTTGGAGTCGGGCTAGGTTCTGGTGATGCTGTATTGCTCTTCATTTTCTTGTATGTACTTCTGCCTTGACATCTGCCCATCTCCTTGTGGTTCTTTCTTGGTCTTATCAGTGCAATTGGTTCAGACAGAGCTGACAGATTCAGGAAGTCTCTCTCTCTTGTCCAGATGGGAGCTCTTTTGTCCAAATGGGAACTCTGGGGCAGGATGGAAGCTCTTATCTGGACAGGAAGTCTGGGGCAGGATGGGAGCTTTTTTCCAGACAGGCAGTCCAGGGTAGGATGGGCGCTCTTGTCCAGAAGGAAAGTCCAGGGCAGGATGTGTGCTCTTGTCCAGAAGGGAAGTCCAGGTCAGGATGTGAGCTCTTGTCCAGAAGGGAAGCCCTGGGCAGGATGGGAGCCCTCTCTGGTGCAGAAGGGAAGTCCAGGGCAGGAAGGGAGCTGGGGGCCGGTCTCTAAGTCTCAGGAAGTGGCTGGGGTCTCTGGCAGATGGGCGTGGGGACAGGGCATGGAAATTGCAGGGGCTGCCAGGGGGCTTGGAGAAGGGGATCCTTCCCTGTGGGGTTAGAAGGGGACCTGCCCGGTGGCCAGAACCTGGGGCCAAGTTGGGCAGGTCTTCCCCGGAGTGGCTGGTGCCCAGGGATGGAGTCCAGGCTGGGCCCGGATACTCACCTCTGGTCCACAAGGGTGTTTTTGGTTTTTTTTTTTTTAAGGGTTTCTCTGTTTAGCATTGAAGCCTTTCCTCGAAATATAGCCCAGGCTGGCTTCGAACTCACAGAGATCTGCCTGCCTCTGCCTCCTGAGTGCTGGGATTAAAGGCGTGCACCACTACTGTGTGCCCCCCCCCACTTGTTAACCACCTCCTCCCATTTATCTATCCAGAGGCTGATTTTTCCCTCTTCTTGGCTTCAAACTGAGCATGAGAGTATAACGAGATGTCTGAAAGACCCTCCCTATGCAAAAAGTAAATCAGGCAAAGAATTTGTATGTGTGGCAAGCCTATTTTCTGAGGCCCTCACACTGTCTCCCTGCCCTCTCACAACCCTTTCCAGGAAAAGATCAAACATCACCATTCACAGCTTCTTAACAAGTATTTAGTTTGGTGATCTGTACCATCATGGGCATTTTTGTTCTCTATTTAATCTCAATGGCCACAGTGAAAGGTGGAGAGTGGAGCCCTGGGAGGAGGCAAAGAATCTATGGGACCTCAAGTTTACAACCCAGACCCAACACTCTGGTTCCATCCCAGTTTTGACCACAACTCCTGTTTCTGTTTCTCTAAGAAATATCACTGTGGTCCTTCTTTTCCGTCTTCTAATTGACACAGTGTGAAAAAGGTGACCGGGTTTGATGGGCTCGCAGGGGTCAAGAAGACCCACTTTTATCCTAGGATCCACTGTCCACTGCTGACCCCATTACTTATAGATCTGATGCTCCTATCTGGGTTAAGCAATGACCTTTAAATGTTAAAATAATAATAATAATAATAATAATAATAATAATAATAATAATAATAATTATACCTGCTACCTATCTTGTAGAGGAAAAAAATGAAATATTGGGATTTAAAGCCCCAACAGCCCTTAAATCACCCCAATGTTATTTTATTTTTTATTTAGGAAAATCAGACTTATAGACTACTACAAGACCTCAACAAATTAAATAAAGTTCATTGAAACCAAGGAGAATCTCATAGCCTGGCTTACCATCTCTACCGGCCATCTCTGTATGTACATAAATATCACAATACATTTATTGTGGCCATCTCTGTATGTACATATATATCACAATACATTTATTGCATGGATGATATTATATTTATATCAAACTATAGAACTTATAAGTCTATAGATTGACAGATAGGTCTACAGGATATCCTTATACTTTCTTATGCCTGACTAACAGTTATAAATTCTCTCCCTGTGGAATCTTAACCACAAGGCCTACATCCTTATGATTTATGGCCATGTTACAAAGGTAATACAATATTTTTTTCACTGCTTTTCAATCTTAGACATGCCTAAAGCTCATACTTGGACAGAGGCCTTATATATACTCCAAGAGCTCCTAAGAATTGGTGCTTATCTTCTCATATCTCCTACTAAAGGCATTCCTTATTACCCCTAGACCAAGTCACAAACTTGCATCTAAGCCTCTAGGATCATGTTAGTGATATTTTCCAAGGTCCTGATGTTTTCATTATGTCAAATAGAGAATATGCTTACATGTTTCACAGAGCACTGACCCACCTTTATGAATCCTGGATCGCCTAGCCATGCCATATACTAGGCCTCTGCAGGACAGAGGTGCTCTATAGCGCCTTTAATTACTGACTGTTAATTATTTAGATTCTTAACATTGAGCTTTAACTTTATGAACAAAGTAATACAATTTTAGGTGATGAGCTCTGTTCATCGTTGGTATCAAACTTATAGGAATAAAATTATAAATAGTAATTCCATCCCAGATGTATTTTATCAATTCTGATCCAAAAATAAACAAGATCCAATGTGTGTGTGTGTGTATGTGTGTGTGTGTGTGTGTGTGTGTGTGTGTGTGTGTGTGTGTAATTTCAGATTTAATTCTCAGACTATACTTCTGTTTTTGTTAAGGTTCCAAGGATTCATAATTTTGCTCTGACAAAATTTACCACTGTTATGTTCCTAATATGCCTAAAGATTTTTTGTCTTTTAAGAAGGTTCTTATAAGCTTCAGGAGATCAAAATTCACCAATGCTCACAAGCCAAGAAGGGCCACTAATAAGCCAAGACAGACCAGGCAAAATGTCACCTGACTTATATAAATTTTCTTTTTCTTCTATAGGGAGGGGGTAACCTCACCTCCCCTGACCTAGAATCTGCTAACCATGCATTTAATATTCCATAGGTATACCTACAAGAAAAAGTTTCCTCTTTAAAACTCCTCAACTGCATGTCTTACCATTGACACTTATGTTTACTCCCAGCAGAAATTCTAATCACCTAAAGAGTTACAGGTTGTCATCCTCTGGACCAAGACATTCTGTCTAGCTGCAGGTCTGCACCCCATCCTCCAGCCCACATGGATGTGCTGTCCAGCTCAGCCCTGCACCCCGCCTTCCAGCCCACAGGACAGAAAATGCTGCTATACATGTGCCACAGAGCCTGAAACAGCCTGCGCTTCCTGGGTTTCCACTGCATTCTAGCCCTCAAGACTCACAGCTTCACCCCCATATCAGCAGGGAATAACCATGAGAGACTTCTATAGCCCCTTTGTTACCCCTTTTTCTGAGCTGAACTCTCCAGCCCAGGGACTGAACTACCCTTAAACAATATTCTATTACTATTATATTACTATTATATTACTAATTGTATAAATTCTGCCCATGATCCTGAAATGTATGTGCTACCAGATATTTATTTCCCCATGTACTTTCACAATTCTTTTATATGTATGTCTTACTATGTATACCCTGACACAGGTTACTACTGTCCTCTTATAACTTATGGTTTAATATTGAATTGATTACAAATTTAAATTAGGTAAACTTCAGCAGCAGCCTTGGTCCCATAGGTGATTCAGGTAACTTTATCTAACTATACCTCCTTAAAATACAGTTTAAACAAATTTATACTTGAGACTAATAGATAGAGTCAATGTTCAAGACTAATCATTTCTTTTTGATAAGTCAGAATCATAGTATTTAGACATATTTAACCTTATTATGATATACCAACTAATGATAGATTTTTATGTTATTCCTCTGCACCCCTTATTGGGATAGAGTTATTTTAATTATATACAAATATACCTATTAGATGGTTAAACTAATTCTCAGCTTGCCATTTATATAGATTATTGATTATAAATGTATTTTATAGATTATAAGTATATATTAACGATACAAATATTGATCATATATCAATATTTACTGGCCGCTACTTATTATTTATTCCAGTCATATACAAAATCAATATTCCTCCACATCATTCATTGCCCTAGAGAGAATTAAATTCCCCCCCCCTTTTTTTTAATTCAGAGCTGAGGACCGAACCCAGGGCCATGTGCTTGCTAGCTAAGTACTCTACCACTGAGCTAAATCTCCAACCCCAACTTCCCTTTTTTACTATACAAGAAAACGGGAACTCTTGTGGGCCACAAGAATATATCATAGAGATTCAGCTGTGTATTAAAGCTGAACTTTGACTGGCCAAGGGTCAAATGGATAGGCATGCCTTCAGTTCTACCATGCTAGAGGCAGAAGACAGGGATTTCATTGCTTCCAGGACAGCCTTGACTATCTAATCAGTTCCAGGTCAGCTAGATCTACATAGTGAGTTCCTCTCTCAAAAATACAAGCAAAAATAAAATGAATGGGAACACAAACAGGCAAGGGAATGGAAATGTGGAATCATACTCACTACTGGTGGGAATGTCAACTGCTGCAAAAGAGTGAATTCATTTTGGAGGTTTCAAACCACATTGTTTGTTACCTACCACAGTTCAACTGAGTTTTCACTCACAGCTCCTAATGTCTCTCACACAGAGACTTACACACACAGGGTTACTGATACATTATTCACAAGAGTCAGTTAGTAGAAAAAGCCCAGAATCAAAATGAACAGTTTCAAGGTAAAAATGACAACCATGAACCTAGTATTCAAACCAAAATAGTGAAAATGACATTGAGTGAATAACCAATGAAAAAGTGAAATCCTCCATGTTTTCTTAGGACAAATCCCATATTTCGTTTTGTCAATGTGCTTGTGGTGATAGTCCATGACTCTATACAGAAGAGTATGTGATGGGAACAAGGTCTCACAATGGAATTAAAATTAAAAATAGTGAGTATTAGAGGACTGGCAATGGTTGCATCATCAAAGGCAGGGGACACACATTTGACCTTCAGGAGTGAAGTGTACAGAGGAAGCACATGGTAACCAGGCTGTGGCCTTGAAGCAGAAGGACATCACTGTGTTCTTCATATAGCTAATGGAAGGCAAGAGTGCACAGTTTAATGACAGTGTCTCAAACTCATAGCTCAGGAAAAAAAGACTACCATCCTGATAAAGGCTAGGGTAAGACTGTGTATCCTCAGGATAAATACAGGAAATTATTTCCAACATGAACACAGTTATAATCTCTGATCAGTCACTTCCTGAAAGAAGGAGGTAGAGGCTCTAAAAGTTTCCACTATTGCATATTGATATTGGTAGAAATTACTCCCTGCGTATGACCAAACTTCCTTTAATTCTAGATGGCAGATGCAGGACATATATTTACAATGTTTTTCAGACCCTCTTAGAGAACTGAGTAATCATGTCATGGTGCAGTCTATCTTGCAAATAAATACCATGCTTTTCTTAATGTGGCCATATTACTGTCAATCCAGTTAGAGCCATTCCCAGCATTATCCAAGTAGACCATAGATGTTTCACTGAGGTAAAGTGTACTTTTCTGAGTTCCCAATACTTACACAGGAGGATCAAGCACAATCCCTACATTTGAGAGCCGAACTCTGATCTTAACTGCTGTTTTGTCTTCAGACTGGAACGGAAGTAGGGCTATCTGATGCTGCACCTAGAGACCCAGTGTATTTAGGAGGAGTGTGAAGAACTGAACAAAATGAAGTCACATAGGCTGGATCTCTGTGCCCTAACCTGGTTTTCAGACAATAAGGTAGAAGTGGAGAGAAAACAAAAGGGGGAGGTGGTGGTGTTTGTGGCCTACTTGGAAAAGTGGTTATAGCACCCTGGGTACAGTGCTTGTAGCTGAGTAATTTTTGTGCTTCTAGCTCAGTGGGCGGAGAATGTTTGTCTCAATGAGGAGAGTGTCTGTAGTTCTGTAGCAAGAGCACCTGCAGCTTCCGTGGATACAGTGCTTAGAGCTAACTGGGTCTGTTGCTTGGAGCTCACTGTGGTCAGTGCTGGAAGTTGAGTTATTACAGTGGTTGTAGCTTGATGGGTAACTGCTTTAAAGAGCTCACATTCCAGCTGAGGAAAAAAAAAAAGCACTCCAAGAAATAATCAAGATACAAAGTAGACTGCAGGCTTATACTTCATATCACTGCTCATCAGTGAAGGAAGTCAGGACAGGAACTCAACTCAAACGGGGCAGGAGCTGATCCCTAGGCCATAGAGTGGTGGTTCACAACCTGTGAGTCATGAACCTTCTGGGGTGCTGTTGAGGTCCCCTTTCATAGGGTGACACGTCAGATATCATGCATATTGGATATTTACATTACAATTCATATCAGTATCAAAATTAAAGTTATGAGTAGTGACAGAAGTAATTTTCTGGTTGGGGTCACCACAACTTGAGCCACTGTATTACTGGGCCCCAGTATTAGAGAAGTTGAGCACCATTTCCAGGGAGGAATGCTGCTGACTGGTTTGGTACCCAAGTCTTGCTCAATCTGCTTTCTTATAGAATCTAGTACTTCCATCCCTGGTACAGTACCACCCACAAGGAGCTAGAACCTCCCAAATAAATCCCCAATTAAGAAAATGCTCTACAAGCATGCCTACAACATGATCTTATGGAGGCATCTTCTTAACTGAAGTTCCCTCTTCTCAGATGACTTAAGCTTGTGTGACACAAAAATCCAGCATAGTCACTATTGCCTGGGTCCCTGCTGTGAAGGCTGAAGTTGAATCAGCATTGCAGGCACCAGCACCTGGATTCAGGCTGCTAGGGCTTCCAGGGACTGATTTAGCCACAGTCTAGAGTGGGAACAAGAGTGGAGTGTGAGGAACACAGGGAACTTTCTGCCCAGCTGGATCTTCATGGCCCCATTTACCCTGCCCTTGACTGGAAACTTCTCTTTTACCGTGGAGCAGCTAAGACCCAGAGAGGACCACGTGTTAAGTCTAAGTCTCTCTTCTCTCTTGCAGGAAGCTAGGTCATTCCTGCGCCTTTTATCTTTTAATTTCAATGTCTTTAGCTAGGACTGAGCCTCCCAGAGGTTTTCATGTGGAATAGTAGGGGAGAGGGTACAGACCTGTGGTATCAAACAGGTCTAAGAGGAACACCAAGAAAGTATACTGGTGGGGCTGGGTAGGAGGCTGTGGTAGAGTGACAGGAGCCATGAGCCATAAGCCTAAGCGACCCTTGACACACAAGCTGCCATATTTAGGCTTCTCTCCTCTTTTCTTAGATCTAGGCCTTGCTTAAGTCTCCATTGCACCAGAACCTCTTGTCACAGATACCAGAACCTCTTCTCAGCTATCAGGTGAATGAGCTGCAGTTAGGCAACTAGGCAGTTAGACGAGACTAGATAGATAACCCTCAGAACAACATTTCCTGCTGGCCGAACAGCCCATAATCAAGTCCCTTCCTGCTTGCAACCCCCATAATTAAGTCCCTTCCTGCTTGCAATCCCCATAATTAAGTCCCTTCCTGCTCTCAACCCCCTTTGCCTACCTATATATGCCTTATGAGAAAAATAAAATTTTGGAGCTTGATCAGACGTCCTGTCTTGCTCTCAATCTTTGTGTCTCTTCTCCCTCTCATTCACCAGCCCTCCCTTTAGGTCCCCGTTGAAGACCCCGCTGGCCGGGACAGTAGACACCTGACATGTCACACCTGAGTTCTATCTCTAGCAGGGTAAGAAGGAGAAAAACAAACAAACATACAAAAAGTACTAAGGATACTATCCTTTTCAAATCTTGACACAACTTATGTGTAACCTTAAATATAATATTTTATTTTTAGACATAAAAATTAGTACTTTATTGCTTTTATTTCAGTGGACAGGGTCTCACTATAAAGCTCTGGCTGTCTTGGAATTCATTTTGTAGAACAGGCTGGTTTCGAGTTCACTGAGATCCACCTGCCTCTGCTCCTCATATGCCTGTGCCACCATGTCCAGCTAAGATTTTTAAAGTTATTTTTAAATTGTGTATAAATGTGTGTGCGAGTGTGTGCATGTGAGAGCAAGTGTCCACAGATGGCACTAATGCCCAAAGGACATCAGATGCCCTGGAGCTTGAGTTACAGGTAGCTGTGAGCTGCTTGGTGTGGATGTTGGGACCTGAACCTCGGTCTTCTGCAAGGGCAGTACTCATTCTAGATAACTGAAACATCTCTCCAGGCCATGTGTACAGTTCTGATTTGTGTTATCAGGCAGGGGTGTGAGTACATGTACATGCACACATATCTACACAGAAGAAAAGTTCTATTCCAATATTTGGGAGTTGGGATGCACCTCAGTTGTTAGCACTGCTTGCCTCAAGAAACCCTGAGTTTGATCCAGGGCATCTCCTATGTCAAGTATGGTAGTACACAGCTATAATCCCAGCACTTGGGGTGAAAACAGGAAAATCAGAAGTTCAAGGTCATTCTTGAAAGTAGTGAGTTTGAAGCCAGCATGAGATACAGGAAAATTTGTCTCAAAAAAAAGAAGGAAAAAAAATTAAGTATCTTAGAGGCACCACCACTGCACCCCTGGCTATCAGCACCCTCAAAGGTAACCAGGCCCAGAAGTTGTTTCCAGTTTCCAAGGGTCTCTGAGGACCAAGCTGAGCTGGGCCATTCTTGGGCCTGACAAGGATAGCTGCTGACTGCCAAGTTTCCAGGCTGACAGCCTTGTGCCTCTTTCCCTGATATTGCTGTAAAACGCAGGAGAATGCTACTACCTGTCTTTGGTCTTTAAGCATGACTCCTGGCTCATCATCTTCATGTCCCTCTTTGAATACTCCAAACCCCTGCAGGCCACTGCATGTCTTAGACACCAACTAAGGGAATCATGACATCAGGCAGCATTTAATGAAGAGACCCAGGGGTGTCCCTAAGTATAATGAGAGATGACAATATGGGAGCCATTTAGCCTCCAAGCTGCAAGCTTCTAGTGAGGGGCACAATGCATAGGCTGTGGGTTTCAGGGGCAGTCAGTGAAAGGGCTTCCCTGTGATATTTGTCTGCCTGCCTAAAATAAAGATGGGGTGAGGCTTAAGGCCTGACTGCTGTATCATGTGATCTGATGTTCACTCTCTGTCCTTTCTTCTGTAACTGGTCTCTGTGTCTCTGTTCCTTGTCAGTTTACTGCCTTTTTTTATACTGACATAAACCAGGTCCCTTCAAAGGCCCTCTGATTAAACAAACACTCTTTCCTCTCCCCAGTTCCATGTGCGGTCCTTGGCCTAATTCCTAGACTGGACAGAAGGCTGGCACCCTGGGTCTAGAAGTTGATCATGACCCTAGTGTGGGCCTGGACATATGGGGAGTGAAGGGACACTAGCCCACTCGAGCATGTGGCTCTGGCAGCCTTGCCCTTCTCCCCAATTCCCTCTGCCTTGCTAAAAACGACTAGATTACACTCCTAAAGCTAGCCACTATTACCCTACTTGGCACTCCTACTGAGGTGACTATCAATGCCCAGCTTTCTAAAACCCAGTGGTCAAAAGCCCCCTTCGGTTCATCTAATTAACATGCCCTATTAAAATGCACATCCTAGATCTTGACCTGCCTTTTTTTTTCTTTTTCTTTTCTTTTTTTTCTTTTTTGGTTTTTCGAGACAGGGTTTCTCTGTGTAGCTTTTCATCTTTCCTGGAACTCACTCTGTAGCCCAGGCTGGCCTCAAACTCTCAGAGATCTGCCTGGCTCTGCCTCCCAAGTGCTGGGATTAAAGGCATGTGCTACCACCGCCTGGCTTTATCTTTTTTTTTCCCCATTTTTTTCTTAAGAAATTACACATGCAAGGTCATTTGCTGCTGTTTTTCTGCCTGAGCCAGAAAGCAGCCACTTTAGCTTTACTTCCCTGCTTAATAAAGCATCTCCCTGTGAAAACAGTGTTTGGATGTGGTTTTTGCCTAATCCAGGGTCCAGGTGGAAGCCCCTACTATGTGGGGTGGGGTGGGGTCTCTTCAGGAGAATGGAGCCTTTTGTTCAGAGAGGAGCTGCAGTGCCCCCTGCTGGGACCACACAGGAGGGACAGGCTTGGAGTAAAGACATCCAGATTGTGACCCTGATATATAAAGGCTATTTTTTTTCCTGCCCATTTTTTGTTTTATGAGACAAGATGTACTTGGGTATGACCTTAAACTGTTCTCCTGAACTTCACTTCTTTTTTTATAACATTTCTGAAGCCTTTATTTACAAAAGCTTTAAAAACAAATAATACCCTTTGTTTGCAAATAATGTTTAGTTTAAAAAGGACCACCCAGTTCCAGCATTTTAGTATCAAGAATATTGAATGTACAAGGGAAATGAACTATGTTGCTAACATTTGGAGACTTGCTAATATTACTGACTGAAGTGTAGCTAACACACATTACAACTTATAGTCTATCAGTTCAGGGTAGAGTTAATGATCACCAAAATCTTCCAACACATGCTCTGGTCTGGTCACATATTCTGCATGGCTAAATATTTCATGGTCTCTTGTCAATATATATAAAATAGATTGCAAAGATATACACAAAAATTAAACCAGCATTACACTCCTTAGGTAATACCATCATGTCCTAGACCCAGGTATCAAATCCAGTGCTCTGTGCATGCTAGGCAAGCACTCAGGTAACTGAACCACATCCCAGCTTTTCTTTTTTCTTTTTGGCTTGAGACAGGGTTTCTCTGTGTAGTTTTGGTGCCTCTCCTGGATCTCGCGCTGTAGACCAGGCTGGCCTCGAACTCACAGAGATCTGCCTGTCTCTGCCTCCTGAGTGCTCAGATTAAAGGCGTAAGCCACCACTGCCAGGCAGCTTTTCTTACTTATTTGAAAATACTGGAAATGAAATCAGTTTTGGATCTTTCCCTTGTACTCACTGTTTCATTCCCCTCCCCAACAAATGCTGTTTTCAGCTCGGGGAATGAATTCTGCCAAACTGGCCCACACAACACCTCGCTCCTGGCCATACTCCCCCATCCCAGGAAGAAAAAGGCTGGAGTCCCTGTTCTCCTTTACCTTAGCACCAGGCCCTGCCACGACAGTATTGGAAGAAATCACAGTAGTGCCAGTGTGGCTCCTTCCTTCACAGACAGCCAGAGAAAAGCTTCCAGCTCACACACACCGGTTCCCGCTGCTCCTCAGAAGTCCGGGGGTGGAGAGCTGCAGTTGGTCCACTGGATGCCACTCTTTTAATGCAGAGGAATCTGAGGCAGGGCCAGAGAGGAGACTCTAGTTAAAATGGAGGTCCTGGTGCATGTGGGAGAGTTTTCTTCAGTCACTCCCCATGCAGCTAAGATTTTGTGTGAGAGTCAGTCCACCACACACTCTGTCCTACTGTCAAGCCATGACAGACTGCCCCTGGTCACTCTTGAGATTCCTTCTCAAGAGCCTCACAGTGATATGATTATCTGTTGTCTCAAAGGCTCCCATCATCCGGGCAACCTATGCAAGGAACCTGGAAAGTCCCCAGCTGCTCAAGGCTGTCTGTGGTGCAAGCTTGTGGTAAGACTCCCTGGAGCGTTTAGATCAGCACCTCACAGGGTGGGGACACAGCCTTTCCTGTCCAGGTGGCCTCTCCCACTGGGAGCCTACACTGTACACAGCCATTTTTGCTGTCCCCTTCTGTCGGCAGCAGTAAGTTTGCTGCCTTCATTTTAAATGCCCTTTTTTGTCCTATCCCAGTTAAGTTGTTTGTGTGAAAAATGTGCAGTTGGGTTCGGGAGGGTGCTGGGGATCAGTTCCCCTGTGGTTTTTCCTGTTTGGAAAGCATTGTCCACCTTGCATCTGGATACAGAGTAGCCATTCCTTGACTCTGGCTGTTAGAGGGGTATATAAACCCATGTTGGTACGAATAAAGAGAGCTGCTTCCCTGACAAACTGAAACTGGGTATCTAGAGTGCTGTTTAACCTCAGCGTCCCTCACCAGATTTCCTGCTCCAGATTCGCGGGCTGCAGCACCCTTCTAGATGTGGCATCTGGGTCTTAAGCATCTGCTCACTGGTCATCTGCTCTGTACCTGAGCTTGGCCTAGTAAGGCTGGCCGGGTCACCTGTCCTGAAAACCTTTCCCAAGGTACTTGTTTGGGGGAGGGATACAGAGGTTGACAGGAATGCTTGAACCCACCGCACTTTTCCTTTCTAGATCTTTCCTGAGCTCCCAGGGGAGGAGGAGGAGAAATGGGGAAAGGGCAGGAACAGAAAGATTCTTAGGTTCCTCCTCTCCCAAGAGCTCAAGATTGTTGTGGAAGCTTCTGGGTGAAGGGTTCACAACACGGTTGCATTTACCAGGCGAACACTTCCGCCTAGCCAATTCCAGTCAGGCCAGACACCTCCGCCTAGCAAGTTCTGGCCAAGGCATCTCGAGTGACCAGAATCCATGACGTTACATGGCTATGTAAGTGCACAACGTGACCATGTGATCTATGAACACGCATGGAATAGTGACGTGACCTGGCCATGCCCCCAGCCGGTTTTTAAAGCGGAGCGCCATATTCCCAGTTCTCTCTCTTCTCTCCACGCACGTGTCTCTCCCACAGGCCTGCGCACTCTGTTCCTTTA
Organism: Peromyscus maniculatus bairdii; assembly: GCF_049852395.1. Taxonomy (NCBI): domain Eukaryota; kingdom Metazoa; phylum Chordata; class Mammalia; order Rodentia; family Cricetidae; genus Peromyscus; species Peromyscus maniculatus. The sequence continues at coordinate 27,108,381 of NC_134852.1, read as the reverse complement.
ACTCTAATAAACTCTTATAAGCGGATTCTGTCGTGTTTCGTGACATTTCCTTGCAGGGTAAGAACACAACGCAGCTAAATAACTAACACTGGGTCCCCACAGCAGTGACTAGATGCTGGGTGGTGGAAAGGTGTACAGTAACACCTCCTCCCTTGTGGTTCCTGCCCAGGCATGCTCTGCAGTGACTGGGCTGGCTGGAGAGCTTCCATCACTGTTTCACTTGTGTTGGGCCTATGCAAGTCTTCACAGAGAGCATCATGCTGGAGCTTTTACCCCACTGGCTCTTTGTCCTGATTTAATTGCCCTCTGAACACCTCCACTCCTGTGCTCTGGGGTTCCTGTTCCCTTCTGGGTGGCACTGTACAACTGTTTCATCAACTTATGCTCCTGGGGAAAAGCACAGAGAAATGGCTGCTGTTCCTCTTAGTTTTTTCTTCCCCCAAATGATGAAAAAGGTCTGTTTAACAATCTACCCACTTATAAGTACATGGGTGCTGTGTAAAGTTCTTAATCTAGTTAGCTGGATTTTTCCCCCAAGATGTACCGGCAGGTGTTGGGTTTCTGAGCCATCTAGCTGAGCTCTAACAAACAGTTCAGAGTCTGACTTTCCATTGGTTGAAAACCATTCTTTGAATATTTTCCACTCTTGATTTCCCTTCTCACTGAAGTTTCAACGACTTTTTAAAAATGTCTATTCTCATCTCTTGGGACTTAAAGCAGTATTAACTTTGCCTCTGTATAAGGCCACTTAATTGAAACAGGTGAACATTAATATTTTACAAGGTGTAGCCATTGTGGTTCATGGTATTACATGGCCTTTTCATTAATGGATGCCAGAGGAAGAGGTGGAGAACTTTGCATTTCACTCACCTCGTGTCCCTCATCATCAAGGAAAATTTCTTATAGGAGTTGTTTTTTTTTTTTTTTTTTTTTTTTTTTTTTTTTTTTTTTTTTGGTTTTTCGATACAGGGTTTCTCTGTATAGCTTTGTGCCTCTCCTGGATCTAGCTCTGTAGATTAGGCTGGCCTTGAACTCACAAAGATCCACCTGCCTCTGCCTCCCAAGTGCTGGGATTAAAGGCCAATAGAGGGAAATGTGGCTGCGCCAGCAAGTCCAGGTGCAGAGAGTTTTTTATAGGGAAAAACTGCAAGTCAGGGCTTACATGCTTTGGCATCTTGGGATTGGGTAGTAGGGATATGGGGCAAGGTGATTTTGTAAACAATTGGTCTAGATTTTCAGCGCAAAGCCACATTTGAAACCATTGGGTTAGACTTTTGGCTGGGGAACTACAACCTGCTGAACAGGATTATCTGGGCTGCTCAGCAGGATTATCTAGATATCTTCAAGGACCATAAACCACAGACAGGATGTCTGCAGGAGGATACTGCTCTGTATCTGTTAGAGTTGTCATGGCACATTCCTGAGGTCCTTCCGGAACTGAGTACAGCAGGTGGTCTGAGATGGTGGCCCTGCCCTAAGGTGGAGTCTGTATTGCCATCACAATTCATTTTTTTCTTGTTCTTCCTCTAACTTAGGACTACACTAGCAGAGGAGCATGTTGTTTGAGTCCCAGTTGTATCAGCTGTGGCTCCAGCTTCCAGGTAGGAAGAGGTAGAAGGCCTGTCCAGCCTTCAGGCAGTACACTGCTGTGGCTTCCTGAGATTTTCAGGTTATCAAAAGCCAAAAAGAAGGGTGCTTAGAAAGAGAATGAAGAGAAACTGAGATAGTGTCATGAGATGCTGCAGCAGGATCCCAGGAAAGCTGCTAGGCAGGCAGCACTCTTCCCACCAGAGCTGAAGACCAGCAGGGGACTCAGTCAGACTTCCCAGGCAGTGTGTGGTCTGAGGATGGCCAAGCTCCAAAGTTTGAGACAAGCTCTCCTAAAAACCATGCAGTGTACATAGGCTAGGAGTGGCTTAGAGGAAAAATCCATTTTCCTACTTTTTGTGGCTGTTTTACAGGTGTAAAGGATCTCATTATGTAGCTCTGCCTGTCAGGAAATTCACTGAGTAGACAAGGCTGACCTCAGACTCACATAGTCCTGCTGGCATTTACCTCCTGGATGCTGTGATTAAAGTCATGTGCATCTTGGCCCAACTGAATTCCTCCCCTCCAAGTGCTCTACCACTGAGCTAAATCCCCACCCCACCCCGTAATATTTTTATGTATGGAAAACTTCAGTTTTGCCTCTTTTTTTTTTTTTCGAGACAGGGTTTCTCTGTGTAGCTTTTCACCTTTCCTGGAACTCACTTGGTAGCCCAGGTTGGCCTTGAACTCACAGAGATCCTCCTGGTTCTGCTTCCTGAGTGCTGGGATTAACGGCGTGCGCCACCACCGCCCAGCCAGTTTTGCCTCTTAACAAAACCAAATATGTATGCTGTTATGAATTATTATGAGGTGGGGCCCCCCATGGGTATCCCGTGCACAGGGAACCATGCTGGCATGCTGGACAGATGCAGCGCAGCGGTGGCCGGCGGGCATGGCATCAGGGTGGCCCTTGGACATTGACAACCCAGAGGCTGCATCCATGTGGAAATGGTTTATTATAAAGATGCAGAGAGACAGAGGAGAGAGGGAAGGAGGAGGGGGAAGAGGAAGGGAAAGAGAGTGAGAAGGATATGGAGAGGTGCAGGGCGGGGAGAGAAGAGAAAGAAATGGGTGGAGTTATCCCTTAATAAGAGACTTCTATGTCAGGATGCAGGGCGGTCCCAAGGGGCAGGGTCAGAATATTAACATATGCCCTCCCCCCAAAAAAAAAAACCTAACACCTAGAAATGGGAGGTATACATGTATAGTTGCACATATGTGGTGAAGTTGACTGTGGACACATGCTGAGGCATGGCTCTCGGGTTTCTCACAGGCCTCACCATTCCCTTTCTTTTATCTGGTAGCTTCAGTGATTCACTCCTGTTTGGCAGTTCATGTTTGGGCTCCTGGGGCCTGACCTGTTAAAGAAACAATCTGACTGGGGCAAAATCAGCTCATGGTGCCTCAGTTGGTAAGAAGCAGCTCTGTTCTATCTCCGAAGGTTTTTTGTTTTGTTTTCTTTTGTTTTGTTTTTTTATAGAGGTGATCTCATGTAGCTTAGGCTGGCCTTGACCTTTCTGCACAGATGAAAACAATCTTTACTTTTTGACCCTCCTGACTCCATTTCCCCAGTGATGGAATAGCAGGTATATGCCACCTTATGTGGGGCTGGGAATTGAACCCAAGGCCCCTTATAGGCAAGGGAAGTACCCTGTCAACTGAGTCACATCTTAACAGTGGTCAGGGTCGGTTCCCTAGTGAAAGTACCCCTGTTATGGATGGGAGGCCATGCGGTGCAGAGCACATATCTCTTACATTCTCACCCTGGTCCTGGGGTGCCTCATTTTCCATATTCAGCAGCAGGGAGTCAGCAGCAGCCTCCCAAACAGTGGAAGTGATGCTGTTGAGGCCTCGGTCAGTTGCCAGGTACACAGGTGTGCATTCATTGAGCATGGGGTCATCTGCCTAGGGACAGCTTGGACCAGGAACTGCACCATGCTGTGCTCCTGAGCTTCCACAGCCAGGTGCAGTGCAGTCCATCCCCTGGGCCTCCTGGATAGGAATATGGATGTCAGCTATGAAGTTCAGAGGCCATACACTGAGCCTGTGCCCTGGAGATGGAGTTTCAACAGATTTGACATTGTCAGGGGACTTGTGGCTGGACCAGAAGGAGTCAGGTTGTGGACCAGGTGGCATCCTGGCTGCATTCTGAAGCAGTGACTCTATGAATGGTTGGTTCTTCTGCAATGTGGTGACTTGAAGACAGAAAAGGCCTGGGGTGGACTAGGGCAAGGAGAGTTGTTGGTCATGTACTGGTCATTTCTTCAAGGACCACCCTACCCTTCAGCCTCAAGGGACCACTGCCAACACAATTCCTCTAATCCCAAGACTATAAAAACACAACCTCCCAACACCACCCTCAGATCTGAGAAGAAAGGAACTTAAATGTTCCACCTTTCCAGCCATGTTATTGAAACTTTCATGTTTCAAGGATCAGGCTGCTGAATGGCAGTCCCCAACATACCCACTCTTCCAATGTACATTACCAACCTTGCCAGCTCTAAACTCTACCTGTCTTCCAGGCCCAGCTAGACTTCTTACATAAGCTGGCTGGTTCTCTTCATGGCCCCGATCTCTACACAGGGATTACTCCTTCCTGTATGCCCCATGACTTTAGTTTTACTCTGTTATCTCCCATATGGTCTGGATCTCCTTCTTTTCTCTAACCCTGTTTATAATGGAGATTTAGATTCCAACTTTGCAATCTAAAATCCAATTTAGATTTCATCCTTTGTCTCTTTCAAGTTTCTGTTCAAAGGTTCCTGACTCCAAGGCCTTCCCTGAACATTACTCCAGAGAAGTAGTTTTGGAGCTTGGAATTTTCTGGCTGAATCAGTTTCTCACAGTTTGAGGAGTGGGTGGTAAAGGTAGCAGAGAAGCAAAAGACTTATACCTGACAGCTACCTCAAGATATCACTTTAAAGGATAATGCTGCATCACCTACAAAAAGAGCATTTTGAACTAAAGGAAACACAAGATAAATATACGTTAAAGATCCAGAAACTAATCAATAGTAGAATCAATGCAGAATCCAGTGCCTTTTATCAAGGGGATAAAAGAAAAACTTGTAACAGGAGACAACATGATCTTGTTTGCTATGCTCAGGCAACTTTCCCTCTGGTAAACTACTGTCTTAGGGGTGAAACATTTTTGGTTCATTTGTTTTGTTTTGTTTGGAAAATACTATTATACTACCCCTTGTATTGATTATAAAGGCTAATATGGGACAGGATATATTATGCTCATTTTCCTCAGTAAATTTTTGCAATTGGTTGGTCATCAGAATTAAGAGAGCTTTTTTCCCCCTTAGAATTGTGTTGTTGTTGTTTTTTTCTTACTTTTCTTATTCTTTTTAATTTTATATGTATGACTGGTTTTTTGTTTGTTTGTTTTTCCTTTTATTTTCTTTTACAATACCATTCAGTTCTACATATCAGCCATGGATTCCCTTGTTCTCCCTCCTCCTGCCCCCTCCCCTTCCCCCCAGCCCATCCCCCATTCCGACCTCCTCCAGGGCAAAGTTTCCCCAGAGGACTGAGATCGGCCTGGTAGACTCAGTCCAGGCAGGTCCAGTCCCCTCCTCCCAGACTGAGCCAAGTGTCCCTGCATAAGCCCCAGGTCTCAAACAGCCAACTCACGCAATGAGCACAGGACCGGGTACCACTGCCTAGATGTCTCCCAAACAGATCAAGCCAATCAACTGTCTCACCTATTCAGAGGGCCTGATCCAGTTGGGGGCCCCTCAGCCTTTGGTTCATAGTTCATGTGTTTCCATTCATTTGGATATTTGTCCCTGTGCTTTATTCAACCTTGGTTTCAACAATTCTCACTCATATAAACCCTCCTCTTTCTTGCTAATTAGACTCCTGACGATCCACCCGGAGCCTAGCCATGGATCTCTGCATGCAGATCCCTCAGTCGTTGGATGGGGTTTCTGGCATGACTATTAGGGTGTTTGGCCATCCCATCACCAGAGTAGGTCAGTTCCGGCTGTCTCTCGACCATTGCCAGCAGTCTATTGAGAACAGAGAACAGAGACTCACTGGGGGTTCTAACTGATGTACTTCCTTTAAGCACAGAGGCAGAATAAGGGCAGGGAATATTGTGTTCCTTCAAAGGATTGTAATTTACATAATCACTTGTCTCACCAGCAGCTTTTACCCTCATCTCAGATCTCCTCAGCAGTAGCATTTCTGTTAAAATAGGTAACACGAGTTCTCTAGAATGCTAGCAACTATGTCTAATACCTTTTGAGCTTTCTTTAATGCCAGATAAGCTTACTCCCCTTGGGGTACATGTGGGAAACAGATGAAGTTCTCATTGAATGTGTATAGTTGACACAGGCATGGTCATACCAAGGATTTCAATGTCATACCCATGGGGATGGCAAAGTCTTCCCCTGTTCAGTCTTGAAGAAAAGCAAAAGCCGCCCTGAGGACCTATTATCAATGTTGACTGTATGTAAAACTTAGAATCTCAGCTTCCTTTCCCAGGCCAACTATAATCTGGCTTACCTTCCCTACAAAGACCTTGGACTAGGATATTACCTGCAGCTGGGGCAAACCCTGAAAGTAGGTTGGAAAGCAAGTATGTCCACTATGGTTCCTCCTATGAAGGAAGAGCAGAAACCAGTAAGAGAAAGCAATAGCAACTCAGTGCTGGCCCTCTGACATTTACCCTATTGTTCAAGGGAAGTTTGAGATAAGACTGCATCCTCTGCAGAAATGCTTGTCTATTTGCTCAGATAGAATCATCTTAGTCTCTTTCTGTAGTAGTATTTAACCTTTGTGACAACTTGTTTGCAGCTTGGGTGGCATGAAAGGGAGCTGACAGAAAAAGCCTTTCTACTAATATTTTCAGGGTATATCACCATGGTGCAGCAAAATAAACATTATCCTGTAATACTCTGTAATCGAGTCAGCAGGATCATACTGGAGGTTAAGTGTGCAACTCTGTTGACATCTATGAACTCCAATGTTTGCAATATAAAAATAGTTCCAAAAAACATTTTCATAGTCACTTAGAAACAAGAATTCTCACCCAAAAAAATGCATTAGAGGTTCATAAGTTTCTTAATTGGATTATGCTAGCTTATATGATGTCTACAAATCTGTGTTTGTATTTCTATATGAATCTTCTATAATTGATTTGCTAATTATGTTGATTAGTATTTTTCCTACTGCACGCGGTACTGCTAAACTAATTTTCTTCACACTTTTGGGGTTTTCTAGTTGTATATGACCATGCATGTTAAATTATTTCTATTTGTAGGTTTTCACTGGCGAATCAGTATTTTAAAGGTGGATAACAATTGAGTATTAGCATTAGTGTGTGTATGGGTTCCTTTAGGATCAATTTTCAGATGGATCTACACTTTTAGCACTAGTTTTGACAGATGCTATGCATTTTGGGGCTTTTCTAGAATGGACTTTATAGGGTGCATTAATAATGAGGCATTAATTTAACAAAACTGAATAAAGTGTTTTCTCCTTACTATCAATTTTTTGGTGGACAAAAGTTTTGAGGAAAAATTGTGGGTTCATTACATGTTTTATAATATGATTATTCAAGAGATGAAACATGAATATATATTTACTCATAAAAAGAGAAGAACTGAAAAAGAACAAAGTATGGATGTCACTGAAGTCCGTTTTGTTGGATGAATGAGTTTTACTCAATTAGAGGAATATGTGAAAGGAGTTGCTTACAGTAGTAAAAGGGGCTCAGACATTTGCTACCATGAAACACCGTGGGATACAACTTATGAACATTGGACACCCTGAGCCCACTGCACATGTGTAGGCCTATCTACATGATGTAGGGTATCATTTCATCAGAGCTTCTTCTAAGCATCATTTCTGGTCTGAGTTTCTTCGGGAGACTTAAGCATAAGCAGTCTTATCAGTTTTGCAGACTTCCCAATGACATATGAAGATGTTATTTTTGTGTGTGTGTTATTACCTTCCCTTCATGATGAAATGTTACAGTCTCCAGAAAATATTTAAACAACAGTACCTCCCTATTTTTATCAATTTGCATAAATTATGCAGTCTTTGAGATTAAGAGTAAAATGTTTTAATGAATTTTTTCTACATTTAGAATGTTTGCTTAGTGCAAAGTATAGATATTTTCTAAGAGTTGAATATTACATAAAGGTTATTTAAATTCATAATATTTTCTAGGGTCCTTTAAGGACAGAGCTTGGAAAAATCATATACAAAATCATTTACAACAGAAACTTTTCTCCCCAGGATGAATTTTCTGATGGATCCTTAGCTGTGTCTGCTAGCTAAAGCATTAGTAGCATTAGCTACAAGGATTCTCTCTTGTATGATCTCTCTGATGTTTAAGAGTTGAGGCACATATGAATGATTTCACACATTTACTATATTTGTAAGGTTTCTCTCCTATATGAAGTTGCTGATGTATTCTAAACTCTGAAGCACTTGAAAAGGACTTCTTACATTCCCAACATTTGTAAGGTTTTTCTCCTGTATGAATTTTCTCCAGTTTTCGAAGACCTGATCTATAGTTAAATAATTTCTCACATTCACTACATTTGCAAGGTTTCTTTCCTGTATGACTTTTCTCATGTGACTCAAGATTTGTGCTACATGCAAAAGGACTTTACACATTCCTTACATTTGTAAGGTTTCTCACCTGTGTGAGTTCTCTGATGTTTTATATGAGTTGAGCCACATGCAAAGGATTTTTCACATTCCCTACATTTGTAAGGTTTTTCTCCTGTATGAATTCTTTAATGATTTGTAAGGGTTAAACTATTTGTAAATGACTTCTCACATTCACTACATTTGTAAGGTTTCTCTCCTATATGAATCTTCTGATGATATTTAAGAGTAGAACTATATGTAAACGATTTCATGAATCCACTACATTTGTAAGATTTCACTCCTGCATGAATCCTCCGATGATTTTTAAGAGTTGAATTGTGTGTAAATGACTTCTTACACTCACTACATTTGTAAGGTTTCTGTCCTTTATGAGATTTCTGATGTGTTCCAAGATTTAAGCTACATCCAAAAGATTTTTCACATTCACCATATTTGTAAGGCTCCTGTCCTGTATGAATTCTCTGATCGTTTCCTGTAGTATTGCTGGTTTTATAAGGTATGCACCTAGATGATTCATAAAGCATTTTGCCAAGGTCATTATCTTTATAAAACTTCTTTTGGATATTCACATGCTGATAGTACTATTTGATCCTTGATCCATGATGTTCTCATATTTACCACATATGCGATGTTTCTCTGGAAATTCAGACCAAACACAGCTAACAGGAACTGATGAATGAGTTAGAGCTTCAATACTTGAAGTTCCCTCAAGGTAACAAGCATTTACTAAAAGCAGAGCTCTCAGCATAGGCCTTCTGTGTTTTACTATCATTAACTGAACAGTAATAAAAACCACTCTAGTCTCCGTTAAACACAAGGATCACTGAAGGGGCTTCCATCCTCACATGAAATGGATATTTTGAAGAGGCAGGAAAAAATGGGTGATTGAGAAAGCATCATATGTGGATTATTTCTATACAGAGTCATACTGTACAGCTGTGGCTGACTAGGAACTCACTAGGTAACTCAAGGTAGCCTGAAACTCACCAGTTCCTCTTGGTTCAGCCTCCCTAGTGCTAGGATTAAAATCATGTTCACCAGGACTAAAGATACAGACCAGATTTCAAAAATTGATCAATAAAACAAACAAAAAACAACAACATAGTTACCATAGTATTTTCTCTATTTTAAAACTTCTCCATTTTTTAAGTCAGAAAGAGGTGAATAGTTTAATTCAATAGTAAAATAAAAATATTCCAATCACTAACGGTATTTCACTACATTTCCATGCTCTGAATATTCAATATTCTTTGAAGTTTTCAGTTAAAAACTAATTAAGAGGCCTTGAGAGATCACAGTATATAGCATTTGTTGCTTATGCAGAAAAAATGTAAAAGAAGCACCAGGTAAAATTATGTTTATTACCAGAACTTCCCTCATTTCTGGTAGTAGTCATAGAATGTTCATGGAGTTTATTTAAAAATAACACACAAAAAATAGGTAAATATAAACAATGTGCCAGGAATTCTACAAGAAGATCATTCTTACCTACAAAAACCAGATTTCTGTAATTCTCCAACATCACATCAATATATAAAGTCCTCCAAGCAGGATTCAGACATTCCCATTCCTCATGGGAAAAGTCTTCATCCAAATCACTGAATCCCAACAGACCCTGTAATAGAAAATTACCTTTTACCATATGCTTTGGGCAAAATGCTTTCCTATGGAAAGAAAGGTTAGCAATTTCAAGCACTAGCTGCTCTTTTCAGAGGATTCACATTCAATTCCTACTACACACTGAGTTTAACTCCAGTTCCATGGGATCCAATGCTCACTCCTGATCTCTGCAGGCAGGAGGTAGACAGCAGTCATGCAGATAATATAAAGGAAAAAAGAAAGTTAATTTTGAAGATACATTCTAGAATATTCATACTGTTTTTTATTAAAGCTCTGGGAAACCCAGTTCTATTCTGTCTACACATGTGGCAGCTCAATACAGTACCAGATTCCAGAGCCAAGTGTTTTGTGCCAACCTCGGGACTCCATATTCACCAGCAGGCATGTGGTACATATAAAAACATGCTGAAAACATTCACATATGTAAATACATTGTATTTAAAAGAAAGAAATGGAAACCTGTCCATTGCAGCCTCACTTCAGAATCTCCACCTAGGTCATACAGTAACTTTGGGGAAGCAAAACAATAGGGTGGGGGAGCTTTCCTCTCCCCAAAAGAAAAGAGAGCAAAATCATTAACAGAGGCATTCACTGAGGCTAGAAAATTGATGGTTTATGCACAGCTCCAAGACAACTGTTTCTAGAAAAGTCTTACTTTATATTTCACATGATGCAATATCAATATGGGGCCTGCTTTGCTTATAAAATGGTCTGTGGTACAATGTTTGAAAAACAAAATGAAGGACAAAGAGAAATTACTAATCTATTGAAAATATACCATTGACCATTGGAATTGAGAGAATGATAACAGCAAGAGATATCCTGAGACAAATATATTTCAGGTATTCAAATCCTGTGTTCCCAGTCCCCAACTCAAACAGAGACCCCTGCCTGACCAGAGGCCATGCAGGCCACCAAAACTGCAGGTATGCCATCTGCCAGAGGACATTCACTCACTCTGTAGTCGCCTGACCACTCTACTCTCAAGCCCCTCCCATCTTCACCACGGTGTCATGTCCCCACCCACAACACAGACAGAGACCCCCTACTTGATGAGATGTTATGCTGGCCACCAGAAATCTAGATAGGTCACCCACCACAGACCACCTCTACTCTCTCAGTGCCTGCCCAACCTACCCCCAACATTCTTTACCCTCCTCATTACTTTGTCCCAGCTCCTGACTCAGGCAGAGAACCCCTGCTTACCAGAAGCCATGCTTTTACCATAAGACCAAGTAGGCCACATGCCTCATACTCCCCTCATACACTCAGTGCACTCCCCATCCTCAATTCACCCACAACACCTCATCACTATGTCCAAACCTCCAACTCAGGTGAAACCCTGCTTGACCAGATGCCTCCCCAGCCACGAGAAATTCAGCCCTCAACATAAATGAAAGACACATACTCAACCACAGGCCACATCAACCTGGAGACCAGAGATAATACATAAAACAAACAAACAAACAAAAACAACAACAAAAAAAACCTAAAACCAAAAAAACCAAAAAAAAAAAAAACTAAAACAAAACCACCCAATAAACACCCCTCCAACAAAGATAAAATCAGAAACTGACACCTGCACCTATAACCACCACAAACCCAGATGCCTAGATGCCAACCCAAGAGCACAATCCACAACAGTCAAGGCCACATGACCACCAGAGCCCAGCTATCTTACTAAATCAAGTCCTGAATATTCCAACACAACTGAAGCACAAAAAAAATAAAGACATTAAAACCAGGTTTATGCAGGTGATAGAAGTCCTTAAAGAGGACATAAATAAATCCCTTAAAGAAATCAAGAAAAACACAAACAAAAACAGAGAAAATTAATAAATCTCTTAAAGAATGATAACAATAAACAGTTAAAGGAAATGAATAAAATTTTTAAACTTAAAAATGGAAATAGAAACAATAAAGAAAATACAAACTGAAGGAATTCTGGAAATAAAAAAAGGAGTTAAGTAAACAGGAACAAAAGATGCAAGCATCACCAGGAGAATCCAACACATGGATGAAAGGATTCCCATGCAGGGAATGCCCTGGGAAGGGGAAATAGAATAGATTTGGCCAGTGGACTAGGGGCAGGTGGTAACTGAGAAATGATCTACTTCAAGACCCAACTTTAATACTTTTGTGTATATACCCAAAGGATGCTCCATCCTACCACAAGGACACTTGCCCAACTATGCTCATAGCTGCATTATTCACAATAGCCAGAAACTGGTAACTCATGTCCTTCAGTCAAAGAATGTATAAGGAAATGTGGGGTGTTTACACAATGGAGTGTTGACGGGAGCCAAAAGCCTAAGTGATCCTTGACACACATGCCACCACATTTAGGCTTCTCTCCTCTTTTCCTAGATCTAGGCCTTGCTTAAGTCTCCATAGCACCAGAACCTCTTCTCATAAATATCAGAACCTCTTCTCAGAAATCAGGTGACCGCACTGCAGTTAGGCAGTTAGGCAAGAATAGATAATCCTCATAACAACACTCACGGCTGGCAGAACAACCCATGATTCAAGTCCCCTCTCTGCTTGCATCCCCCTTTGCCCCTCCCTATATATGCCTTAAGAGGAAAGTAAGATTTTGGAGCTTGATCAGACATCCTGTCTTGCTCTCATTCATTGTGTCCATTGTCCCTCTTCACTCGCTGGCCGTCCCTTCAGGTCCCTGTTGAAGACCCCACTGGCAGGGGCAGAATATTACTCAGCTGTTGAAAATAATCACATCATGAAATCTACAGGTAAATGGATGCAACTACAAGAAATTATCCTGAGTGAGGTAACCCATTATCGCAAACATGGTATGTACTCACTTAGAAGTTAGCTGTTAATAAAGGTTAAGAATGCTACAACCCACACACCCAGAGAGGATAAGTAACAAATTGGGCTCAAAGCTGGATGTATGGATCTCCCTGAGAAGGGGAAATTGATTTTTCAGATGGATTAGGAGGGATCAAGTGGTAGGGGAGGGGTGGAGGAAGACAGTACAGGGGACAGAGGCTAATGGAATTGGAGAACATTTGGGGGGCTACATGGAACCCTAGTGCAGTGGAAACTTCCACAATACTATGAGAGTAACCCTAGGGAAGACTCCTAGTAATGGAGGAAATAGAGTCTGAACTGGCCATATTCTTTAACCAGACACCTTCCAGTGTTGAGACTGGGACACCAACCCAGCCACAAAACCTTCAACCTACAATCTATCCTGACTGCAAGATATGCAGGGACAATGGAAGTGTAGAACTTTTGGGAGTGGGCAGCCAGTGATTGGTCTAAATTGAGGCCCAGGATACAAAAGAAAGTCCACGCCCAACACTGCCAGGAAGACCAGGAAGCAGAGGCTGGAAAGCCCAGAGACCTGTAATAGAAAACAAACAAACAAACAAAAAAAAAAACATGTGTTCAAATGATCCAAGTGATATTCTGCTATACTCATGGATCAGTGCTAGCCTAATTCTCATCTGAAAAGCTTCTTCTGGCAGCTTATGGGAGCATACAGAGATCCACAGCCAAACATTAGATAGAGAGAGTCCAAATTGGAGATCCCCATGAGGTCCCTCCCCTCAGAGCACAAGGGCTGTTCATTTCTGAAAGGAACCAGAGGAGTACAGAGTGGGAGGTGGGGAAGTGTGGGAAGAAACTGGGAGGAGTGGCAGGAGGGGAACCACAGTTGGTTGGGATGTGTTGTATGTGAGAAAAATATAAATCAGAATTAAAAAGCTGAAAAAGAAAACCAAACAAACACCTAGAGGCACATCATCACTGAATGATATCAAATGCCAATGAGAAAAACCAGTATACTGCAATCTGCATCTCTTCACAGAAACATCAGTTTCATGGCAAGAGCAAGGCAGAGCATTCCATCTCTCATCTGCCCACTCTACACTGCTGAAACATTTAGTATTAGGATTTAGACAGTGAGTCTTTTCTGTGATACAAGGAAATAGTTTCATGTATTTGCATGGCCACATTCAAAATCCTGGTTCTGGAAACCTGACCATCCCTGAAATGTAACCTTTGCAGCACATCAGACTTTCCTTCATCACTAATATATAGGGACACAGATCCATCCTCTGTAGGAACTGTAGGGCAGCAATATATGTCATTGATCGTCATTCACAGTGGACTCTCTTTCACAACTGCAGGTCTTAAGTCTATGAAAAATAGTTGCTTCACAGTAGTAATGGAGAGAATATAAAATAGAACAAGGCTGTGCTATGAAGGTCACATGATTTAACGACATTTTTGATAACCAGAGAAGAAAAAAGGAAAAAAGTCACAGGAAATAAACACATCTGATGAAATTGTCCAAGGCAGAGTACAAAAGGCCTTCCTGACTTCAATATCAAATAATTTTCAAGGAAATATCCAGACACAACACTGACCTGCTGCTCATTTACAGGAGACACAGCCATTCTCCTTGTTGATCTTCTCCGAGTTTCTGTCTCTGGAACAAAGACCAGAACTCTTGTTCACATTTCACATCAACGTTTAAAAAGCACAAACCTACAAATCTGCAACCGTGTTATGTGTGTTATGGACAATGTCATACCACAGGAAAAAATCCAAACACCCAAGTGATACCAGGTCTTGTCAATATTTCTACAGAGAGGAGAGCTTGTGAAATTATACTTGGAGTTCTTAAAGAAAATAACTCTCAGGTGGTGGGAGTCATCACGGCCTTCTTTCTGTTTCTAGGCCTGGCTAGGGGAACAATATTCTTATTAAGGGCAGTTTTGTGACCATATGGCGACAGGACGGTACTGTCTGCCTGCTTCCTGCTCATTGCCTTCTCTGCCGGGGTCAATGAGCAGAGGTCCAAATGTTTGCTTTTCTAGCTGACTTCTGCATTCTTCCGGTCTGTGCTGGGCTCAGATATCTGGGTCCCAGGGAGGGAGCCTCTGCAGATGGACTTGTCAATGGGGGGTCAGAGTGGCAAGGGTGCACAGCTCTGACTGATCTCTGCTTAAGCCAAGCACAAGAAGCTCGTAGGCTGAGAGAGAACTGTCTCTCTGCCTATCACAAGGACAGGGGTGGAGGTGGCAGGCCTGACTGGTGTATGTGATCTGATGATGTTCCTTCTCCCTTCCTTCTTGAATGCCTGTTCTCTGTGACGGAAACTAGACACCTTCGGGGGCTCTCTGATTAAATAAACTTTTCCCCCTCCCCAGCTCCTGTGACCTCCCAATGCTTAACCCCTTGGACAGGCTAGGAGGCTGGCAGACTGGGTCTAGGGGTTGAACATGGCCCTAGTGTGGACCTGGGTATAAGAGGGAGAAGGAACACTTCGGCCTCAGAAGGGCAGAAGTTAAATGACAGACCTAGGCCCAAGACAGCCAGTGTTGCTCTGATTTAGAAAGGCCATTTTTTTTTTCTTTTTTGCTCACTTTTTTTTTAAGACAAGATGTAGCCCACAGTGACCTCGCATTTCATATGTCCCTAAAGATGACCCTGAATGGATCTTGTTATCTTCACCTATCACGTGCTGGTATTGCAGGTATGCACCTCCATATCCTGGATCAGGAGATCAAATCCAGGACTCTGTGAGTGCTAAACAAGCACTCAGCTAACTGAGCTACACTCCAGCCCCTTTCTAATTTCCAAGTACTGGCAATGGAGTTTCCTCTTCACTGTTTATTCCCTCCCCCTCCGCACCCCTCCCCCACAACTCTGTCCACAGTTCCTGGAACAAACTGCCAAACTGGCCAGCACCACCCCTAGCTCCTGGCCGTCCTCCCACATCCCTGTGCAGAAAAAGACTGAGGCCGGGGTTCTCCCTTACCTTGGTACCAGGCCCTGATGGGAAACTACTGGAAGAAATTGAAATATGGCATTGGCTTCTCTTTCAGCCTGGAAAGGGCAGAGATTCTGCCAGTCCAGGCCCCTTTTCCAACCCAGCAGGCCTCCTTCTCAAGGGGGTGGGCCATGGCAGTGGCAACTCTGAGATCCCATTCCTTTAAAACAGAAGGGTCCCAGGCGGATCTCTGTGAATTCGAGGCCAGTCTGGTCTGAGTGAGATCCAGGACAGGCACCAAAACTACACAGAGAAACTCTGTCTTGAAAAACAAAAGAACAAAAACAAAACGACAAACAAAAATAACGAAACAGAAGGATCTACTCCTGGCTGACCTTGGAGTGAACCCGCTGCAAGTCTGCCCCCGTCTGGATCCGCAGCCAGCAAGGCAGTGGTTAGACTGGTGATTGGCAGCCACATGTGGGAGCCACGAACCCTGAAGGTAGACATATTGACCTTCGACTTTCATACACTGTTGCAGGATCCCAAATGTCTGCAAGGTGGCGGATTGCTTTGTGGGTGACTCAGTACAGCCAGAGAGTCTGGCCCTACCACCTGTCCTGGAAGCCTTTCCTAAGGAGCTTGGTTTGGTGGAGCTGTCCATGGGTTGGCAGGGTTCCTTGAGCCCACTTCGCTTTCCTTTTATAGATATTTTCTCTGCTCTCCCAGTGGAAAAGGAGGAAAAACTGAGAGGGGTGGGCCCAGAAAGATTCATAGGCTCCTCCCCACCAGAGAGCTCAGGTTGTTTTGCCCAGATGCATAGTAGTGGGAGGGTGTAGAGTGGGGTGCTCTCCCTGTGTGGCTGCTCCCCATGCATACCCTGCAGTGACTAGGGTGGCTGGGGCCACCATTTACTTGTGTTCAGGCCAATGCACGTGTGCAAAGGAGCAATCATGGAGGAGCTTTTACCTCATAGACTCTTTGTGCTGATTTAGTTGCTCCTTGAACACCTCCACTACTGTGCCCTTGGGTTTTCTTGTCCTGCTGGAGGGAAGAGCAAACTCTTTCAAAGGGCTGATGTTCACGTGGAGCAGCACACAAAAACGCTATTTCTGTTAAAGTTTGTTCTTCACCCAAAAGAAAAATTTCTTTTTTTTTTTTGTTTTGTTTTGTTTTGTTTTGTTTTCCGAGACAGGGTTTCTCTGTGTAGCTTTGTGCCTTTCCTGGAACTCACTTGGTAGCCCAGGCTGGCCTCGAACTCACAAAGATATGCCTGCCTCTGCCTCCCGAGTGCTGGCCCCAAAAGAAAAATTTCTAATTAATGAATTTCTGATTTGTAAGTGAACCAGGGGGTCCCATGGGGGTTCTTAATCTGTTTAAATCTCATTCAGGATTTTTTCCAAGGTGTATCAGCTTCCAACCCACATAGCTGAACTCTAATATATCGTTCAGAAATTCTGACTGTCCATTTATTTAAAAACCATCTTTTGTGAATTTTTCCACTCTTGATTTTTCTTCTTACTGTAGCTGCAAGGTCTTTTTTTTTTTTTTTTAATCGTAGTTCTTCTCACTTGGATCTTCAAATCAGTGTGAACTGTACCTCTAAATATGACTTCATTGTAAGAGATGCACTTTCAGATTTTAAAATGCAAAGGCATTGTGGTCATGGTAATACATGATCCTTCATTCTTATTTGACAGAAGAGGAGGTGGAGACTTTTGCCTTTTAGTCAGAAATTGCTCAGCCTCTGTCCTTCATCTTCAATAGTATCTATTCAAATGGGAATTTTTTTCCTTTGGGAGTTGACTTCTAAGGCTTAGGATGTGGGTATCCTTTTGTGTTTCTCAACCTTTATATAGGGGAAGTGTAATATGAGATGTAGTGGGAGTGATTTGGAGGGATAATTCAGCAGTTGATCTCCAAAATTGTCACAAGTTTGAAAGGGAAGGGACTGTTGGACAAGTGGAATAATGTGGCTGTGCATATGTATTAACAGGCATTGGACAGTATTCCATAAGAGGAGTTGAGAGGCCCTTCCAAGTTGGACAGGAGTAAAGAGCAGAAAAATGAAATCTGCCCCAACCGTCAAGGAGCACAGAAACTGCAGGTGAGGAGCTTTTAGAGCAAAAGATGCTGCTCCGGGGCGCTAATGCTCTACTCTGTACTCTGATACTGACAAAGCATTTTGCACTTGAACCCTTACTTGAAAATCTAAAGAAATTTAGAGTGATGAGAACAGTGACTATGTTTGCAGTTCCTCAGCCCCTGTGCCCTCCTGAGGCAACTGTACCACGGAAGTGTCTAATTGGCCTCCCTTGCCCCTCTGCAGAATCTCCAGCTGGACAGAAAAAGAAACTCTTAGGGGTCTGGGTCAGGTCAAGCATAAGCTTGTCCCTTTCTAGGAGTGAGCCTCATAGATTGCCTCTGTTCCCTCCAGCTGAGCTTCAAGGACAGATCAGACCACAGGCTTCCCCACTTCTAGTTAAAGGGGTCCACAATCCTGCATCTGCTCAGCACTACTGATGCCCACATTCCCATTCAAACTAGCTCCCAACAGTATCAGGCAAGTTGGAAGCTTGGAGCACCATCCCCACCCCCCAACTCTCTGCACCTGGTGTCCTTGCCTGAGCACAGGTATAGGGGAAGACTAGAAATGCATGTTCCCTCAGCTCCATCCACTACCCAGCTTGAGCAGCCATGGGCCCACTGGCTTCTAGCCTTGTCCACTCCCTCCATCACCTCCCTCCCTGGCTTGTCTGGCACAGCTTCTCTTACATGGCTAGGAGATAGGCCAGGCCAGATTTCTACAGGGAACCCCTTTAGTGATGCTCTCCCTCTTCACCAGCCTGCTTGGTCACAGCCATCAGCCTTCACCATTCTGGACACAGTGACAACCATTGCCACTTAGTGGGCCAGACTTGTGAATATCTGAAGCCCAAGGGCTTCCTCTTAGGTCAGGTTCCCCGTTTTCTAACAATGGTGTCTCCTTCCCTGTTTGCCTGGGTCAGTGATCTAGGACCAGTGACTCTGACCTTCAAAGATCTGTATGACCTGCTGCATCTTCCCTCAACCACTTACCCAGCTCTGGAGAGATCTGGTGACCTGATGTAAGTTCTTTTCCCCATTGCTTTGTTCAGTCCTTGCTTATCCTATGTCTTAGTTGATGAGACACCAATCTGAAGCTTCCCTGGAACACCCAAAGAAGGATCTTCAACCTAATTTATTGTCCTCCCTCCTGCTAGTTTTTCCCTTCCCAGCATCCATTACAATTTATAAGTGTTTATGATTTTAATAGCTGTCTCACTCAGAGTAAGCACTTAGAGTATACAAGCAATAGGTGTCAGAAACAATGTTGGTTTATTCTTGTTCTTCCTCTCATTTTAGGACTGCACTGGCCCCACTAGAGAGGCACATTGCTGGGCTCAAATTACAGCATCTGTGACTCCATCTGCAGGTAGGAAGAGGTGGGAGCCCTGTTTTGGGTTCAGTCAATACATAGCAGTGGCTTTCTAGATATTCCCATCTCATCAAATGACAAGTAAGAAAGGCGCTGATATAAATCATCAGAGAGGCTTCCTCCAGTGGCTAATGGGAGCAGATGCAGAGACCCACTGCAGAGGGACCCGCCTTTTGCACATCAAAGACATTGGCAATGAGATGCAGAGTCAGTGAGAAAAAAACACACAGACTACTTTCCCAAGGAATAAGTGCTTCTCATCTGCTCTTTATTTTTAGCCACCCTGTTTATAGTCACCACACCAAGTTGATTACAAATAGGAGGATTTTCCCCATAATCAAATGGTACACAGTTACTATATGATCATCATAAAACCATATTTTTCTGGAACAAGTCAATCTCAGTACATTTCTTAGTCGCATATTTATGTACTTTCTGAGAAACCCACATTCAGTTAAACATTCATTTTTTAGACTTCTCACAAAACCAAGATCCTTGCTGGGCAGTGGTAGCACATGCCTTTAATCGCAGCACTAGGGAGGCAGAGACAGGAGGATCTCTGTGAGTTCCAGGCCAGCCTGGACTACAGAGCAAGATCCAGGACAGGCACCAAAATTATACAGAGAAACCCTGTCTTGAAAAAAAAAAAAAAAAAAAAAACAAAACAAAACCAAGATCCTTTCATCCATGGCTGTTTGCATAGGGAGTGGTTTTTTTGATTGCCAGGAAAACAGGTTACTAGTTTCACTTTTCATATTTTTTAGAGTCCTGTGCAATTATCTTAACTAGGCACTCAATTCTTTGTTTTGTAGTTACATGAAGTCCTTATTGAAACTGTTGTTTCAGATATGATGCCCACTGAAACTCATGAACACATTCATCAAGATTAAATGAACTTGAGCCAGCCTGGCTCCTGAGACCCAATTGTTTTTCTTATTCCCTAACCAAACCCACAATCTATATAGCTCTTCAAGGTAAACTCATGAGTCTTAGCTGTGTGACACTTCCTTGTTCTTATTTTCTATCCTTTGCAGCCCCTGCTTTGTCAAGGCTGGGCAACACTAATCCTACCTTTACCTATGTTAATTTCCCACTCAGATGACCTCTGTCACAGTCCCTCACTATATTTATCAAAAACTCTTAGTCATCAAATCCCATTTACACTAACACTATTATAGTATAAAATCACTGCTTCAGTTAAAGAGTACACATTAAGAGGAAATCATCTTCATAATAATCCATAGGAAACATGCCAAGTAGAGCAGAATATTTCCAATCCCAGTACATTAAAGGCAGTGGAGATCTCCCTACCCCCATTTACATCATGCCAGATACCAGAGAAAAATGGCAGACCAGAGAAATGCAGCAACCATGTAAAGGCACAGCAATAGCAAGAGACAGTCCAGAGCCAAAGCCCTAAGGGCCTTGCCTATGTAAGACTCACCCATCAATGCTTTCCTTCCTGGTGGTCTAATCTCTTGAAACTTAATGGCCACCTGATGTTCCTCTCACATGTCCACCAGCCCCACAGCCAAACATTAGGCAAAGCCTAAACTGGACACCTCCATTGGGATCCTCCTGTTGGAGCTCAGGGAACCCTGAAGAATAGGGAGAGAAGGAAATGTAGGAATCAGATGGGCCGAGAATACTAGGAGGATAACTTGGCCCAAAAAAAACTAAGAATGACTCATAGGGGCTCAGAGAGCCTGAAGCAGCAATAATGAGGTCTGCATGTCCCTTCATTAGGTCCTCTGCATATTAGTTTTGCTTGTTAGCTTAGTATTTTTTGTGAGACTCCTAACACTGGGAGTGGGGATGTCTTTGACCCTATTGTCTGCTCTTGGGATCTTTTGACTGGGTTACCTCACCCAGCCTTGCTATGAGGGTTTGTGCCTAGTCTTATTGAATGTTTTCATGCCATGCTCAGGTGATATCCTTGGGAGGCTCTTTTCTCAAGAAAATCAGAGGAGCAATGGATCTGGTGGAGAGGGGGGCTGGGGGCTGGGAGGAGTAAGCAGATGGGAAACTGTGATCAGGATGCATTGTATGAGAAGAATAAATAAAAATATATGCCAGGGGTGATGGTACCGGCCTTTAATCCCAGAACTCTGTAGCCAGAGTTAAGCAAGTTTCTTTGAGTTTGAGGCCAGGCTGGTCTACAGAGCAAGTTCCAGGATACCCAGAGAAAGATATTTTTATTTTGGTTATGTCTGTTGATAATCCAGCAGATTATGGAATATTCAATGATCAAATAATGGCACTTAATAAATATTTCCTTTTAAAATAAAATCTTCATTTATTTCACAGTTGTATATATTTATGACATATGATATTTTCTAAGCAGGATTTAAATATAATGCTCAAGTCTGGTTGATTTGTCAACATCCACATCATTGCTTTGCGTTTGGAGATTTGAGGTCCTCACCTGTATTGGTTATCCACTATATGTAATAAAGTAGATGATGTACAATGCAGGTCTTTAGATATTGTTGTTCACTCAAATTGTGCTTGCATCATAACTCTCCAGCCTAAGTTTACCCCTCCAGTCTTCACAGTCCCTCCCATGTAGAAATTGCTAGTCTATCCAGAGTGCTGTGTTTCAATGGCAGTTGTATGTATTCTACTGGTCAGGAGACAGAATCTACTATATCAATATCATTTCCTTTGATATCCAGAGAAGTGGACTAGCTGTCATGAACATGCATGGAATGCTCTATCGATATTAATTAAATCCATTTAAGTCATTACATCAGTTAGGTCCCTTATTTCTCTGTTAAATTTTGATCTTGCAGATCTGTCCAGTGGTGAGAGTGGGGTGTTAAAGTCTCCCACTATTAATGTGTGGGGTTTTATATGTGATTTAAGCTTTAGTAATATTTCTTTTACATATGTGGGTACCCTTGTATTTGGGACATAATGTTCAGAATTGAAACTTCATCTTGGTGGATCTTTCCTGTGATAAGTATGTCATATCCTTCTTGATCTCTTTTGATTGATTTTATTTTGAAGTCTATTTTGTTAGATATTAGGATAGCTACACCAGCATTCTTCTTTAGTCCATTTGATTGGAAAGACTTTTCCCAGCCTTTTACTCTGAGGTAGTGTCTATCTTTGAAGTTGAGGTGTATTTCTTGTATGCAGCAGAAAGATGGATCCTGCTTTCATATCCATTCTGATAGACTCTGTCTTTTAATAGGTGAATTAAATCCATTGATATTAAGGGATATTAATGACCAGTGATTGTTGATTCCTGTTATTTTTTGTGGTAGCATGTGTGTACTTCTCTTCTTTCAGGTTTACTGCTGTGGGGTTATCTATTGCGTGTATTTTGTGGGTTTATCTGAATTCCTTAGGTTTGAAATTTTCCTTCCAGTGCTTTCTGTAGGGCTGGATAGGTGTTGTTTAATTCAGATTTTGTCTTGGAATGTCTTGTTCACTCCATCTATAGTGACTGAAAATTTTGTTGGGCATATTAGTCGAGGCTGACATCCATGGTCTCTTAGTGTCTGTATTACATCTGTCCAGGTCTTTCTGGCTTTCAAAGTCTCCATTGAGAAATGGGGTGTTATTCTGATGGGTCTGCCTTTATAAGTCACTTGCCCTTTTTCCTTAGCTGCTGTTAATATTTTTCTTCTTTTTGTATTTTTAGTGGTTTAATTATTATGTGGCGAGGGGACTTTTTTGGGGGTCTGGTCTATTTGGTATTCTGTGAGCTTCTTGTATCTTCATAGGTATTTCCTTCTCTATGTTGGGATAGTTTTCTTCCATGATTTTGTTGAATGTATTTTCTGTGCCTTTGAGTTGGTATTCCTCTCCTTCTATCCCTATTATTTTTAGTTTTGGCCTTTTCATGGTATCCCAGATTTCCTGGACAGTGTGTTTTCTTTGACTGTTGAATCTCTATTCTCTATTGTATCTCCTATACTGGAGATTCTCTCTGTCTCTTCCATCTCTTGTATTCTGTCGATTATACTTGCACCTGTATTTTTGTTCATTTATTCAGATTTTCTATTTTCAGCATTCCCTCAGTTTGTGTCTTCTTCATGGTTTCTATTTCACTTTTCAAATCTTGAGCTGTTTCCTTCACATGTTTAATTGCCTTTTCATGGTTCTCTTGGCTTTCTTTAAGAAATTTATTGATTTCTTCTAATTTTTTGTCTTGTCCTCAATTTCTTTAAGAGAAAAATTCATTTCTTTTTTAAAGACCACTAGTGTCTTCATGAAGTTATTTTTAACTTCACTTTCTTCTGTTTCTTCAACATTGTGATGTTCAGGTCTTGCTTTTGTAGAAGGGCTAGGTTCTTGTCAGGCCATATTGCTTTTTATGTCATTGTACGTATTTAGGCACTGGCATCTATCCATCTCTTCCTCCAATAGGTGCAAAAGGTGCCTGTGTCTGAGCGAGCTGCTATTGGTCCAATTTGTGCTTGCTGTGTCTGTGTCTCAGAAGGCCACTCTGGTCCCATCTTAGCTTTAGTTACATTGGAGCTGCCAGTTTCTGTATCCAGGGAGCTGCTCTTGGTCTTGTCTGGGTTCTTGGTCCAATGAGAGCTGGCAGTTTCTATGTCTCAGGAAGTCACTGGGATAGCAGCGGAATGGGTATGTTTGCAATAGGGTGTATGTCTTGTAGATTGCAGGGTCCAAAGGGGGGGCGTTGATGGATGAGTCTGCCCACAGGAGTCTTCCCTGCTCCTTGGCAACTGGGGCAGTGATGTGTGTGGGGTTCCCAGAGACTGTATGTGTCCCAGGGCCTAGGTCCTAGAGGCAGGACCCTCTAGGTGAGAGATGAGTCATTCACCTATTGGTCCAATCAAAGCTGATGGATTCTGTGTCTGAGGAAGCCACTAGGGTCATAGGGGGATAGGTATTGAGGTAGGGCATGGGTCTTGTTGATTCAAGGTTGAATGGGGGGTATAGGTGAGGGAGCCTGTTGTCAGGAGTCTTCCCTGCTGGCTGGCAACTGGGGTAGAGATGAGTCAGGGTTTCCAGGGACTGGTTCTATCTCAGGGCCTAGCTCCTAGAGCCATATCTAGGATGTGGCTGGGGCTTTCTCCCATGTAAAGAGACTGTACTTTAGGCCAAGTATATTTTTCTTTCTATCACTAACTCATGCCTTCATGCCCCCACCATTTGCTTTCCTGATCACCATGACCCAGAAAGAACATCCAGAGCTTTGAACCATACTCATGTTCTTTTACCCCCAATGCTCCCAGCTCCTGTCGTTTCTCACCTGGTGATTGGCTTCTGCTCTGATTCCAGAGGCAGGTGTAACTATGAAAGGAGGCCTGTTCTGAGTCAGGATGGAACTTAGGTTTCATTAACTCTTTACAATGTCTGTAGTGGATATTAGAGCATCTCTGAACTGAGGATCCAGGAAGTGGGAAAAGTGAAAGCTGGGGTAGATGACCCTAAGCTGTGTCCTGGCTCTGAGTGTCCAGTTTAAAGATTCTGTGAACATCAGCACAAGTGAGGATTGTTGGGAACTGAGAGAGACACTTACTTGGATAATGGGGAACTTCCAAGTAGCATCCTTGTGGAGGAGAAGAACTTAACAGTTTGAAACAGTGTACTAGTTAGCATTAACAGTCACCTTGACAAAGCCCAAAGTCATATTGGTGGAAAAAGTGTCCCAACTGAGTAACTGCAACTTCATGTCTATGGCCCATCTTTATCAAGTTAGGCTGTGGACATGTCTTGATGGAGTATCTTAATTGGCTCAGGAGGGACCAAGCCTCTTTGGGCAGCACCATCCCTATGCAGATGGTCCTTGAATGTATGAGATA
Organism: Peromyscus maniculatus bairdii; assembly: GCF_049852395.1. Taxonomy (NCBI): domain Eukaryota; kingdom Metazoa; phylum Chordata; class Mammalia; order Rodentia; family Cricetidae; genus Peromyscus; species Peromyscus maniculatus. Next base: position 27,083,559 of record NC_134852.1, on the reverse strand, counting down.
CAAAGCTAAACATGAGCCAGAGTGTGAGCCTGTGAATGAGCCAGCAATCAGCATGTTTTCTACCTTGACTTCCTTCAGTGCTACACTATGATACAGCCCCAGAAGGAAATGGACAATTTACTCTTTCCTAAACTGCTATGCTCAGGAGAAAAGAATACAACAGTGTATTGGGAAGAGCAGAAGACATGTCAATTTGAATCAGTGTTCTTTGTACTAGAGAACAGACCTTTCAGCAACATGTGGACAAAGAAAAGGAAGGCTTTAGACACCAATGATGGGCCAGAAAGTGCATGTGCAGCCCCTGTATTAGACTCTCGAGAGAAATGTTCTAGGATTTTCCTCTGAAATTTTCTAAGCACAGGGCTCCTTCTGAAGGTGCCTATCCTCTGGATGTACACTATTTCAATTCTTGTCATGGACTTCCTTAGAAAAATCTGAAACCTTGTGTAGATCCAACCTACACTAGAAGGAATTAGGAGTTCTGAAGAGCACAGTGAACCTGATGACAGGCCCTACATCCCACCTGTGCTGAGGGTCTCAGGGCAGTTCACTGTTGACTTGTTGACCATGCCTACTGTAGCCCTAGACGTGAGATTGTCATTCTCCCAGTGATCTCCATGGGGTGATATCAGGACACACCATTAAAAATCAGAAAATTGTTTTCCTGAGCCATGACCTTGCCTAGCCAACTCATTTCTATTTTTGTCTCCACTAATCCAGAGCTTCCTCCCTAGATTCTGTTCAGAACTACTGGCTCCTTCCTTTTTTCTGAGAACACATGGGGAACACTAAAGTCGCCTCTCTTGGCATCTCTCATAGGGCAATACAGGATTACTACCAGGGAATGACCTAGGCAAAGGGCAAAGGGGACCCAGGAAGATCGGGGGTATATGTGCTCACTGAACACACAGCTCAGCCAACACATAATGCTGAAGGTTACTTTGAAGCCCTCCACAGATAGAAGGAGCTAACAGACTTTTCAAGAACACACAGATCGCCTCTACCCCAACACTGAGTACATGGAACTCCTCACACCATGGCTCCTGGAACATTCTCCTGGATCAGGCAATTGACTGGTGGCATTAGTGATACAGGATTTATCTTCATCCCTAGTCATCACTTAGCTAGTCCCTTTGCAGTCTTCAAAGACTGTCCTTTTCCTTCAGGGAGTAAATCTTACCTTCCCAGAGCACTGAGGACACAGGGCAGACCGGATGCTCAGCTAGGTCTCTGTGTCACAAAGACACATAGACAGGATAGAGGCTCCTTCTTACGTGCAGACACAACCAATGCCGCAGGATAGGAGAGGTGATTGATCAAGATTACCAAGGTGAAATTGGATTGGTGCTCCACAATGGAAGTAAGAAAGGTTATGGCTGTTAAGCAGGAAATCCTTTAGGACTACTCTAGATTCCACCTTGTTTTATAATTAAAGACAATGGGAGACTGCAACATGTTAATACAGGCAGATAACAAAAGATACAGACTCACCAGAATGAACATATATGTCACAGCTCCATGAAAAGAGCCAAGGATGTGTAGTTTCATTCTCACTGAATGAGAGTAAAAGCCATGTATTCAAAATTTAGTCAAATTATGTAAGTTTTAATTTCTGCCATAATAGGTTCCTCCCTAAAAGCAGGTTTGAGAAAAGACCAAGGAAAAAAGGGGGCAATGGGGTTTTTATATCCTCCCAAAATAGGGGAAAGGCTTTCCAGGGCTTAGGAGTTCCAGAGGAACTTTGATGATGTAGGTACTTGGTAGAACAACTTAGCTTCTGAGGGTAGAGGTCTAGGGTTAGGGCATGGAACATGTTCAGTTCCAGAATCTTAAGTTTTACAGTAAATAGAAACAAACTTCTTTTGACACCATGAAAAGATGGTTTCTGATATTAAGATGGAGTCAGGCTGGTCCATCAATCATAGGAGAAGGTAATTACAAATACTAGCTAAAGCATGTGAACAATTTCAGAAAGATGGATTAGAGTTGACATGAGTTATTCTGTTGTATTTTTTTAAGAATGTGCTCATACAGATATTTGTGTTTTCTTCTTATTTCTTTATCATAGGATGTATGTAATCAAGAGAATACTAATGATTATTATATTTCAGTTTGAGATACTGAAAGAATATCTCTCAAGGAATCTTGCTACCTCTTCTAAATTAATAATGACTTTGTGGTTTTATGGGGACAGTTTTAGCATGTTTGGTAAAATTGTAACCAGGTTAAATATATATTTCATTTGCAATTACATGTGTGATAAATAAATTATGTTTAGTTATAAGCTAGTTATTGTTTTCATTTAGAAATTAATCACCGCATAAGGATATATGCTTGAGTGACAGGTTGACAAGAGGTAGACTCATAAAGGCTGTTCTTGGTTATCAACTTGACTATATTTGAGATGAACGAAAATCTGAAAATGAAATGCATACCAGTTAGGGATTATTTTTAATTAATTTTAAGTAGGAAGAATCACTTCTAATCTGGTTCTTGAGGCAAGAAGACTCACTCCTTTATTCTGGGTGTTGAGGCAGGAAGACACACTTTCAATTGGGCCATACTTTCTGCTGAAAGCCTGTAAAGAGACACTGCAGATAAAGTCTTTGTGCTTTGCCTTCTTGCTCTTGACTTCCTAGCATGTTTGCCTGCTCGTTCGCCTTCACTGGCATTAGAGCCTACTCCTTTCGATTCCCCATCTACTAAAGACCAGGTGAGTCATCCAGCCTCATGGACTGAGCATCTTTTAGATTTATGGAATTTCTTTTGATAGCCACCCATTGTTGTATTAGCAGGACTACAGGCTGTGCGTCATTCTATTAATCACACACACACACACACACACACACACACACACACACACACACTCAGAGAGAGTCTCATTCCCTTTGACTGTTCTGGTGTGTGAATGTGTGGTAACCACCTCTGGTTCACTTTATAGTGTCTCCCTCTCTGTGTCTCTCAGTTTTGCTCAGTCTCTGTCTCTCATTCTCATTCTTCCTCAGTCCCACTGTCTCTCCATATCTTTCTCTGTCTCTCCCTATGTGTCTGTGTAGATGAATTTCAAAAATGGTTTTATTATATGAAACCACCCAGCCAAATATAGGGGTGAAAGCTTTATATCAGGAAAAGCCACCAGGCAACCATACCTTACCAACTCTTCAGATTCCAAATGTGAGTTACTTCCTGTCTGCCCATGCCTTTATTGTGTTGCTTTTCTGCCCTCTCCTTGGCTCTCTTAGCCCAGCTACCTCACCTCCAATACCTACACAGCTCAGTCACTTTCTGTCTGTCTGTACAGACCTCCAGGCTTCTCTGGTTGGTACTGGGAATAAAGGCATGTTTCACCATGCTTGGCTCTGTTCCCTACCTTGAACACACAGAGACCCTGCCTGCGAAGTGATAGGATTAAGGAAGTGCACTCTCTGACTTTTGTGTTTACTATAGTGGCCGGCTTTCCTCTGATCTCCAGGCAAACTTTATTAAAGCATAAATAAAATGTCACCACATTTCCCCTTTTTTGTCTAAAAAAATTATAACTAATATGAGAAAGACTATATACATTAGTACAATAACTATATATAATATATACAAGCAAAATATACATCAACAATGTCTAGTCCATCTGCATTCGACAAATTCATAGAAATGGCTTCTTTATCTATCTTATTTTGTTGAGTCCAAAATGTACCTAATTCACTTTCCATCCTATCTTGTATTACCAACAGAAAAGTATTTTATGGTGTCTTTGAAATCTATAAACTTACACCTCCTTAGTGAAATTCTTTTCTGAAATTTCTTAACAAGGAAAACTGTGACCATAACTATCTCATCTTCAACTCCCTCAGAGACCCAAGAAGGAAATAATATTAACTAGTAAAACAGGAAGTGCAAACAAGCTACTTTTAAAAAATGAGTTATGACAAAAACAACCAACTGCCTGGACAGTCGCCCAAGGTTTCTCTGCACCTTGGGGCATCATCTTTGGCCTATAGGTTTAGCATATTTGACAGACGTTTTTGTGAAGTGGGATGTACACAAGGTCTAAAGCTTTACCCACATTTGGTGTGAGAATTCCATGTAACAGATAAACCTGAATTCCACCAGTGTCCTATCATGATTTAGAATTTTAAATTCAGGAAATTGCTGGTATATTTGGAATTCAGCTTCCCATTCTTCTTGACTTGTGGGTGACTTCATCTCCTTTATTACATGCCAGTCTACCATTGAGAGGTTAAACTCCATCAGCCTAGTTCCTCTTTCAAGAATAAATGTTTCAGGTACTGCTCCACTACACACCAGAAGCCATCGGTCCACTGCCTGTTCAGATGCCTTCAAAGAAAGGGGCACTGTACCTTTTCCAGATTGCAAAGCCACTTCAGTGATGGTGCCATATTTTCCTGGCCTCAGGGGACACCTGGTGCCAAAGCTGCAACCATTCTTGTCTTGTCAAGGATTGGTAATCCTTTGTTTTGTTTACTTTTTGTCCATTTTGGATAGCATACTGTCAGCAGTCAATGCAAGAGCACTTTCCTGCACTGTGGCTAACTTTTGCAACAATGAAAGTTAACTCTGTATGCATTTTCTTCAATGGCCATACCTTCTCTGAAGTAGACTGGTGCTGCCAGGAGCAGAAATGTCTCATAGTCATTATAAAAGAAATAAAATCTGTGTTACTAAAACATTTTAAATGCCATATTCTGTAGATGTCCAAAGGGTTTGAAGATGACCTGTCTATCTAAAATTTATCACTGCTTGACCTTGAAAGCATACCTAATATGAATACAAGTTTGATTGTAATGTCTAAGTACTAACTTTCATTTCTTTATATCCTAATAGTTGGTAATAATAACATCCAAGGATTAGAAAACTGCATTATATTGTTAAATGATCTGTATAGCTACAATATCATGGCAAGATTAGAACTATATGTACAGCATTTTCTAACTAACTAACTAACTAACTATATAATATAAAATCCAATCCAATGTAATGTATTTAAAACTAGTAGTTGTCTTTTAAAAGTAGATTCAATAATATACCTTTTTGTCTATATCATATCTATATCCTCTCTTTTTTTTCTTTTCAGAGTAGATTCAATAATCTACCATTTATTCTATCATTTCTATATTTTTTCAGAGTAGATTCAATAATGTACCTCTTATTTATATCCTCATTTTTCTTTTTTTTTTAAATAAGAACCTAAAATCTAATCCACTTTGTTTAGCCTCTTTCCTGACCATTAACAATAACATCTTATAACCAACCATCCTAAACAATGACAGCTATTCCTCAGCTGATCCTTTTGCCTCAGATTGGAAGCCTCTGAGTCCTCATCCAGAAAGAATCCCACCTGAATTGAGCTGCTCCAAGCCTGAAAGCTTAACCAGCCAAATGCTTCTAGTTTCTGGCCCTCATGACTTAAATATCTTTCTGCTTTCTGCCATCACTCCCAGGGATTAAAGGCTCATTTTTGGGATTAAAGGTGTGAGTCACCATACCGGGGTGTTTCCACTGTGGCCTTGAACTCACAGAGATCCAGAGGGATTTCTGCCTCTGGAAAGCTATGATTAAAGGGGTGTGCTACCACTATGCTTATTCTATCCTCTATGTTTAATATTGTGGCTGTTGTCTTATCTGACCCCAGATAAGTTTATTAGTGTGCACAATATTTTTGGGGAACACAATATCACCACAAAATACTTTTGTCTAAATCAGGTCACCTCATGAAGCTTCCACCAATGGGAAAAATAAAAGCTCCACCTGTGCCTCTCCATTAATGGGAAACTTTATGAGCCAAGACCATGCTTACTGCCCCAGGGGTTCTCAGTTCCTCTGTGACAAGTCACACTTGCCCTGGAGGAGCATGCTCATTGGAGCCTAGCACTCACAATATAGAGCACCATTTTTGGAAACAATGGGTGTTGAAGTGTTCACATACAAACCCTTCAAATGTCAGATTTGAGGGAGGGGTACCTAATACCCTGACCCTGAACTTGCCTAATAAAGACTCACCCATGCTACAATGTAGCCATTGGCACAGGGTCTACCAGATGAATCAAAATCAAGGGACCAAAAAAATTGATTGATTTTTTTTCTTGTATTGACAGTTAAGTAGTGTTGGAGCCAGACTACAGGAGAGCCAGACTGAGAATGGCTGAGCTGATTGAATCTGTACTTAATTGTGTTGTCTAGGCTTAATCAGTCTCCAGAAGACAGGACTAACTGGAGAGAGATGAGATGTAGGTGTTGTGCCTGAATCTGGAGACCCCAGAGCAAGACAACCACAGAACCTATATCCAATGTGAAACACACAGGGGTTTATGAATTAACAAGCAGCCTGGGCTTGGTCTGTGTCCAAATCTCTGACACAGGGGCTAGAAGGAGGACATCCCTGAGCTCTCAGAATGGGGGTTTTTAAAGGGAAATATTGCAAGCACGGTGGTAAAAGGCTTTGTGTCATAGGACTGGGTGAGGCTGTATAACCATTGAACTCTCTGGTTGGGGTCCAGAGGAATTTTCCAACATTTATCAGAAGGACATTTGGAGCCTGCAGATGTTGTTTATCAGGATTGCTTTATGCTAGTGTTCTGCCAGGGAGGCTGGCTGGCCTAGCACATAATGGCATCCAACAGGTTGGCAAGAGTTTCCACCTAAAACCTGAGAAAAAAGATTCTAAAATGGAGCTAAAAATAGCCTCCTAGTGGTCTCTCTCAAGTTAGTGGCAACCTGTGGGTTTGAGCTTCTCTATGGTGGGTTCGTGGCGTGCAGGCTTGACCTATGCTATGTTAAACAGCGGTGTCTCCAAGCTGTGCACTATGCTGTGTGTTGGATATAGTTTTTGTTAGTTAAAAAAAGAGCTTTCTGGGCTACACAGTGCTGTGGATATTGCTCTGTATAAATAAACACTGATTGGTCAGTAGCCAGACAGGAAGTATAGGCGGGACTAACAGAGAGGAGAATTGAGGGAACAGAAAGGCAGAGAGGGAGACTGCCTGGAGCCCCAGCCAGGACAAGCAAGATATAAGGTACCAGTAAGCCACGAGCCATGTGGCAAAATATAGATTAATAGAAATGGGCTAAATATTAGAGTAAGAGCTAGACAATGATAGGCCTGAGCTAATGGCCAAGCAGTTTCAATAATGTAAGCATCTGTGTGCTTATTTTATGAGTGGGCTCCGGGACTGGCGGGACTTGGTGGGACCCTGAGAGAAAAGCTCTTCAGCTACAACACAGTGCTTTGATAGAAGCATAGAACCACTGTTTCTAAGAGTTGATGGCTCCCAGACCTGGCGGTAAACATACCACCGCCATGTTGGGAAGCTAAGGTGGGTAGAGCCTTCAGCCAAAGCTACCATTTCAGTCCTAGTAATGCTGCAGTTTAAAACAGTAGATACACAATAAGACAGATTCAGATGAAACAAGACTTTAAATGCTTTACAAGGTGTGTAAAAATGTATGTAGGGTTGAAAGAGAGAGAAAAAGGGTATATACAGTTAGATAAAGAAATAGTTTTTAAAAATAAAGTTTTTAAAGAGACAGTAAAGGTAGTATAAAAAATAAGTCACGTAAACATGGATATTACACAGAGAATCTGGATTGTGTTGTCTTCACGATTTTTTAAATGCAGAAAAACACTTGATAGTAAAAGATGTTGAATTAAGCCACTATGTGCTTTTTAAAGGTACCTTGACTTCAAAATTTGGATGTAAGAATAGAATATGTTGCTTTGGAAAGGAGGCTCTGCTTTTGTTTCCACAGAAAGCAAGAGGCTATGGATTTGTTCCAGATTAAGATAAATCAAGTTTGACCAGCCAAGACCCCATGAAACATCTCCAGTGACACCATGGCCCAGATGATTCAACATCCAGAATAGTTTCAAGGAAACTGGCTCAGATAATACACTCTCACAGACTACTCCATAATCTTAAAATTTTTTTTGTGTCTGCGTAAGATACAGTGCCCCTCTCTAGCAGGAAGTAGCAAGAGAAGCTACAATGAAATTCCCAAATATACTAAGCTGGCTTTGGAGATGAAATTGGCTCACTCCTTCTCTAACCCAAACATACTGCTAAAAAATAAGGTTGAGAGATTCTTTTCTCCCAAATCAGAAGAGCCCTCTGGTGTGGGACAGAGTAAAACCAATATTTTTATTTAAAGCAGGCCGGTTATAAATGCAATCTCTTTCTAAAGAAGAAAAGGGGATAGTTTAGATATGATAGGATGAAAGGGTAGATTAATGAACCTACTTTTAAAGAGTAACAACTTGTTCAGAAATGTTTTACATTGCTATTGATTTTAGTTTATTGATACAAGTTTAAACCTAATTTGGTTATTATATATATATTTGCTTGGGAAAATGGTCCTTCATGTTCCTGCTTCACAGAGGAAACTGCCAGTCATTCTATAGGACACAGAGAAAAATAACTGGGAGACTCGAGGCCTGTGGGCTGAAGACAGATGCCCATGACTTTAAGTTCTGTTGACCTAGACATTTTGGTTCCAGCATTTTGATCATTATGCTATGAAGGGAGATTCATCCCAGGGCCACTCCCTCTAGCTTTGGGCCGAATATATTCTACATTTCATGGAAACAAGAATAATCTCTCACTTTTAAGAACCAGCTGAATAATAATGACAATTCTAAGGTTGAAGAAAACAGAACCTACCAAAGGAGGAAGAAGAATATGAGCTAATGAGAAGCTGAACCTGGACAATCTAAGATCCTGACTTGCAAAGGATTTAGAATATTTATAAACCACACCCTAAGATGGACCTGAAACACTGTTTCCAAGTAGGATTATCTGAGGGGCAGGGGAAAGATCTCCAGTAAAATTTGTTGGAATCATCTGGGACTGTGGGTCTGGATGGAATAAAAGACAGGAAAGAAGATGGCCACATTTCGGAGTTCCTTGCTCTGCTTCCAGCTGCTCACCATGTAGGAGCTCTTCACCTGCCATCCATCTTGTGAAAACTAAGTCCATTGACAAGTTAAGGAAAACACTCCTTTCTTAAAAATTGTGCTCAACTTTTGTGGTTTTTATTCTTTCATTTAATTTTTAAATCCAAACAAAAATAAAATGAAAAAAAAAAAACAAAAGAAAACCAAAAAAGACCATCATTTTTAACACAAAAGTTGAGCAGACACATCTTCATTAAGGAGAATATATAAGTGATGAATGATATATCATGATTAATAAAATTAAGTGGCCCAAATAAAGGTGCACCCCCCTCAGCCTATAGGTTTAGAATAAAGGTGTGTTTCTTCCTTCCTCAAAAGTCCCCATTTGAAGTAGATTTCTCGCAGTTGTGCTCTCCATTTTGTAGTTTTGTAAATTCCAGATAGAGTCAAGTTGAGAACCAAGTATAGCCATCACAAGTGTGTTTTATTTCTTATGGTTAGTCTTCCATCAATGAGGGATCATGTCACATTTTCACAGCTACTATTTACTCTTGTATGTTGTTACAATACTTGCTGCTATAAACACCATCAAGGAAGGGGTGTTTTACTTAACTTGTCAGAGGTCTTAGTTTTCACAAGATGGATGGCAGGTGAAGAGCTCATACATGCTGAGTGGGAAGCAGAACCAGGAGCCTCTGAAAGTGGCTCTCTTCTTCCCTGCTTTTGATTGCATCCAGACCCACAGTTCCAGGATGACTTCAACAAACTTTAGTGGTGGTCTTTCCCTGCATCTCAGATAATCCTACTTGGAAACACTCTTCCAGATCATTTTATGGACACTAAGATAAACACATCAGAAAGAATAGGTCCCACTGACCAAAATGAAATCAGGATCACACATGTAATTTAAACATCATTAAACCCCAATAAAAGAGTATAATCACTTAAAGGCTCCCCACCAAAAAAAATCCCAGGACCAGAGAGTTTGAGGGAAGCAGTATCTGAAACTCTGACCCCAAACCCATATAGAGAATAGTCACTGATATTACTAGCTAGCCACCACCAAAACTTCTTAAGAGGAAACAGAAAGAAATCAGACAAAGAAAGAAACACAGAAAAAAAATTTCAAAGTAGCCTCAAATAGTATAAAATATCTTATGGGTACCAATAACAAAGCAAGTGAAAGACTTGTATAATCAAAACTTCAAGTCTTTGAGGAAGAAAGTGAAGAAGATATTAGAAAATGGAAAATTTCCCATGCTCATTGGTCAGTAGGATTAATATCTAAAAACAGCCATTCTAAAACAGCAATCTACAGATTCAAAACAATCTGCTTCAAAATTTCAACACATTTTTTAAAGACCATTCTCAGCTTCATATGAAAATACAAAAAGCCATTTGAGTCATAACATTGGTTAAGTCCCTTATATTTCTACTACGTTTCAATTTGGCAGATCTTTCCAGGGGTGAGAGTGGGGTGTTGAAGTCTCCCACTATTAATGTGTGGGCTTTTATGTGTAATTTAAACTTTAGTAATGTTTTTTTTTAAACATATATGGGTGCCCTTGTGTTTGGGGCAAAAATGTTCAGAATTGAAACTTCATCTTGGTGGATCTATCCTGTGATAAGTATGTAATGTCCTTAATGATATCTTTGATTGATTTTAGTTTGAAATCTATTTTGCTGAACATTAGGATAGCTACAGCAGCTTGCTTCTTAAGACCTTTGGATTGGTAAGACTTCTCCTAGCCAGATCTGGTAGCTAACAGATCTTCAAAGAAGAGATAATACCGATACTCTTTAAATTGTTCCACATAATAGAAACAGAAGGAATGTTACCAAACTCCTTCTATAAGGTTACAATTACCCGGATTCCCAAGCCAACCAAACATTCACTACAAACAAAGAGAACTACAGACCAATCTCCCTCATGAACATTGATGCAAAAATATTCAATAAAATATTGGCAAACAGACTCCAAGAACACATCAAAACATTTATCCACCATGTTCAATAGGCTTCATCCCAGAGATGCAAGGGTGGTTGAACTTAACGGAAGTCTGTCAATGTGAAACACCATATAAACAAACTGAAAGAAAAAAACCACATGATCATCTCACTAGATGCTGAAAAGGCCTTTGACAAAATCCAACACCCCTTCATGAAAAAGGTCTTGGAGAGATCAGGAATACAGGGAACATACCTAAACATAACAAAGGCAATTTACAGCAAGGCAACAGCCAACATCAAAGAAAATGGAGAGAAACTCAAAGCGATTCCACTAAAATCAGGAACAAGACAAAGCTGTCTGTTCTCCCCATACTTATTGAATATAAAAATGGCTCCACTGAAGCCAGAGTAAATGTTCAAACTTGGATCTTTGGACAGCTGAACAACACTAAATAAGCTGACCAGTAATCTTTGCTTTCTTCATGGACCTGGTCTGTAGCATGAATCTTAAATAGTCTTATTAATGAATCAAACCTGAGGCCAGTAATTGGGGTGAGTGCTGGAAGGTCAGAGACACAGAACAAGCCACAGCCAAACTCACCTTGCTAGTTCCTCAGCTGATTCTTTTCCCTCGGACTGGATGCCTCTCAGCTGAACTGTGCTGCTCAAAAAACAAAAGCTTACCAGCTGAATGCTTCTAGTTTCTGGTCTTCAAGTCTTATATATCTTTCTGTCTTCTGCCAACACTCCCTGGGATTAAAGGCTCACTCTCTGGGGTTAAAGGCATGAGTCACCATGCCTGGTTGGTTCCAGTGTAGCCTTGAACTCACAGAGATCTCAGATGGATTTCTGCCTCTAGAATGCAAGGATTAAAGGCATGTGCCACCACTTCTGTATCCTCTATGTTTAATATTGTGGCTGTCTTATTCTCTGAGCCCAGATAAGTTTATTAGAGTGCACTGAATTTCGGGGAACACAATACCACCACACTGGTCAGGTCCTCTCAAACAAAATTTCTATTTGTCATTGGTTCCTGGTGAGAAAGTTCAACCAATTTCCTACATCACCAAAATTTCTTTGGGACCCCCAACCATTAGAAAACTCTTACTACTGCATTTTTTTGGGGGGGTATAAAAACCCTACATCTCCTATATTCCTGGCTATCCTCTCAAACCTGAGATTGGGGAGAAAACCTATTATGGCAGAAAATAAAGCTTATTTAATTTGACTCAAAATAAATTGATTGGTGGTTTACTTTCTTTCAGTGGGAATATCACTACACATCTTGAACCCTTTTATGGATTTGCGCTATATTTCCTCATCCCTGGTGTGTTTGTACTTTTTGTCATCTGTCTGCATTAGGTTGTGACAGTCTCCCATCATATTTAATCATAGGAAAATGTGGCACCATGAGGAGCCCTAAAGGATTTCTTGTCTGAAAGGCATAATCTTTCTTACCTCCATTGTGGAGAAGCCATGCAATTTCCTAATGTTTATCTTGGTCATTCAACCCTCTTAACACTGTTATTTCCTTCTTGGCCTGTTGGATTAAGGATATCCGAAGCTCAAAGTGGCTTAGGAGAAGTCTGAGGTTCCAGTTCAATGATCTGTTTGTTGTAGCTCCAATTAGGAGCACTGCCCTACACCATCAATCACACTGGAATCAAAATTTCCAAGCAAAAAACTTAAGGTCATGTAAACAGAAAGTAAACTTTTCCCCCAAAGGGTCACTAGGTGTGACAGTGAGTGGTACTATTCCCTTTTCTAACACCTAGTGCCTTGACCCATGGATCTGGGCTATGGAGGAATCTGCCTCCCAGAGAATACTACTTCAGCTCTCCTGGTTGATGTTACTTCATTGGTTCAGGGTTTTGGTGAACCTGCACCAACCAGTGGATTCCATGACTGTGGGCCACAGGTTCACCTATGTGTCTGTGGATTTAATCTTGGTCAGAAGCTATACCATGTGGAATAACATGATGGTTAAAAAGACATTCTGTTAGTTCCTGTGTGGTAGTTTTGGTAAAAATCATTACAGGTGGGAAATGCAAATCTATATCTAGACTAAGAATCTGCTCAAGTAAGGATTGTCCATTCCACAGAGAAAGAGGTCCAATGTAGCCATCCTGTCATGATGTTGCTCTGGGTCTCTGTGTTGGTCTTTGCTGTTGGCAGATCTGACATTCAGCAGCAGGTGTACCCAGGTCAGTCTTGATGAGTGGATATCTATGTTGTTGATCTCAAGCATAACCCCCATCTCAGGTAGAACAGCTACTATGATCATGGGCAATGGGGCAATACCAAAAGTGACTTGGGAAAGAGTCTGACAGTCCATGGTATGGGTTATCATGTCTAATTAATTATTGACCTCCTCCTCTGCCTAAACCACCTTTCATGGCAGTTTACAGAGGACAACGGATCTTCACATTCTTTGCTTCTTTGCAGATCTGTCCAAATACTTCTCCCCCAAATGTCTTTCTAATTTGTCCTTATTTGCTTATTTGTTTTTATGTTTTCTTCTCTCATACAATGCCATCTGTCCATAGTCTCCCCTCCTTCCCTCCACAGAGATGTACTACTACCCTATTTCCCTTCAGAAAAGCACAGGTTTCCTGGGGTTATCAACTGAACACAACATACTAAGATGTAATAATAGTAGTCACAAACCCTCATATCAAAGCTAGAGAAGCCAACCTAGAAGGAAGAAAAATTCCCAAGATCAGACAAAAAGGTCAGAGACTCCTCATACTTCCCTTCTTAGGAGTCCCACTAACCAATGAGCAAAACAACCAGAGCCTGTATGCAGAGGACTTAATACAGACCCATGCAGGCTGTGTGATTGCCTCTTTGGGCTCTGGGAGACAAAATGAGCTCTATTCAGATGAATCTGTATGCTCTATTCACCTAGTGTCTTTGAACCCTCCTATAATCCTGCCTTACCCTGTTCCTTGAGATTCCCTGAGCTCTGCCTAATGTTTGGTTGTGGATCTCAGTATCTGGTACCATCAGCTGCTAGAGAAAGCATAACTGATGTCCATTGGACTAGACCCAATCTCTGAGTGAAACAGTATTTCTGTAGGTATTGTCTCATAGTTTTTTTTTTATGAGTGTGGCAGTAAGACCCTGCATAAACTTCCACAGATGAACAGAGCTGGATGGACTAATATGGGATTCTTCAAACAAAAACAACACTGGAATCCACAAACTGATTTTAACATTTTTATTCATTTGGTATTTTATTTGGGTAGATATTGTTTACAGAGATGGATGTGACCATGGAGACAAGAGGAGGACTGAACAAGGGTCCTCTGCAAGAGCAAAAATTGCTTTTGCAACTTACTCATCTCTTTAGTCCCACACACTGAGTTAGGAGAAAAAATGTCTTCAATCTCTTCCACTTCTCTTGTAAGCAAACATTCATGTTTATTTTCTCCTTTCCAGAGTCTTTGACCATAAGTTCTGCTCAGTCCAATCCAGACAGGTTTCTCCAAAGAAATGCTGTTGTAATGTGCTTGGGGTCAGCAACTAAAATGAATTCCAGTTTCCAACTCATTGACAAAAATCAAGCCAGGACAGTAACAGCATAGTGCACAACATAGTTCAGCACTTCCCCTCCCTTAACCTGACAACTCATTTACAGCTGTATTATACCCTGAGCCACCATGCTGTCTTTCCCCAGTTCCACTGGAAATGTTCCACACATCCCATATCCTAACCAGGTGTCATTGATAACAACATTTAGCTGCTGCTTCTCGGAGACAAGTGTAGGACAAGGCTGACCAGGTCCTAAGATTGCTTCAAGCATTTGAAAGGGGGCTCCAAGAAAGGGAGATGAGCAGAAGCCAAGGAATGGTATTCTTCAGCCACTAAATGGGGATATGTGCCCACCATTGCCTTCCAGCCTGAGGTCTCAGAGGCCTCAGAAGCATGAACTGTAATGAAATCCAGTACCTGGGTTTTCAGTTGCCCTGAGCTGTGGAGGTCAGCCTTTGTCTTCTTACCACTGTCTTTCCAGTCCATTCTTGTATTGGGCCACCACTACCTACAAGGACTTATTGCTCATTTACAATTTATAGAAGTAATGGTTCACACCAACAAAATATTTTTCTCTGGCCAAATTTTCATACAAAACTGAGGTAGGGAAACTACTCCTGCATTTTAACAACATTCATAAGAAAATGAATTTCACAAAGGATCACTTTACCATAGGAACAGATGGAGTGCCATTACCCTCTGGGACGGTGTGCAAGCAACAGGTTTTTCAGAGAGCCTTTAGGATAAAAACATGCAATAATGGGTGGATTTGGTCCTTTGACTGACTCTATTGAAAGATTGGTTACCTGTATATTAAGCAGCATTTTTGCATTAAGTAGTTCAACATAAACCTGAATTTTACAATTTTGTGTTGCTTTTGTGAGTTTCAACTTAACTCAATCTATAAAACATTCGGTGAATACTCACTCTTAGTTCTATTTAAAAATAAAAATCTATCAAGCACTTTCCCTCCCTTAACCTGACAACTCATTTACAGCTGTATTATACCCTGAGCCACCATGCTGTCTTTCCCCAGTTCCACTGGAAATGTTCCACACATCCCATATCCTAACCAGGTGTCATTGATAACAACATTTAGCTGCTGCTTCTCGGAGACAAGTGTAGGACAAGGCTGACCAGGTCCTAAGATTGCTTCAAGCATTTGAAAGGGGGCTCCAAGGGGACCAGTCAGTGGCTTAATAGAGGCCTCAGTCAATAAGAGTGCTTGATGCCCACACACAACAAACTGAGTTTGAATTATCATCAACCACATAAAAAGCTGGGCATGGACACATGCACTTGTAACCCAGTCTGTGGGTGGAGACAGGGTATCATTTGGCCTTGTTGGCTGCTAGAGGTGCTCCAGGTTCAGTCAGAGACCTTATGTCAAGTGGGTAAGTGAGAGAATGACACAAGAAACCAATATCCTCCTCTTCTCTTCATGTCTGCACACAGACATATGCAAAATGTAAAACATACAATACACACAAACACACACACACACACACACACACACACACACACACACACACACATCTAGAAACACTAGAGAGAGGATGGTGGTTTTCCACACACTTTTTTGTGATGGTTACAGTAACTGATGACTTTCTTGTTGTTGCTCAAAGCACTTAAAGCTCTTATTTCATTCTTCTTCCTCTACTCCTAAAGCACCATGGCCCCTTCTCTGTCAAGAAACTTTATAGGCATTTTAAGCATATCATTGTGTGTCATGCTCTCTCCCAAGAAATTGGTTTGGTAGAATGTGAAGTATACTCTATCTTGAAGCATCAAGCGGACAACCAGTTCAGAAGTCACCACTTTTTTGGTGCTTTGAATTGCTTTTTGATAGTCTGTTCACAAGCATATGATGAAACTGTCACAGGACTATTTTTATACTCTACAGGTGTTTCTTTATTGCTTAGTCTTTATGAGGCAGTTGAGAGTAACAATGTCCCCTCAGCTCTACTCCATCCAAACTACACTGAAGATCTCCATATTTCAGCGCTTATGGTTTATAAGTTCTGGGCCAAACACTTTGTTTTCCTACCTGCCACCTTCCTGGGGCTTCACCCCAGTTGTGGAACTCATTGAGGGGACTATTACCCTACTGTACAGAAGCATATCCATAAGCCCACTCTGAGGCGATCTTCAGCAAAGCCTGGGAGAGTCTTGAACCTTGCCAGTTTACTCACAGTCTCTCCAGAAGACAGCTCACCCAAATGTAACAGTGAACAAAATTAATGCCCTGCAAACTAATATTGTTACATATATGTGCATGGCATGTGATGTGCAGTGTATTTATATGTATGTGTGATTTCAGGTACATACATGCCATTTCCTCCAAAGAGGAAAGTAATTTGTGGGCTCCCTGTAATACTTTCTGAAAACTCAGAATGATCCCCAATTCTGTAAGCTCTCAGAAAAGATAAAGATCT
This sequence comes from Peromyscus maniculatus bairdii, assembly GCF_049852395.1. Classification (NCBI taxonomy): domain Eukaryota; kingdom Metazoa; phylum Chordata; class Mammalia; order Rodentia; family Cricetidae; genus Peromyscus; species Peromyscus maniculatus. Next base: position 27,066,738 of record NC_134852.1, on the reverse strand, counting down.
CAAACTAGAACTCCTAATGAAGGTATAGTTAAAAAGCTGATTTCAGAAGAGTTTTGAAAAGGTAAGGCGAGTCAAATGGACATCAGTGTGTATGGTTAACACAAAGAGCCTCATTTTCTAATACACAGAGTTGGTACTTGGGAAATGCTGGTTGAGTATAAACCTCATGTCCATATGAACTAAAAAGAACAACTTTTTAGTCTAAAATATAGTGTTAATACTGTGGGTACTGTAACACAAAGCAAAAATTCAGTATATAAAATTGTGTGCCGGGAGATGGTGGCGCACGCCTTTAATCCCAGCACTCGGGAGGCAGAGGCAGGCGGATCTCTGTGAGTCCGAGGCCAGCCTGGGCTACCAAGTGAGTTCCAGGAAAGGCGCAAAGCTATACAGAGAAACCCTGTCTCGAAAAACCAAAAAAAAAAAAAAAAAAATTGTGTCTATCTGAGAATACATCCAAGAAATAAATTAGTTATTTTTGAATTTCCCTAGGATTAGGGTATTGTTAAACCTTACCTGCAGAGAGGCCTTGGATCAGTACTGTAATGTATTTCTAAAAATAAAAACAAAATGCATTACATTACAACTATAGAAAAATATAGCCTATAAAAATGATTAGACTCATTGTTAGCATCAATTTCTTCAAGACCAATCTAGAGATAATTCTAGAGAAAATATTCATCTGTAGGCAATTACTTCAGGTAGAATTCTTCCATATTCTGTATATTTCACATCAAAGAAGACATATATTCATCAAGCATAATGCCTAAAATAAACACCCATACACAACTGTGATGATATTAATGAGCTCTCTCAGACTGATGGGTAGCAGCATCCTTACCAGTAAAAGTATCACCAATTGACAGTGTCACAAAATAGCTTCTTGGGGTTCTTGTTTGACTTTGGGCTAATGATACAAGAAAAAATGTCTAGACTGGGTGTGGTGGCACCCAACTTTAATCCCAGCATTGGAGAGGCAAAGGCAGGTGGATCCTTATGACTTCCAGGACAGCCAGAATGTAACAGTGAGACTGTGTCTCAAAAATAAAACAACAAACAAAATAGAGAGCCAAAAAGGAAAAAAAACCAAGAGCCTATACATACTTTTTCTTCGGGAAAACAAAGTATCTTGTTCAGCTTTTTAGTTGGAATTGTTCACATTAGGATACAAATTCCTACCACTGGGTCTAGATGTTAGCTACTGTCCTTTGTATCATAATGAAACCTCACAGAAAGAAACAGAAGATGGACAAAGATCTTCACAGAACAGCATGAGTGAGGACAACATCCTTAATCTCCTCCTCCCTCTGAGGGAAGAAGCTCCTCAGCTCTAGTTATCACTGTCTTTCCAGTCCATTCCTTTATTGGGTCACCACTACCTACAAGGACTTATTGCTCACTTACAAGTTATCAAGTGATGGTTCACACCAACAAAATATTTTTCTCTGGCCAAATTTTCATACAAAACTGAGATAGGTAGACTACTGCTGCATTTTAACAACATTCATAAGAAAATGAATTTCACAAAGGATCACTTTACCACAGGAAGCGATGGAGGGCCATTATCCTCTGGGACAGGTGTGAGAGCATCAGGTTTTTCAGGGAGCCTTTAGGAAAAAAAACATGCAATAATGGGTGGATTTGGTCCTTTGACCGACTCTATTGAAAGATTGGTTACCTGCATATTAAGCAACATTTTTGCATTAGGTATTTCAAAATACAACCGAATTTTACAGGTTTGTGTTGCTTTTGTGAATTTCAACTTAACTCAATCTATAAAACATTCAGTGAAGACTCACTCTTAGTTCTATTTAAAAATCAAAATCAAAACAGTCAGTGGCCTGGGAGAGGCCTCAGTCAATAAGAGTGCTTGATGCCCACACACAACAAACTGAGTTTGAATGATCATCAACCACATAAAAAGCTGGGCATGGACACATGCACTTGTAACCCAGTCTTTGGGTGGAAGAGACAGGGTATCATTTGGGCTTGTTGGCTGCTAGAGCTGCTCCAGGTTCAGTCAGAGACCTTATGTCAAGTGGGTAAGTGAGAGAATGACACAAGAAACCAATATCCTCCTCTTCTCTTCATGTCGCACACAGACATAGGCAAACCAGGCAACACACATCTATGCACACTAGAGACAGGATGGTGGTTTTTGCACACACTTTGTTCTGATGGTTGCAGTAACTAACTGATGGCTTTGTGGTTGTGTGCTCTAGCACTGACTGAATGCTCCCTTTTCATTCTTCTCTAAAGTACGACGGCCTCTTTTCTGTCAAGAAACTTTTAGGCATTTCATTGATTCTCATCATCTCTCCCAGCATAGTTTGGTAGAAAATGAAATACGCTCTATCTCTAAGCAACAAGCTGCCAACAATCTCAGAAGTCACTCCGTTTTTGGTGCTTTGAAGCTGCTTTTTCCACCACCACCACCCCCACGCAGGCAGGCACACAGGGACAAGGAAGTGGGGTTCTTCTACATCCTTTGTTCTATTTGATGCAGTAGGTATATTTTATAGTTGTATATGTACATGAACAGTTCCTTTATTACTCCTGGTTCATCCCTCCTGTCCTGAGCCTATAGCACAAAGTCCCTTCTCTGTTCTCTAAGAGATAGATTTGGTGGAACAAGAGAGCAACTCTTGCCTTTACTCTCACAAGCCAACATATGGTTGACAGGTTATAGGTGGCCTTGCATTTGTTGTTGTTGTTACCTGTTTGATAGTAGATGCCAGACCATCACCAAATGTTGCCGTTTAATGTGAAGTCTCAGCCTGTTTCAAAACTCATGGGAGGGGAGCACAGTCTCTCTGTCTCCTGTCCTTCCTGGCTATGTCTAAGCTCTAGGTGCCTGGGGTTTGTAGTTGGAGAACTCTGATTCAATAGCTGTATTTTTCTTGCTTCCATGTTGGGCTTCACCCAGTTGAGTGAACCTTCTCTACAGAACCATGTCTGAAGGCTACTGCTGATGGGATCCCCAGCAGAGCCAAAAACCTTGAGTCTTAGTTCTTTATACTCATTGTGGATAACTGTTCCTAACCATGACTGCTGTTTCAGGAGTGTGGGTGCACAGATTCACATCTGACCAACACAGCATTGAGACATTTCAGAGAGAATCCACCCCCCCCCAAAAAAAAAAGAAAAGAAGTAGCGAAAAAACAAAAGGAATACTGTCTGGTAACAGCATTTAACCTTCACTAAAAAATACTAAAATGATCACAAATTTCACTGTGATAAATTAAGTTGAAATTTTTCAAATTAAACAACATTAATGTGGTTTCCCTAACTAGTAGAAAATCACCAATCAAATCAGATTTCGAATGATGAACTGTTGTTTTTAAATGGGAAGCTGAGCCCTGACACACACTGTTCTCTTGTTTTGGTTTGTTTTGTCTTGGCTGGAACAGTCCCTTTGCCAGCTCAGGCTATGTGCCTCTGAGTTGAAGCCAATCTTTCTCCTGCAACTTAAGTATTCCTTATTTAAAGAATTGTCACTCTCAAGAACAGGACTAAGATTGTAAAAAACAGGACACATTACCTATTTGACTCAACCTGGTCCTCCATTGAAAACTGGGCCATCTCTTGTTTTGCTTTAGAAGAAGCCATTTTAATTGCTGTCAACCCACACTGTAAAGAAAAAAATTACACTTTATAAATCAACATGCTCCTCAACTGAAAATATATCAGAGGTTCTGTAAAGAATCAGTCATAAAGGACAGATTTTCCTTCATCCCTTGCTGCACGTTCACACACACACACAGCTGGACCCTTCCTTATGACACACCATTGCCCTGTCCAACATTGCCTGTGAGCACCCCTCCTCAACAGAACTCTCCACAAACACTCACTGGTTCCAAGCTTCTTAGCTCCATGGAGATGTGACTCCATTGCCCCAACCCCATTATGTGGCATCTAGGTTTGGTGTGCCTTTGTTCAATAGGAGAGTTCAAGTGGCCTCTCTGGAGCAGTTTGTTAACCTATTTTTCCAAACTATGTCTTCCCTAAACTGTGAATTATTATCTCCCAACCTGAACAGCATTTCCTATACACATAGAAAATTTGAACAAATTAAATAAAAAATGTCTTCTTGGTTTGTCTTCTACAATGATCAATTTCCAAACTTGCCTGTGTGCCAGCTGACCTTTCACATTTTCCACTCCAGCCTTGTCTCTGAGAATCAAGCCCCATCAGTAACTTCGTAATTGCAACAGACTTCTGTTTATTCTACAGATATTTATCTTTAAAACTAATTCATTTTTATTGTGTATGTATGGGAATTGTGTGGGGGTCTTTTTCCTTAGTTTAATTTTAAAATTAAGCCCAATTCTGAAACCAAGTAGGCTGTGTGCTGTGCTACTTTTAACTATGTATAAAAATATAAAAAACATATTTGGAGAAAAATGTTTCACTCTGAACAGATTCATTGAGACTGCTTGATCTTTGGCATGTGATGGGTGGACCTTAGTGTCATTGCTGGGTATATACTGGGGATGTCCCTGAATGCTGTTTACCTTGGTTTTGGCTTCAATATCTGCATTGTACTCAAGCGGTTTCCTGTCAATTGTTGTGTTTCCTGGGATGATCACTGGTCACTATTCTTGCAAGGAGAATGCACTGCTGACACTCGAGTATGTGTGAGTGTGTGTGTTTGTGTGTTTGTGTGTGTGTGTGTGAATACTAAAATATTTACAGTGAATGTATAAATCAGAGGGCCAGTGAGAGGGCTAAGGTGATAAAGGCACTTGCCAGGATGACTGACAATTGGAATTTGATCCCTGAGACTGAAATGGTGAGAGGAGAGAACTGACTGCTATAAATTATCCTTTGACCTCCACACTTCTGCTACACACTTGTTTCCTGCCTTCCCTCATCCACCAAATAACTCAGGACCAGGGTGTCCTCGAATTGACAAAGACCAGCTTGCCTCTGCTTCATGAGTGCAGGGATTAAAGGTGGGCATCACCATGCCCAGCCTGCTATTGATGTTCTTCCTGCCTATATGTTCTCTGGGTTTCAATGTGTCAAACTGGCAGGCTGATGAGGACTGTTGTCTAGGGAGTAGCAGACATGTTGGTGCTGGCTACTTATAACAACTTATGATATCTTGGCTTACACTCTCATCATCTGCATTACAATCATATTCATTCTGGGGTCTGGAAAGATGGCTCAGTAGTATAAACACTTATTGCTCTTGTTTTATTCTTATAAAACCCTTGTTAATCTTGCAGAGGGCCTGGGTTTGATTCACGGCACCCACTTCTTGTCTGACAACCATGCAGAACTGCAATTCCAGGGGATCAAATGCCTTCTTGGATGTCTGTGGGCTGCACACACACACAAGGTGCACAGAGAGAATGCATGCAAAACTTTAAAACACATAAAATAAATCAATTTAAAATATACAGGTATGTGGGGTGCATTCATGTTGACATGAGCTACCCAAGTCTCCATTATTTATACTCTTCATTTCTATGAGATCCTCTCTCGGTGTTGCAAGTTGCTCAACTTTTGATTTTTTTCTCCATAGTCTAATTTACTATCACTTACACCTTAAAACAGTGATTTTCAACCTGTGGGTCATGACCCATTTGGTAATCATAGGACTCTTATGTACAAAGGTCACCTAAGACCTTCTGAAAATACAGATATTGATATTATGAGACATAACCTTAGCAAAATTACAGTTATGAAAGAGCAACGAAAATAATTTTATGGTGAGGGTCACCACAACATGAGGAACTGCATCAAATGGTCACAGCATTAGGAAGGGTGAGAACTACTGCCTTAGAAGGTCATTAGGTTGGGTGTTCTCAGAAGTGAGGTTATAAAGGAGGTGAAGGACATATTCCAGGCTGGGTTCTTCTTCTCTGACACTATTTGCAATAATGTAGACATAGGAACACAGAAGCATCATTCCTCTCACAAGTATATATGTTAGTTTTCAAATTAGTGGGAATTACCACTAAGTATTTTTTTTTTATATTGAAGCTATCAGTTATTACCTCTCCCAGAGAAAGGAGGTTGACTTCGGTTTTAATTTTTTTTTAATGCCCAGGTCTTGCTATCATCTGAAAGATGTTTTTCTGTTTTCTGCAATGGAAAGGTAGAGGATTAACTTTCTTGGTATGGTTCTGAAATTAATTCTTTTGTTTTGGGGTGCGCAATTTTGAAACTACTTTATTCCTTAGCAGGTACTAAAATTTAAACATGGAAAGTAGAAACTCTCACTTAAAAGTGAAATATCTCCAAATATGCTCATGTTTTTACAAATTACTACAACCTCATCAAGAACTAAAAAGTAGCCGGGCAGTGGTGGCCCACACCTTTAATCCCAGCAATCGGGAGACAGAGCCAGTCCGATATCTGTGAGGTCGAGGTCAGCCTGGGCTACCAAGTGAGTTCCAGGTCAGCCTGGGCTACCAAGTCAGTTCCAGGAAAGGTGATAAGCTACACAGAGAAACCCTGTCTCAGAAAAACCAAGAAGAAAAAGAAAAAAAAAAACCAAACACCAAAACGTAATTATGCTAGCCTAGAGTAAGAGAAAATCATGAACTGAGAAACTTGGCCTTGCCCTGTTGCTGAGATGAAACTGAATTCCCTTGGTTTTAGAGTTTCTGATCTTATATGACATGATTATTAATTTTAATTTGGCCTCTTCCCTCAGTGTTTCTCTATCATGGTGGGGAGGCAAAAGTACATGTTATTTTACATTTAGAAATAAACTCTGATGTAATTATTAGTGTTTTCCATATCATAGTACCTATGAAACTGCTTTTGTCCATTGATTGACATTCAAAAGCCATAAATATGCAACTTCTTATTCACACAAAACCTCACTCTAGTGCTCCTGGTACAAGCAAACAGGTTTCCTAACCTCCAGCAGCTCACGGTGATGTCGCTCTAATATGAATAGATAAGTATCTAATTACAACCCTCCAGTATTTTAAATGTTTGCATGTGGCACAAAGAATGTAAGGTTATGTTATTTTAAAACACAGAACAAAAAATCCGGAAGTTAAAGTGGTACTATATGGTAATTGAATCTTCCCTTCTACAACTGCTGGTAAGTGGGGCAAGGATTCCTATTATGTAACTAGGGGAAGTTGTCAACATACCTGTAGGGATTCAGATAGAAAACATGCTGTAATCTCTTCATAATGAAAAGTTTTGATGAGCCAATTACACGTGGCTAAATTTGCACTATTTCCTGCTAGTGTCAATACAGAAGCAAAGAGAAAAAGAGAGGAGATGCTCTCATATGTGATCCTGAAGTAGGAGTTTCCATGGGAAGATAGAAGCTACTTGCCTTTATGCCAAAGGTAAAAGCACCTAGACGATTCCTAGATCACTGAAACAACTGGACCCATTAAAATGTATGCAGGTGTGTTACCACAGTCGTGTTTTCAAATCACTCTAAGGTGTATTTATTTCTGCACAACATCCTTGGTCAAACATGAAACATCTAATCCATGAGGACTGACCTTTGTCTTCTTATCACTGTCTTTCTAGTCCATTCCTTTATTGGGTCACCACTACCTACAAGGACTTATTGCTCACTTACAAGTTATCAAGTGATGGTTCACACCAACAAAATATTTTTCTCTGGCCAAATTTTCATACAAAACTGAGGTAGGGAAACTACTGCTGCATTTTAACAACATTCATAAGAAAATGAATTTCACAAAGGATCACTTTACCACAGTAAGCGATGGAGTGCCATTATCCTCTGGGACAGGTGTGAGAGCATCAGGTTTTTCAGGGAGCCTTTAGGAAAAAAAACATGCAATAATGGGTGGATTTGGTCCTTTGACCGACTCTATTGAAAGATTGGTTACCTGCATATTAAGCAACATTTTTGCATTAGGTATTTCAAAATACAACCGAATTTTACAGTTTTGTGTTGCTTTTGTAAATTTCAACTTAACTCAATCTATAAAACATTCAGTGAAGACTCACTCTTAGTTCTATTTAAAAATCAAAATCAAAACAGTCAGTGGCCTGGGAGAGGCCTCAGTCAATAAGAGTGCTTGATGCCCACACACAACAAACTGAGTTTGAATGATCATCAACCACATAAAAAGCTGGGCATGGACACATGCACTTGTAACCCAGTCTGTGGGTGGAAGAGACAGGGTATCATTTGGGCTTGTTGGCTGCTAGAGCTGCTCCAGGTTCAGTCAGAGACCTTATGTCAAGTGGGTAAGTGAGAGAATGACACAAGAAACCAATATCCTCCTCTTCTCTTCATGTCGCACACAGACATAGGCAAACCAGGCAACACACATCTATGCACACTAGAGACAGGATGGTGGTTTTTGCACACACTTTGTTCTGATGGTTGCAGTAACTAACTGATGGCTTTGTGGTTGTGTGCTCTAGCACTGAATGCTCCCTTTTCATTCTTCTCTAAAGTACCACGGCCTCTTTTCTGTCAAGAAACTTTTATGCATTTCATTGATTCTCATCATCTCTCCCAGCATAGTTTGGTAGAAAATGAAATACGCTCTATCTCTAAGCAACAAGCTGCCAACAATCTCAGAAGTCACTCCGTTTTTGGTGCTTTGAAGCTGCTTTTTCCACCACCACCACCCCCACGCAGGCAGGCACACAGGGACAAGGAAGTGGGGTTCTTCTACATCCTTTGTTCTAATTGCTGCAGTAGGTATATTTTATAGTTGTATATGTACATGACCAGTTCCTTTATTACTCCTGGTTCATCCCTCCTGTCCTGAGCCTATAGCACAAAGTCCCTTCTCTGTTCTCTAAGAGGTAGACTTGGTGGAACAAGAGAGCAACTCTTGCCTTTACTCTCACAAGCCAACATATGGTTGACAGGTTATAGGTGGCCTTGTATTTGTTGTTGTTGTTACCTGTTTGCTAGTAGAAGCCAGACCATCACCAAATGTTGCCGTTTAATGTGAAGTCTCAGCCTGTTTCAAAACTCATGGGAGGGGAGCACAGTCTCTCTGTCTCCTGTCCTTCCTGGCTATGTCTAAGCTCTAGGTGCCTGGGGTTTGTAGTTGGAGAACTCTGATGCAATAGCTGTGTTTTTCTTGCTTCCATGTTGGGCTTCACCCAGTTGAGTGAACCTTCTCTACAGAACCATGTCTGAAGGCTACTGCTGATGGGATCCCCAGCAGAGCCAAAAACCTTGAGTCTTAGTTCTTTATACTCATTGTGGATAACTGTTCCTAACCATGACTGCTGTTTCAGGAGTGTGGGTGCACAGATTCACATCTGACCAACACAGCATTGAGACATTTCAGAGAGAATCCACCCCCCCCCAAAAAAAAAGAAAAGAAGTAGCGAAAAAATCAAAATAGTATCTGGTAATAGCATTTAACCTTCACTAAAAAATACTAAAATGATCACAAATTTCACTGTGATAAATTAAGTTGAAATTTTTCAAATTAAACAACATTAATGTGGTTCCCCTAACTAGTAGAAAATCACAAATCAAATCAGATTTTGAATGATGAACTGTTGTTTTTAAATGGGAAGCTGAGCCCTGACGCACACTGTTCTCTTGCTTTGTTTTGTTTTGTCTTGGCTGGAACAGTCCCTTTGCCAGCTCATACTATGTGCTTATGATTTGAAGCCAATCTTCCTCCTACCATTTTAGTATTCCTTACTTAAAGAATTGTCACTCTCAAGAACAGGACTAAGATTGTAAAAAACAGGACACATTACCTATTTGACTCAACCTGGTCCTCCATTGAAAACTGGGCCATCTCTTGTTTTGCTTTAGAAGAAGCCATTTTAATTGCTGTCAACCCACACTGTAAAGAAAAAAATTACACTTTATAAATCAACATGCTTCTCAACTGAAAATTTATCAGAGATTCTGTAAAGAATCAGTCATAAAGGACAGATTTTCCTTCATCCCTTGCTGCACATTCACACACACACAGCTGGACCCTTCCTTATGACACACCATTGCCCTGTCAAACATTGCCTGTGAGCACCCCTCCTCAACAGAACTCTCCACAAACACTCACTGGTTCCAAGCTTCTTAGCTCCATGGAGATGTGACTCCATTGCCCCAACCCCATTATGTGGCATCTAGGTTTGGTGTGCCTTTGTTCGGTAAGAGAGCTCAAGTGGCCTCACTGGAGCAGTTTGTTAACCTATTTTTCCAAACTATGTCTTCCCTAAACTGTGAATTATTATCTCCCAACCTGAACAGCATTTCCTATACACATAGAAAATTTGAACAAATTAAATAAAAAATGTCTTCTTGGTTTGTCTTCTACAATGATTAATTTCCAAACTTGCCTGAGTGCCAGTTGACCTTTCTCATTTTCCACTCCAGCCTTATCTCTGAGAATCAAGCCCCATCAGTAACTTCGTAATTGCAACAGACTTCCATGTTGGGCTTCACCCAGTTGTGTGAACCTTCTCTACAGAACCATGTCCAAAGGTACTGCTGATAGGTTCCCCAGTAGTGCCAAAAACCTTGACTCTTATTTCTTTATACTCATCGTGGACAATTGTCCCTAACCATGACTGCTGTTTCAGGAGTGTGGGTTCACAGATTCACATCTGACCAACACAGCATTGAGACATTTCAGACAGGACAAAAAAAAAAAATGAATGGCATCTGGTAATAGCATCTAAATGTCATGATTGTTCAAAAACCATTTAAAGCAGAGTGAGTGATCAAATAGACAACATGATTTTGAAAAACTATGTTGAACATAACATTTTAAAGAAAAATATATAAGAAACAATGAAAACACTAAAATGATGACAAATTTCACTGTTAAAAATAATTAAAGGTGAAACTTTTCAAAATAAACAACATCAATGTGGTTTCCTTAACTAATAGAAAATCACCAATCAAATCAGATTTTGAATGATGAACTGTTGTTTTTAAATGGGAAGCTGAGCCCTGATGCACACTCTTCTTTTGTTTTAGTTGGAACAGTCCCTTTTTCTAGCTCCCACTCACTATGTGCCTCTGAGTTGAAGCCAATCTTCCTCCTATCATTTTAGTATTCCTTATTTAAAGAATTGTCACTCTCAAGAACAGGACTAAGATTGTAAACAAGAAGAAACATTACCTATATGACTGAACCTCCAAAGGCACATTTGAACCATTCTGTATTAAGAACTCTGCCATTTGCTCTTTTTGCTCAAATAATGCTAGTTTCAATTGTGTCAAACCATACTGTAAAAAAAAATGACACTTTATAAATCAACATGCTTCTCAACTGAAAATTTATCACAGATTCTGCAAACAATCAGTCACAAAGGACATATTTTCCTTCATCCCTTGCTGCACATTGACACACACACACAGCTGGCCTCTTCCTGTTGACACACCATTGCCCTGCCCAACACTGCCTGTGAGCACCCCTCCTCTCCAGAACTCTCCACAAACACTCACTGGTTCCAAGCTTCTTAGCTCCATGGAGATGTGACTCCATTGCCCCAACCCCATCATGTGGCATCTAGGTTTGGTGTGCCTTTGTTCAATGAGTGATACAAGTTGCCTCTCTGGAGCACTTGGTTAATCTGTTTTTCCAAATTATTTCTCCCCTAAACAGAGAATTACTATCTGTTTATTCTACAGACATTTTCTTTAAAATTAATTTAATTTTATTGTGTGTGTGTGTGTGTATGTGAAGTATGTGTGGGCCCAAATCCTTGATCTGTTGAATTTTAAAATTAAGCCCTATTCTAAAACAAAATAGGCTGTGCTGTGTTCCTTTAAACTACGTATAAAAAATAAAAAACATATATGGAGAAATGTTTTACTCTGAACAGATTCATTGAAACTGCTTGAGCTTTGGCATGTGATCGGTGAATCAGAGTGTCATTGCTGGAAGTATACTGGGGATGTCGTTGAATGATGTTTACCTCGGTTTTTGCTTCTATGTCAGACTTATAATCCAAAAGTTTTCTTACAGTTGTTTTGTTGCCACTTGAAACAGCGTGGTGCAGGTCTATATTTCCACTTAAAACCCTCAGGTGGGGATCTGCACCCTCAAAGAGTAATATGGACACACACTCCACATTGTCCCTCTGTGTGGCCTATGGGTATTGTATAAAGAAAGAGATCTTCAATTCAAGAAAGTCAAGATAAATATTTCTAAAATTGCATTGAACAGTTATCCTTAGATCAGACAAATTGCTTAGGTTATACATATTATCCCTCTCTTTTTGAGACAGGTCTTCTTAAGAACCCCAGTCTTGTCTAAACTCATAATCTCCCCACCAAAGTTTTTCAAGTGGTAGAATTTCAGGGCTATGCCACAACACCTAGATATTGAAGTATCTCATCAGTACTAGTTGGTTATTGTTGTAGTGAGGGTGGTTGCTTGTTCATTTGTTTTGCTAACTTGACACAGGCTGAAGACTCCTGGAAAGAGGGATCCTTGTTTGAGGAATTGCCTCTATCAGATTGGACTGTGGGAAAGTCTGTGGATCATTTTCTTGATTGAGGCTCATGTGGGAGGGTACATCTTCCTATAGGTGGTGGCACAACTGGGCAGGTAGTCCAGAGTAGTATAAGAAAGCTGAGCAAGCCTTGGAAAAAGCCATGGAAAAGCAGCATTCCCCCAATGATCTCTGCTTCAGTTACTGCCTCTTGTTCCTGATTTGAGCTCCTGCCCTGGTTTCCCTTCATGATGGTCTGGACTGTGATGTGGAATTGTAGGCCAAATAAACATTTCCTCTTCCAAGTTGGTTTTTGGTCAGTGTTTTATCACAGCAACAAAAAAGCAAACAAGAACAAGATCTAATCCAATTTATACCCAAACTGATGTCCAATAGCTACCTTAATCAAGGGTGTGCAGCCTTCATCATTCTGGACATCAATAGAGGCCTTTTTGGCTAACAACAATTTTACCACATCTGGATGATTGTGTGCACAGACATAATGGAGTGACGTCCTACAAATTGAGAGGACATTTTAGAAAATTACAGATTACCATAGAAGGCACATTCAACTCTAAATATTAGATAGCAAACTTCATTTCCTTCTAATGTAAGAGAAGTAACTGGGATTTTATTATTTACTTATTTTTCTACTCAAGTATTCATTTGATATGCTACGGATACAGTGCATGGCCGTCCCATTTCAGGTAAGTGCTCTAGCACAAGTTTCATCCTTCCTCAGAGTAGCCCATCTGCATAACAGAACACCCAATAGATTTAACTCAGCTTGGATTTAAATCCTACTCTAATTGCTGTTTTAAACTAGGTATATATTATTAGTACCCAGTAGGTAGGATTGCAGGCCAGTGCTGCTGTGCCTATCTTGCTCTTTCTTTCACATTTTAGCATCACTGACATCTCTACCACTTACAATTCATGATATTTTATGACTATAATTGGCAATATTATGTTATATATTAGGCTTTCTATGTGCTCCATGACTCAATTTCCCCATTCACAGGATAGAGATTCAACACTGTAGCTATCTTACATCATGCTACTGTGATGCTTCAATTCATGTCTTCAAGAGGATCGACAAGTGCTTCCAGCACCTGACAGTCAGTGTTTGGTGGATACAATAATGATTAGTCTTTCTACTGATAACAAACACAGTATTTCAATGAAGAGAAATAACAGAATTCTACTTAATGTGCAGACACAAAAATTTTTAATTTAATATTTTAAAACTATATTCCCCAAGATGACCTTGAACTTGGTAATCCTCCCAGTAGGTAGGATTGCAGGTCAGTGCCACTGTGCCGACCTTACTCTTTATTTTACATTTTAGCATTGCTAAAATCTATGCCATGATATTTTATGACTATAATTGGCAATATTTTTAACTTTGATACTATACAACATAAAAGGTTATCATGTAGTTCACTGTGCCTTACATTAAATGAAATATGATACGATCTCAGGCCCATGGGTGGTGCACGCCAGTGGGATTTGCTGAAGAAGGCAGAGGCAGGAGGATCCAAGTAACAGCACCAAATGAAAGGATCAATGGCACTGTTGGTGCAGCTGATTACCAGTGGAAAAGTCACGAGCCAGGGCCACAACTACCAGAGTTACAGAGAGCTTTATTGGAAGGAGGAAGGGGATAGGAAAGAGGGTGGCCAGGTTGAGAGAGAGAGAGAGAGAGAGAGAGAGAGAGAGAGAGAGAGAGAGAGAGAGAGAGAGAAGCTGGGACACAGCAGAAGGAAGGGTGAGATTTTAGCTCTGAGTTCTGACCTCTTGGCTTTCTCTTTTACATTGTTTCTGTGTTTCTCATTTAATAAGATGGTTGGTTACATCTACATATGGCACCCAACGTGACAAGAATCCATTAAAAACCGCTTGGCTTGGCGGCAGTTATTGATTTAAAAGACTGTTTCTTTTCAATACCCTTACAAGAAAAAGACAGAGAAAGATTTGCTTTTACAGTGCCTACTTATAATAATTATCAACCGGTTAAAAGATTTCAATGGAGGGTCCTCCCTCAGGGAATGGTGAATAGCCCAACTCTGTGCCAATATTTTGTACAACAGCTATTGGAAGTGATATGTAAAAAATTTCCTAAATCTATAATTTATCATTATATGGATGATATTTTACTAGCTGACTCAAATGCAGATACTTTAGAAAGAATGATTGAAGAATTAAAGAAAATTTTGCCTTGCTGGGGATTACAAATTGCTCCTGAAAAAATACAAAGGGGAGATTCTATTAATTATTTAGGATATAAAATAGAGCTACAAAAAATTAGACCCCAAAAGGTGCAAATTAGGAGAGATAGACTACAGACTCTTAATGACTTTCAAAGATTATTTGGAGATATTTCTCATCTACGAACTATTGTTGGGGTAAAAAATGATGAACTGACTAATTTGTTCAAAACCTTAGAAGGTGACAAGGACTTAAATAGTCCAAGAGAATTATCACCTGAAGCTAAAAAAGAATTGGCCTTGGTAGAAAAGAAAGTACATGAAGGGCATGTGGATCGTATTGATCCAAAGCTGGATTGCATTTTGGTTATTTTACCTTCTAGGCGTTCTCCTACTGGAATATTAATGCAGAGGGAAGATATTATATTGGAATGGATATTTTTACCAAATAAACCAAATAAAAAATTAAAAACTTACATGGAAAAAAATCTCTGACTTGATTTGCAAAGGAAAATTGAGACTTCGTCAATTAGCAGGAATAGAGCCAGCAGAAATTCTCGTACCATTAACTAAGGAGGACATTGAAAAATTATGGACAGAAAGTGAACCTTGGCAAAGAGCTTGCAGTAATTTTTTTGGGAGAAATTAACAGCAAATATCCCAAAAGCGATAGAATTGATCTTATAAAGAGAGCTGATTGGATCTTGCCTTGAATTGTACTGCAAAAACCCATATCTGGAGTTCGGACATTTTATACAGATGCCAACAAACAAGGAAAGGCAGGTTACAAATCAGAAAATTTAAGTAAAGTGGTTCAAAGTCCGTATAATTCAGTTCAAAAATCAGAATTGTATGCTATTCTGTTGTTATTAATGGATTTTTCAGAACCTCTCAACATAGTAACTGACTCTCAGTATGTTGAAAGTGTGGTGTTACATATTGAGACTGCAGAATTTATCCCTGGTGTTTGAGAATTAACTTCACTATTTATTCAATTACAAGATACAATCAGGAAAAGGAATCATCCTTTATATATAACTCACATTCGATCCCATACTGGTCTCCCAGGCCCTCTAGCACAAGGCAATGATGAGATTGATTAATTATTGATAGGAAATGTGCTGGAGGCCTCAGAATTTCATAAAAAACATCATGTCAATAGTAAAGGCTTAAAAAAGGATTTTTCCATAACCTGGCAACAAGCCAAAGAAATAGTAAAGAAATGTCCTACTTGTTCCTTCTACAATCAAACACCATTACCAGCAGGATGTAAACCAAAGGGTACTCAGAGAAATGAAATCTGGCAGATGGACGTTTTTCACTTTGCAGAATTTGGAAAATTGAAATATGTACACCACACCATCGATACTTATTCAGGATTTCAATGGGCAACTGCTTTGAGTTCTGAAAAAGCTGATTCTGTAATCACTCATTTGCTAGAAGGTATGGCCATCATGGGTATACCTGCACAAATCAAAACTGACAATGCTCCATCATATGTCTCTGTTAAAATGAAACAGTTTTTTTGCTTATTACAATATAAAGCATATTACAGGCATACCACATAATCCTACAGGTCAAGCAGTTATAGAAAGATCAAACAGAACTCTAAAGGATATGCTAAATAAACAGAAATGGGTAACAAAAACCCCCAGAAATAGACTGCATAATGCTCTATTAACTTTGAATTTTCTGAATGCCAATGAGAAAGGAACAACAGCTGCAGAGAGACACTGGATAATAGAAAAAACTACAGAATTAAATCAGCCTATATACTTTAAGGATGTGCTGACCTCAGAATGGAAACCAGGACATGTGTTACATTGGGGACGAGGTTTTCCTTTTGTTTCTACAGGAGAAGATAAGCTGTGGGTACCATCAAAAATGATAAAGGTTCGATTTGAATAACAGAGACCTCTTAATTAGAGGAGATGATAGTTCATCAACCAGCATGAACATCCAATTTAAACTAACTTGTATCAATAACACATGCCTTTTCATTTAATCAGATAATAACTTGCCAAAAAGGAACAGCCCCAAAATTAATCTTGGGGAAAGGTTTTTGTTTTTGTCTTCTAGGAGAATGAAGGTTAAGGAATCCGAAGAACACTGGACAAATGAGACAACTGAAGAAAAGGGACAAATCATCTATCCCAACGGAGTGAAACGGTGTATGGGTATATATTATCTAAAAAATTTTATGTCTTCCTAAATGTTTGTTTCTGCTTTTCTCTAAAGATTTAAAACTATTGGTCTTCTAATAGTCCCAGTTCAATTAAAATTTAAAGCTGACTTTGGAGTTGGAGAATGGCTCTCTCCTTCTTTAAACTCAAGCATGTTGTTAAAAGGAAAATGCAAACTCCCTGTATCATGCCAGAATAAAAGAGCCATCTTCTGCTATGGTACAAGACAAAAGCCAAATTAATTAAGGGACTATTCAATTACTAAACTCAACTCTTTGATCCTATTCTGATTCTTTAAACTTTTCTTAAAGTATGAATTTTATATCAAAATTTACAAGATTAATATATATATGTAGATATATAGATATATATTCATTTTAA
This sequence comes from Peromyscus maniculatus bairdii, assembly GCF_049852395.1. Classification (NCBI taxonomy): domain Eukaryota; kingdom Metazoa; phylum Chordata; class Mammalia; order Rodentia; family Cricetidae; genus Peromyscus; species Peromyscus maniculatus. The sequence continues at coordinate 27,049,583 of NC_134852.1, read as the reverse complement.
ACTTTGTTAAGATATGAATGGTCATATAGAGTACTAACTAATTCTAGAAAAAAAAAGGCTTCAATTACCTGCATATATATGTCTTTGTGTTCGAGTCTCTTATCAGTTTTCTGCAGGAAATCACGGCCAGGCCTAACATCAACTGAAGTCTCCAAAAAGAAGATGGGGCCCCACAACAACAACAATTCCACGTGGACAATAATAATATCATTAAGCTGACAAACATCATCCACAGATCAGCTTTGAACTACAAGGTGCTCAGAGCAATTTTGAGATGACTAGCTGAGATGATCCAGTCACAAAGACTACTTGAATAAGGACTTGAGATAAACCCTGAACTTTGGCATTATACACAGACTGGATAATGAAGGATATAGTTACCTTTCCTAGAATTTGACAATTAACCTAAAATTTTTCTTTCAGGATAAAGAAAACTTCGCCCATACCCAGCAGGAAGCAATTTTAAGAATACGACGCCCACATTCCCAAAGAGGTGGTGTGGGGCGAGTGGTTTTTTGGTCTTTTTAATGGGTTTTGGGTCTGGGATAATTTTCAGTGTTTAGGGGGATTGGTTACAAGTTATTGTCAAGGGTTAGGAAAAAGGCTAAGCAAGGGAGATTAAATTTAAGGTTCTTATGAAAGAAAGAAAGAAAGAAAGAAAGAAAGAAAGAAAGAAAGAAAGAAAGAAAGGAAGGAAGGAAGGAAGGAAGGAAGGAAGGAAGGAAGGAAGGAAGGAAGGAAGGAAGGAAGGAAGGAAGGAAGAAAGAAAGAAGGAAAGAAAGAAGGAAAGAAAGAGACAATTACTAGTTTTAAATACTTTACATTGGATTGGATTGTTTTATATTATTAAAAAATTTGAAATTGATATTGTTAGAAAATGCTATATGTATATTTCTAATTGTATTTATACCATTCATTTCACAATGTAATGCAATTTTCTGATCCTTGAATGTTATTATTACCAACTATTAGGTTATAAAGAAATGAAAGTTAGTAGTTAGACATAATAGAACTTGTAGTCATATTAGATATGTTTTAAAAATTGAGCAGAGCTCTATGGTTCTATGGGTTGTGGTCTGATTGTTCATTTTATATCTAGAATCCACCAATGAGTGAGTACATACCATAACTGTCTTTCTGGGTTTGGGTTACCTCACTCAGGATGATAGCATGGAGGTCCCTAGGATAACTGAGGCATATAATCAATTTCAGTTTTACTCAATTATTGAAAAAAAATAGCCAAATGAATGGAAACACATGAACTATGAACCAAAGGCTGAGGGGCTCCCAGCTGGATCAGGCCCTCTGAATAGGTGAGACAGTTGATTGGCTTGATCAGTTTGGGAGGCATCTAGGCAGTGGGACCAAGTCCTGTGCTCATTACATGAGTTGGCTGTTTGAAACCAGGAACTTATGCAGGGACACTTGGCTTAGTCTGGGAGGAAGGGACTGGACCTCCCTGGACTGAGTCTACCAAATTGATCACAGTCCTCGGGGGGAGGACTTGTCCTGGAGGAGGTGGGAATGGAGGGTGGGCTGGGGGTAAGGGGAGGGCGTGGGAGGGGGGAGAATAGGGGAACCCATGGCTGATATGTAGAACTGAATGGTATTGTAAAATAAAAAATATATATCACAAAAAAAAAGAAAACTAAAAAAGAGAAAAAAAAAATTGAGCAGAGATGTTTTAGACAGGTCATCTTCAAACCCTTCAGAGATCTACAGAATATGGCATTTAAAATGTTTTAATAACTTAGAAAATTTTTCTTTTTTGAGACATGTCAGCTCCTGGCAGTACCAATCTACTTCAGAGAAAATATGGGCATTGAAGAAACTGCATATGGAGTCAACTTTCATTGTGGCAAAAGTTAGCCACTGGACAACAAAGTATCCTCGAATCAACAGGACAAAATGGACAGACAGAACATGAAACAAAGGACTACTGATTCTTGCCAAAACAAGAGTGGTTATGGCTTTATCAAAAGGCATCTTCTGAGGCCAGGACAATATCGCCCCATCCCTGAAGTGGCCTTCGCAATCTGGAAAAGGTACAGTGTCCATTTCCTCGAAGGCAGCTTAACAGGCAGAGGGCCGATGGCTTCTGTTGTGCAATGGAACAGCAGCTGAAAGCTCACGCCTCTCAATAGTAGACTGGCACTTAATAGAGGGATGTGGAGAAGAAGGGGAAGCTGAGATGAAGCCATATATACACAGCCAAGAACAATGGACAGCTGAATTAAAAAACTGTCAACAATTTCCAGAATTTAAAATCCTGAATCATGATAGAACACTAGTGGAATTCAGGTGTTTCTGGTATGTGGACTGCTCTCACCCAATGTGAGGTTGAACTGTTGATCTTGTGTACATCCTACTTCACAAATGAGTCTGTCAGATACACTAAGCCTATAGGCTGAAGATGATGCCCCAACACTTGCGGAGAAACCTCAGGTGACTGCCCAGGCAGCTGGCTGTTTCTGTCAACTCACAAATTTTTTGGAAGTTGCTTGCATGCACTTCCTGTTTTTATTTTTGTTAGCTAATATTATTCCCTTCTTGGGTCTCTGAGGGAGTTGAAGATTAGTTAGTTATGGTTGAAGATTAGTTAGTTATAGTTGAAAATTTATTAGGATAGAAAGTGCATTAGATATATCTTGGATTTACCAAAATAGGATAGATAATGGAATCATTTTCTCTGATTTGTCAAATACCTGTTTAGGTATTTATTACTTGTATATATTGTATATACTTATTGTACTTTTGTATATAGTTTTTCTTTTGTTAGTTATAACCTTTTGCTTTTTTTTCTTTTATTAAAATAGAAAAGGGGAAATGTGGTGGTATTCCAATTGTACTGAAATGTGATTTTGATTGTATGTTAATAAATGAAGTTGCCTGGGGGTCAGAGCTATTAGAGCCATAGAGTGTGGAGGTGGTGGCACACGCCTTTAATCCCATAGATCTCTGTGTGTTCAGGGATACAGTCAGCATTGGAGACATATGCCTTTAAGACCTATGGGGCTGTACATTCAGACAGTGACGTGGCAGTCACGTGTTTGGGTTTACAACCAATGACAAGGCAGAATGACTAGAAAAATGACTTACACACAGGAAATAGCTCTCTTTTCGGGAAGCTGGGACACAGCAGAAGGAAGGGTAAGATTTTAGCTCTGAGTTCTGACCTCTGGGCTTTCTCTTTTACATTGTTTCTGTGTTTCTTACTTAATAAGACAGTTGGTTACATCTACAGATGGGAATCATAATTTGGTGGAACATTTTATTGCTCACCTCCTTTGAACTTTGTAGGTTGCATCTGGGATCATGAAACCTTGTCCTCAAGGAGGAACAAGTTCAGGACAGTTGAAGCTGAGAAACCTTGGGGCCCTTCTTTGAAGTGCATGGCATCTTCAGAAATAGGGAATTGCACTGTACAAGTTGGATGGAGCCAAGCAAGGCAGTAGCATTGGTTTCTAATGTTTTGGTAGTCTCTTCAACAGCCCTGACTCCAAACTCAAAAAAGGGTTTCTTATGGCTGATGTTGCAGCCTTTTTTAGGTGGCCCCTGTCTCTTGGATGGAGTATTGTTAACACAGATCAGGAAATGTTGTTTAAGTAACATATGTGGATTTATATGCAGACTTACATATATCATCACATGGGGGTAGTTAATAGTGTGATTCCTGATGATTTACTCTTTTGGTATTTAATCCAAACATAGAGAACCTCTTTCCCATTTCCTTGACCTTATAGCTTACTATTCCCCTCTCTATGAATGCCTGATCCTTACCCCAGAAATCATGTTTTTTTTTTTTACTTTTCTGGTTTTTGAAATTACTCTAGAATATGTGCTCATGTCTGAAGCATTAGAGCTAGAAGAATAAGAGGAAAGAGAACTTTTGACCTCTGTCTTTCTGGGCTGGGGGTTACCATATTCAATTTGGTTTAATGCAATACCATCCATTTACCTGTAAAGTTCAGGATTTCACTTTCTTTACAGCTACATAATATGTCACACTGGTTTTTATCATATTTTTTTTTTTAATTATCTATTCCTCAGTTCAGGGGCATTTAGGGTGTTTCCCAATTGCATGTGTTCCCACCACCAAACCAAGGACTACAGGCATTGCCAGATGAAAAATTAGCTGTTGATGTAAGGCCAGCTTCCAACAGCTCAGGAACTGAAGAGAAAGCATGAAGCAGGTGACAGCACACAACTGAGATTTTTGTCTAAGGGAGTCAAACTTAATACTCTGGGGCCATTGAAAAGGAAACACAAAGACACACGCATACATACACATCTTCAAAATGTCAGGGTCTCTCTTCATTGTATTTTCTTTTACCTTTTTTCCTGATGTCTTGCTTCAGACTCTTTCATGGTTATTTCCTTCTAACACCTTCCTGATATCTTCCTTCCCTCATTCTTTATTTTCCCCCAATAGCTTACATAACCCCCTCAAAATCTTTCAAGCAGTATTAAAATTACAATGTGGGTACATTCCATTGTTCAACTGAATGGTTACAATGAATACTGGTAAGAAAATAGCATGTTTCTCATTTCCCTGATATGATTAAACATTTTATATATTTCAGGTGAAAAAAAAACTAATTATTCCCAAAGACCCACACATATTAATGTCTTAGCAATGGGCTATAGATTAACAAAGTGTAAGGAAGGTATCTTTTTCAGCCAGTTTTCTTTTTACTAGCAGGCTTCATTTCATGGTTACAAAGAAAGGATCAATCAATAATCTTTTAAAAAATCTGAAAAAAAAAATCACAATTCTAATCTTTTATATGTGTAAGGCAACCACTCATCGCTATTTTAAATCCCTAGGGTGCATACTCACTCATTAATACATTTTTATTAAATCGTATGAGAAGATGAGAGCATAAATGGGTACGAGGAATTAATCACCTCTCACCAAGTCTGAAAGTTGCTTTTCTAACCTTTAAATTGTCCCCCAAGACTTTCTACATTAAAGCCATTAACAAAAACAACTTAACCTGATTTTATAAACAATCTACTTGTCTAAGTTCTTTCTAAGAGTGGTGGTTGAATCATTCATTATTATTTTAAGCACCCGTGACAATGCCCAATGAGGTGAGAAGCCTTAAGAGTTTTCATACAATTCAGAGGTTATGAGGGACATTGTGACAAGGAGGATAACAAGTGGAGCTGTGATCTGTTAACAGGCTAAGTCCTCAGTACGCAGTCCTCGGGGCTCTGCCTCTCCAAGCTCATTTGGCATGATTTTGCTAGTGGCCAGCCTGTGCTCTGAGTTCCAAGGCTGCTTACTGTTCCTCTCATATGCCACCAACAATTAGCATCTCACAGGGATGAGCTCGCTTCATGGTTTTCCAATAGAACAGCATAGTCTTCTTGATGTCACATATACACAAATGACAAAAATCAGACTGACAGATAAAAGCATTTAAAAATAATGATAGAAAAAATGCTATCAACTTGAGCGTGAAGGGGACAGAACCTGGGCTCAAGGGATGGTATCAGAGAGGTGATGGGAAGAAGCATGTGAGGGGAGATTATATGATGTAATTCTAATTCAATCAAAATATTTTTAAAATTATAAACTTTTAAGCCAGGTGGTAGTGGTGGTGGTGGTGGCGGCGGCGGAGGCGGCGGCGGCAGCGGCACATGCCTTTAATCCCAGCACTCGGGAGGCAGAACCAGGTGGATCCCTTTAAGTTCGAGGCCAGCCTGGGCTACAGGTGAGTCCCAGGAAAGGCACAAAGCTACACAGAGAAACCCTGTCTCAAAAATCCAAAAACAACAACAACAGCAAACAACAACCCCCCCCCAAAAAAAAACAGAATAAAACAAACAAACAAAAAACATTTAACCTAAAAAAAAAAACATCCTATAGTAAGGGCCACTACGGAAACTGCAAGGGAGAATTTATGGATTAAAAAACAAAATTTTGAGACTTAATAGCTACGTTCCAGAATATCAAGAATTTAAAAGAGGTTCCTGTTGTAGGTTAACCATAAAACAGTTTTGACATTTTAACAAATCCAATACTGTTAATAAACATATTTCTAAAAAGGGTTTCACAGAACGCCGGGCGTTGGTGGCGCACGCCTTTAATCCCAGCACTTGGGAGGCAGAGCCAGGCGGATCTCTGTGAGTTCGAGGCCAGCCTGGGCTACCAAGTGAGCTCCAGGAAAGGCGCAAAGCTACACAGAGAAACCCTGTCTCGAAAAACCAAAAAAAAAAAAAAAAAAAAAAAAGGGTTTCACAGTCACTCAAAAAGAATTCTTATTCACTAGTGTGTCAGAATTTTATATACTACATTTGATCCTTAACTGTCTATCTGAGTATTAATTTTCTGATTCATAGCAATTTGGGAAAAACTATTAATGAGGTCTGCTCTTGTTATATGATAGATCTTTCCTGGTAAGATGTGAATCTACTCACTCAAAATGTGGATTGAAAACAGAACCAAGAATAGATAGTAATGAAGTGTGTCTTGTTAAATCAATAAACTTATTTGGGTTACCTTAAGGAATATGGAAACAAGTTGGTAACAGGAGCAAATCAGACTACAAAATAGTAGTCACCATAAAACTCCAGCCCTGCAGGGACAGGGCTTACTAAGCCTGGACACACAGAATGCACTGCACACCTGGAGGTAGATCCAGAGGTTGTAGGACATCCATTCTGGAGATTTAGTTAATCAGTGCCTCCGCTGAGGAGCATGGCTGAGCCCCATTTCTTTAGGGTTTTTAGGATAGTGAATCCTGCCAGTTTTTTGACTTCCTGAAATGAATGAGAGGTGCGTATTTCCTGATTAATCAGCTTCCATTCAGAATGGAAGGTTTAAGTCTCCAGGGAACTGATATAACACAGTACAGTCTAGAGGCTTCTTCATTTTTCATTTGTATACAATTTTTGAGATTGATGAAGTAAAAGTAACATGTTTCAATGAGAATTGTCCTACATTGTCACATTTTCAAAATTTTTCCTCAGTATAAGCTCTCAACGTTTTGCAAAATTTGTAAATTATTAAAGGTTTCCACAAATATCCCATGTTTCTTTTGTATGAAGATGCAGTGGCCTTTAAGAACAGAACTTTGGACAAATCATATACCACACTATTTACGATGTAAACTTTCCATTCCAGTATGTTTTTCAAGTATTCTTAGACGCTAGAGGAAGACAGTCTTTGCCACATTCACTACTCACAATTTTCTCTCCTGTATGAATGATCTGATGTTGCTTAAGGCTTGAACCCTGTGTAATGGATTTTTCACATTCACTATATTTCTAAAGTTTCTATCCTGTATGAATTCTTTGGTGATTTCTAAGACTTGATATATGTACAAAGGATTTCTCACATTCAGTACATTTATGAGGTTTCTTTCCTGTATGAACGATCTGATGCTGTGTAAGATTTGAAAACATTCTAAAGAATTTCCCACATTTACTACATTTGAAAGGTTTCTCTCCTGGATGAATTCTCTGATGTTCTTTAAGGGAAAAGGAACGTGTAAAGGTTTTCTCACAATCACTACATTTAAATCGTTTCTCTTCTTCTTGACTTTGAGATCTGAGGCACGTGTATAGGATTTCTCACAATCAGTGCATTTGAAAGGTCTCTCTCCAGTATGAATTCTCTGATGTGCTCTAAGACAATCAGCACGTATAAAGGATTTCTCACAACGATTACATTTGAAATGTTTCTGATTTCTATGAATTTTCTAATGTGTCACAAGTTGCTCTTTCTGGATAAAGCATTGTTCACATTTACTACATTTGTAAGGGGCCTCTCTACAATGGGTTTTATTATGGTTTTTAACCTGATGTAACAGGGAAAAGCACATTCCACATTCTTTACATTTGTAGTATTTCATTCTAAAATGAGATCTATAATGTTTACTGAGACTCCAGCATGATATGTAGCATTTTCCACATTTCCTGCATTCGTATCCTTCCTGTACAATAGAGATTTGTTTTGGCATGAGTGTATGTTTAGAGTCAAATGATTCATCATAGTCTGTAGCATTGTGTAGTTCCTTTGTAGTGTGAATTCTTTGACTTGTCGCAGAACACAAATTCAAATGTTTCCCGCAGTCTTTAGGTTTGCCAGTTTCTTCTCCAGTGTTCCCACTTTTATGATTCTTTGGGTTTGTTGATTCAATAGAGGCATTCCTGTGGTTACCACATCCGTACTTGTTGCAGTTCTCTGTAAGATTACTTGTGTTATTAGGTATACATGGAGAGAATTTTTGGGCCATTTTGCCAATCTCATTAAATTTATGAGACTTCTCTTGGAAAGTCACAGGATGGTAGACCATGTGTTTTGATCCTTGATTCAAGATATTCATATATTTCCCCCATATATGGTATTTCTCTAGAAAATGAGTATAAATATGGCTTATAGGGATTGATGCATATTTACAGATTCAAATACTGATGTTTTGTTAAGTTCTATAAGACAAATTACCTAGAAATTCTTAAAAGCAGAGCTCTCAGCAGAGGCCATTTGTGTTTCACTATTATTAGATGCATGCTCAGAACCAATCTAATTGTCATCAAACACTGAGGACTGATAGTAGCCACCTCATTTTTATATAAAATGCAAACCTTGTAGAAGTTGGGACTAATAGATTATTGAGCAATAGTGCATTAAAAATGGAGCTCTCTGTAAGATATGTGGGTGGGTTTTTATTTTCTTACTGTTTATGTTTTTGAGAGGGTCACACTGTACAGACTGGGTCATCTAAGAACACATTAAGTAACCAGATGGGCAAGGAACTTACCATATCCTCTTACCTCATCCCCCCTAGGGCTAAGATTAAAATTATGGTGTCCTGTGCTCCCAGGATTAAATAGACAGACAATACCTCATAAATAAATAAACAAATGAATTGAATAAAACCAGCAAAATATTCATTAAAAATTTTTTCCTCTATTTAAAAACACTCTACATTTCTTAAAATTCAGAAAGAGGTTTAATCTGACATTAATATCAATGCATTCAAATCACTACGTATATTATAATGCATTTCCTTGCTCTGAAAATTCAACATTCTTCAAATTTGTAGTTTTCATTAAATACTAGGTAAGAGGAGTGTACAGACCACACAGTATGTAGCATTGGTTGTGTTTTCAGAGAACAAAGAAAAGTATAATGGAAAAAATATAACAAAGTTATGTTTATTACCAGAATTTTCCCCATTTCTGATAGTCTCTAGGTTGTTTACAAAGCAAGTAAATACCATGGATGATGCAGACATTACTAAAGAAGAGAATTCTTAGCAAAAAAAAAAATAGATTGCTGTAATTCTCAAACATCACATCAATGCACAAGTCCCTCTAATAGGACCCTAGACATTCCCATTCCTCCTGGAAGATGTCCACAGCCACATCCCTGAATTTCCATAGACCCTCTAATGCAAAATTATTCATTAACCATGTGCTACTGGTTAATACATTCCTAAGAAAAAGAGATCTAAGGAAAAAGATTGTTTTGCGATGTAAAAGATCCATGCCCATTAATCATTTAGATAAACATTTTCTGGAGATGTTTTAAAAATGGTTTCAGAAGATAAGAGTACGAATTGGTCTTCTAGAGGTCACCCATTCAGATCCCAGCACCCACATGACAAACCCGGCCCTACAGAAAGCACTGGAAGGAAAATTCCAACCTAAGGAATTCAGATACACTCTCAAAAACACAGGCATAGAGAAGTACACACACTACCACTAAAAGATAACAGGAATCAACAATCACTGGTCATTAATATCCCTTAATAGCAAATGAATTAATTCACCTATAAATAGACACTGGCTTACAGAATGGATATGAAAGCAGGATGCATCTTTCTGCTGCACACAAGAAACACACCTCAAATTTAAAGATAGACACTACCTAAGAATAAAAGGCTGAGAAAAGACTTTTCAATCAAATGGTATTAAGAAACAAGTGGGTATACCCATCCTGATATCCAGCAAAACAGACTTCAAACTAAAATCAATCAAAAGAGATCAAGAAGGGCATTACATACTCATCACAAAATAGATCCACCAAGATGAAGTTTCAATTCTGTACATTTATGCCCAAACACAATGGCACCCACATATGTAAGAGAAACATTACTAAAGCTTAAACCACATATAAAACCCCACACATTAATAGTGGGAGATCTCAACACCCCATTTTCACCACTGGACAGATCTGCCAGATCAAAACTTAACAGAGAAATAAGGACTTAACTAATGTTATGACTCAAATGGACTTAATTGATATCTACTGAAATTTCCATCCTAACAAAAAAACAATATACCTTCTTCTCAGCACCCCATGGAACCTTCTCTAAAATCAACCACATACTTGGCCACAAAACAAATCTCAACAGATTCAAAACAATTGGAATAACCTCTTGTGTTCTATCAGACCACCAAGGTTTAAATTTAGATTTCAACAACAACAAAAACTAGAGAAAACCTACAATCTTATAGAAACTAAATAATGCTCAACTGAATCACCAATGGGTTAAGGGAGAAATAATGAAAGACATTAAGATCTTCCTAGAGATCAGCAAAAATGAAGATACCACATACCCAAACTTATGGGACACTAGGTGCTAAGAGAGAAATTCATAACATTAAATGCCCACATAAAGAAGTTGGAGAAATCTCACACTAGTGACTTAACAGCACACCTGAAAACTCTAGAACAAGATGAAGCAAAGTCTCCCAGGAAGAATAGATGCCAGAAAATTATTAAAGGGAGAGCTGAGATCAATAAAATAGAAACAAAGAGAACAATACAAAAAATTAATGAAACAAAGAGTTGGTTCTTTGAGAAAAATCAACAAGATAAAAAGCCCTTATCCAAACTAACCAAAAGACAGAGAGAGAGCATCCAAATTAACAAAATCAGAAATGAAAAGGGGACATAACAACAGACATTGAGGAAATTCAGAGAATCATCAGGTCATACTTCACAAACTTCTACTCCACAAAACTGGAAAATCTAAAAGAAATGGACAATTTTCTGGATAGGTACCACATACCTAAGTTAAATCAAGACCAGATAAACTATTTAAATAGTTCAATAACCCCTAAGGAAACAGTCATTAAAAGTCTCCCAACCAAAAAACAGCCCAGGACCAGATGCTTTCAGGGCAGAATTCTACCAGATCTTCAAAGAAGAGTTAATATCAATACTCTTTAAATTGTTCCACACATTAGAAACAGAAGGAACATTACCAAACTCCTTCTATGAAGCTACAATTACCATGATTCCTAAACCAAACAATGACACAACAAAGAAAGAGAACTACAGAATGATCTCCCTCATGAACATTGATGAAAAATACTCAATAAAATACTGGCTAACAGACTCCCAAGAACACATCAAAACAATTATCCACCATGAACAAGTAAGCTTCATCCCAGGGATGCAGGGGTGGTTCAACATACGAAAGTCTGTCAATGTAATACACCATATAAAAAAACTCAAAGAAAAAAAAACACATAATCATCTCACTAGATGCAGAAAAGGCATTTGACAAAATCCAACACCCCTTCATGATAAAGGTCTTGGAGTGATCAGGAATACAGGGAACATACCTAAACATAATAAAGGCAATTTACAGCAAGCCAACAGCCAACATCAATTTAAATGGAGAGAAACTCAAAGCGATTCCACTAAAATCAGGAACGAGGCAAGGCTGTCTGCTCTCCCCATACTTATTCAATATAGTACTTGAAGTTCTAGACAGAACATTAAGACATCATAAGGAGATTAAGGGGATACGAATTGGAAAGGAAGAATTCAAGCTTTTCCTATTTGCCGATGACATGATAGTATACTTGAGTGACCCCAAAGATTCAACCGAGGAACTGATACAGCTTATAAACACCTTCAGCAACATAGCAGGATACAAGATCAACTCAAAAAAAAAAATCAGTAGCCCTCCTATATACAATTAACAAACAGGCTGAGAAGGAAATCAGAGAAACATCACCCTTTACAGTAGCCACAAATAATATAAAATACACTAACCAAGCAAGTGAAGGACCTATATGAAAAGAACTTTAAGTCCCTGAAAAAAGAAATTGAAGAAGATGTCAGAAAAAGGAAAGATCACTCATGTCCATGGATAGGCAGGATTAACATAGTAAAAATGGCAATCTTACCAAAAGCAATCTACAGATTCAATGCAATCCCCATCAAAATACCAACACAATTCTTCACAGACCTGGAAAGATACTTAACTTCATATGGAAAAACAAAAAACCCAGGAAAGCCAAAAGAATCCTGTACAATAAAACAACCTCTGGAGGCATCATTATCCCTGACTTCAAGCTCTACTATAGAGCGACAATAATAAAAACAGCTTGGTACTGGCATAAAAACAGACATGTGGACCAATGGAATCAAATTGAAGACCCTGACATTAATCCACACACCTATGAACATATAATTTTTGACAAAGAAACCAAAACTGTACAATGGAAAAAAGAAAGCATCTTCAACAAATGGTGCTGGCATAACTGGATATCAATGTGTAGAAGGCTGCAAATAGATCCATATCTGTCACTGTGCACAAAACTTAAGTCCAAGTGAATCAAAGACCTCAACATAAATTCACCTCCTTGAACCTGCTAGAAGAGAAAGTAGGAAGTAGTCTTGAATGCACTGGCATAGGAGATCACTTCCTAAATATATAACACCAGAAGCACAGACACTGAGAGAAACAATCAATCAATGGGACCTCTTGAAACTGAGAAGCTTTTGTAGAGCAAAGGATATGGTCAACTAGGCAAAGCAACAGCCTACAGAAAGGGACAAGGTCTTCATCAACCCCACATCTGACAGAGGACTGATATCCAGAATATATAAGGAACTCAAGAAATTAGACATCAAAATGCCCAACAGTCCAATTAAGAAATGGGCTATAGAACTAAATAGAGAATTCTCAACAGAGGAAACTCAAATAGCTGAAAGAAATTTAAGGAATTGCTCAACATCCCTAATTATCAGGGAAATACAAATCAAAATGACTCTGAGATACCACCTTACACCTGTCAAAATGGCTAAAATCAAAAACACTAAAGACACCTTATGCTGGAGAGGATATGGAGCTAGGGGAACTCTCCTACACTGCTGGTGGGAATGCAAGCTTGTACAACCACTTTGGAAATCAATATGGCGGTTTCTTAGAAAATTGGGAATCAATCTCCCCCAAGATCCAGCTATACCACTCTTGGGCACATACCCAAGGAATGCTCAATCATACTACAAGGGCACTCGCTCAACTATGTTCATATCAGCATTGTTTGTAATAGCCAGAACCTGGAAACAATGTAGATGCCCTTCAACTGAAGAATGGATAAATAAAATGTGGTACATATACACAATGGAATACTACTCTTCAGAGAAAAACAATGACATCATGAGGTTTGCAGGTAAATGGATGGATCTAGAAAAAAATCATCCTGAGTAAGGTAACACAGACTCAGAAAGACAAACATGGTATGTACTCACTC